>NC_090941.1:168823760-169126791 GCF_040938575.1 Ambystoma mexicanum | reverse complement strand
CACAATTAGCATTATTACAATAAGATAACCAAGTGCTACCTGAATGGGGCACTGGCCATCAGTTTTAAATGTGTGCTAGGAACCTCCATTAACAAAATGGTATGTTATGCTGTCTCTGGCAATGTAAATCCAAGTACAGAAGTGAAAAGATGGCCAGGAATCTTTCTGGCAAAAGTGCCATCAGCTCGCGACTGGCATTTGTGTCCTCCCTCCATTGAGGCCTTGGACAGAGAGATGGGTCCTGCGTCCCATTGGAATTCTTCAAGGACAAAAACACTGACAAGAAGAAACTTGCCTCTTCTACTGGCCCCAACCCCCAAGGCTCGCAGATACATAGGGAAGTCTCCCTCTCCGAAACTGTGTCCGCCCTTCCATTGTAAGGGGGACAGTGCCTATCTCTTATCCTTGGCACCTGACGAAGTGCAACGGGGATTAACATCCTCCTCTCAAGATATACAGAGTTGCATGCCGTTCAGCTAGCGACAAAGAGGAATCGCCAGCCCCTTCGACTGACTTGTCGGCTTTGCCTCAAGTGACAGAATACATTAGTCTTGAAGTTTGTAAAGCAATAAACAAGTAAATTGCAGTTAAACTGAAGGTAGAACGCCATTGACACTCCTCAATGGCCCAAGTAGCAGTGAAACTGTATATGAAACCTCACATTCTAAAATTAACCTCCAAGAGTCACAAGGACTCAAGAATAGGTATAGCGGAGCCGGATTTTGTCAGGCCAACCCTTTGGACTTGTCCAGCCCTTAAGGAGCTCTATGAGAGGGATTTTAGACAATGGCAAGCTTGTCAGCCAGACATCCGAAGCAGACGGATTACTGGACGGATTCCTGGGATCTATAATTTCCTGGAAGCCCATTTCCGTGAGTTTACCACAGTTTACCACACCAAATTAGGGGGTCGACCCCCCCTTTGCCCACAGCCCTCCCTCCCCACAACCCACACCTTTTTAAATAGCCAACCACCCCCTGTATATTTTGTGCTAAAATGTGGCAAAATCAAAGTAACTGAGCTGCAAACTAGCCTGCGAGGAAATGGGGTATTACCGATTACTGTATGGGGATTCCTGCTCCAATGAACAGAGCCATTTCGCTTACACTTACACTGCCATAGATAAAGCTCAGTCTTCCAATCATTCTTTCCATCATGGGTTTTTGTTTTTGAAAGGCCTGGACATAGCAGGGGGGTGGGGGGCACCTCTCTGGTGTGGGCCTTCAAAACTGTTTCAGCACTCTTGAATTTTCTGGTGGAACTTCGACGACTGAACATACGGTGGGCATCTATAGGTCTGTTATCTCAGCGGCTTTCCATTTCGTCGCTTGGAATCCTGTAGGACAGAGATCTGCAACCTTTGACAGTACAGATGTTTTGAACTACAACTCCAATCAGCCCAACCTTGCATAGTCCATGGTGAGGTAATATGACAGTGAATATTAAACATCTGGAGGGTCACAGGTTGTAGCCCCCTGCAGTTCAGAGAGCGGGCATCCCGTGGTCCGTTGCCTCCTTTGTGGTGCATGATTAAAGCACTCCACAGACTTCTTATTGTTCCCTGTGGAACACAAACACCGTTTTGCACTGAGTCCTGGAGCATCAACAAGCTTAGTCCCCGAAAGCCATATTCAGCAAGCTGGGCACGTAGCTATGTTTGACAAGCAAGTCTGAAACGTTTGGGTGCTAGACCCAAAAGTGGATTTTCTCACTGGATGGGATACCTTCAAGGGGTCATAAATAATGTTTCATGAGATGGAGCTAAAACTAGCTCCTGGATATTGGGCATCACCTAGTAGGCAGGAGCTACTCCTAGAAAACCAAAAGCTAGTACATAGTATGCCGAACATGTAGCATTTCTGTGTGAGATGCAAACTAGAAAATGTTGTCCATTATATACAACCAAAGATGCTTTAAATGTCTTCTACGTGAATCTAATGCTTTTTAAAAAGACATTCACAAATACAGATAGTTAATGTCACATATTCAGGTTTACATGGTACCATATGATACTCTGCAACCATAAGTCGCTCCTGGTAGCTGTTGGGGTGGAGGCAACCAGATCTCTCGTGGGCTAAAAGAAGGAGCTAAATAGCTCCCAGCAATTTCAAAACCTGCCATAGCATTCTACAGACCCAACAAACCTGGCACCAAATCAGACATGTATCCAACTTTTCTAGACCATCCTAACATTTTGAGTAGTTCTTTGCCTTAAGCCGTTAGAAACATAGTGGTCAACAGGGACCAGCTCAGTCAAAGCAGCTGCTTTTGAATCTGCACAAACCTTTTAACTGATGTATCAGCACCAATGTTCACTCGCTCTGTCAGGCCTGAATCAACATGTCAGTATTTGGTGCTCTTTCAGCTGGAGGCATCATGCCTTCTAAAGCCTTTTATCTGGGAGTAACATGAAGATGGCAATCTGGTAGGGTGATTCAATATTTAAGGAATTCTATTTTAAACCATATTTTAAGCCTATACTGGGAGTGGCTATATTTGTGAAAAGTAAGCTTTGAGTTTTACCATAGAATACAAATTGCCATGAGTTGTAAGTGTAGGGTAGTTCTAGTTCAACTGAAAACACTGAGGAGTGCATCATCCACACATGCTTTACAAAACGTCCCATATGTAAAGTTAAGCTTGAAATATCCATTTCACATTGCTATACGGTACGATCTCATGGCCACCCATTACTGATCGAGTTTCTTCTTCCAGGAACAGAGGGGAAATCTCAAGTCGACGAAGATCTGCAATGATGAAGGGTCCTTTGCATCCCAATCTGGTGTTCTTAAATGGATATGTTGATTTGTGTCTAGACAGCCATTCTTCTGTGTTTAAAGTATGGCAATCCTGATGTTTTGACTTTAAAATCAAATAAAGAGTGAGTGCTCTGGGCAGAAAATGAGGTTACAGGGATTTTCAGTGACTGAACTGGTAAACTAAGTTGTGATATCAAAAGTGTCAAACAGTCACACAAACTACAGAACACTGGGGGTTTCTGGGAAATTTAGATCAACGTTTTTAAAAACAATTGTTGCAGAAATAAAAAATAAAGAAAGTTGGAACCTAATTATTACCTGCGTGTATTTTAAGAGAAGGTTATATGAACAAGTAATGTGTATTTGGAGTTAAAATTTGCTTTAAGTACTAATCTGTTTTACGTTAAATAGGCTCGTATTTACAACCAGGCGCAAATTACCCCCCAACTTCCAGGTAGTTCTATTTCTAGGCTCATGCTCATGCTGCCCAGGGCGCCAGGGGTAGTGAATCCCAGATCTAAACACACCGTCTATGTGTCATTCCTATACAAATACATACACAATTCATGCATTATCACTGAGCATTTATTATACAAAAGAATAATATATCAAATATGCATCTCAAACGCATTTAACAGGTGTTGAGACACCCATTTAATACAAAATACAAATAAAAGCAGTCACTGTCAATACACATGTATACAAGAGAAGCATAAACAAACAAAAAATGAAAGGCACGCTGCCAAAAAAACATGAATCAACAAATGTACATATCAACAAATAAATCCACAAATGCACATGTCGGTGACGATAATAGTTATCCCCACATAAGGATGTGGGTGGGTACCCGAATGTTGTTGCTGTGCGCTACACAGAGAGCTGCCATGAGGCCAAAAGGTCCACAACTATAAAATCTGCTTATATTTACAACAGAACTAGACGTCCCAACCCCCAGATGAGAAAACTGCATGTAATCCTCAACACCACCAATCATCAGTAGTGGTCCAATTGACCTTAGTTCCCTCTATCAATACAAGTTTCGACTACAAGAGTTTTCCTCAGCGCCTGTATTCTCCTGTTAATCATCCGTCATTCAGGCAGATGATGCACATTGCTTGAAACCGGGAGGCCCATAAACTATTAACATTCCCAAATGCCAAACAAAAAACAAAACCCTTAATTTGCAGCAGATGCTGCACCTTCGATTCGGAAGTCTCTCCAAAGAATAATCCTCACGCACCTCTCCTCCTGTATACAGTTTGCAGGTTTATTCTCAGTAGCTTAGAGGAATTCATTCGATCCAACCTTGCCTTCACCCCAGCCTCTGTAGAGTACCACCCATGCCTCCTCTACCTCTGGGTCTATCTCCTCCTCTCCAACTTGCAAATCAATGACTATCATCAGTCTTCATGGACATACAAAGCATGTTTAAATACAAGTAAGAAGAGGAAGCTGATGGTAAATGCCAAACTATTGAATCCTCCAATTCATTTATTTTATGAAAAATGGGGAGAAGTCCAAACACGTTGTTCAGGAGCATCAATAACAAACTTGAAGGAACAAATGAAGATCTTATTGATAGAAATAGGATCATCCAAAGAGGAACTTGCCGTTAAACCAGTGAGAGTGAAACAAAAGCTGGTCCAATATGATTGGGGGAAAACAGCAGTAGAGGTGGAAACGTATGTCCCGTATAAGGAATATGCTAAATTGGTCTATAAGAGGGAACAGGTCTCAAAATATATACTTATTTTCCTGTGTCCAAGAAGTAGGGTCATATCTCAGTTTTCGACTAAATCAACTACCGACACTGGAGAGAGGGGGCAGATGGAATGGGGGAGGAGAGAATATGAGCTGTAGGTTGTGTGGTTTGGTAGAAATGAAAAACCATAAAACATCTGGTCATGGGTTGTAGTGCAAGGAGAGAAGATCGGAATAAATGTCTAGACATGACAAGGCAATGAAGCATGGCGGTGTAGTATGATGGGTGGTCAAGCACAGTGTCGGATTCTGGCATTATGTGATCTTTATAAAATTCTGGAGAAGCTAGGAAAGGCTGTATGTGATAAAGAGAAATAGAAAGTTTCATCTGAGGTATTGTTTGCATTAATTGTGTTTAATACGTGTAATTGTTTTCATAGGTGTTGTTTTAAGACATATAATGTGGGAAAGTGTCCTTTTTATTTTTGATTTTTGGCATAGCATATTTGGAGAGTAAAATTATTTTGCATGACTACTTCAAATTCTGCTAAAGTCGAAACATTAGAATGCAGCTTGAAAAAAAATGGTCTCAAAATATCGGGACTATGGTAAATAATGTTGTTCGCATTGTGTAGCCCACAACTGTAATTAGTATAGACTTGAAAGAGCGAGGTTGCTAGGGTCCTACTGTAAAGTCTCAAAATCGTAGTTGAGAAGAGTTAGTTGCACATTTGCTGTGTTTGGTGACGTGAGAGGGTTAGGGGGGAAATACCGCTTAGTTGCACCCATGAGTGCACATCTTGAGGAAGAATGAGTTTTCTGAAGTCAGGACAAGCATGCAAGCAGCCCTAATCTAGACGTGCAAGTGCCACAGGTGCTGGGATGGGATCTGACCCATATCTGAAAAAGTTTCATTTCTTGTGCGACAGTCTGCTTATGTGTCATGGACTGTGTGACAGTAAAAGTCCTTTACAATTATACCATGGAAGAGAGAATTGGTTCCATGGATATATGACACGAGCGCCACCCCAGTCAGGCCATGTGAAGGAAACAAGACTTCAAGCATGGCTGTCAACCGATGTGTGTGGCAGTTCACAAACGAAAGAACATATTTTTTGTGCCATCCAGAAGGTATGTTAGGCGATTATGCAACACATTTGTTTGGTCAAGGAGAGCCAGAGGTTGGCCGTTTGCACAACAAAGCAGGTCCATCCCAGACAAATCCTTGCAATGTTGAGTGCCTCCATGAGTTGCATGATGAACAAGTGAATTCTGTGTTTATGCCTCCATCAGAACGGATTATCCTGTAGGAAGTCAGGAGTTGCTCAATGCAAGGCACAATGGCTGATGCAGTGGGTTTTAAAGGTAATTCATAAGTGTTGAGACATACGTCTTGAGTATTGGACTAATCAGAGGGATCCATAAAGCTATTGGTTTGCTTTTCCCATTTGCACCTCCTGCCTCTGCTCTTCTTTTCCCTGAATAACTTGAGTTTCCTGCTGTAGTGTTTATGCCTCGCCTTTTTTTTTTTTTTTTTTTTTTTTTTAACTTATCCGTGCACACAGCAGCCGTTCATTTTCTGGTGTTACAGATACGTTATTAAAAAAAATGAACACCAACACGCTCACTCACAATATATTTCATTTGTATATAGCAATTGGTGGAAAATACTGCCAACATCTAAATGCCCTAAAAATAGGACTCATCACTAAACTATTATCACATTGTTATAGCCAAGTTTTTTCAAGGCCCATTTACTAGGCGCACCCTTAGGAGCGTCCTGAAACTTTAGGCCATTCTATTCAAATACCAAATTCCAGAAAGCATTACAAACTTTACTCTTTGAATTGGTTTGCTGCTGCCGACGATTTTTCACTCTGGGCTGGCTAGGGCAAAAGTGCATAGGGTGTCGACTTTAAACGTGAAAAGTCTCGTTAAGACGTTATGCCACTATGTATGTCCTTCAGTCACCCGCTCTACGCCAGGGTACCCACGCGTTGAAAGGCGTAATAACAGAAGTAACACACATTCAGGCCACAGGGCTTTGGGTTTTATTACGACAAGGCTAAGCATTTTGAGAAGAAACCGTATCTTAATGCCTTATCAAAACCTTGATTTAAAGTTAACATGAGCCCGAGTTCCAGTTTTCTCAGCACGCACCTTAACACTGTTTGATTACTTTCACTGATAGACAATAGACATGAAGCAGTCCGATCGAATGTCTGTCTCTACTCTAAATTACCACAGATTTCCTAAATGTACATATTCTACACCCAAGAGGAATAAGGCATACGTGAAAAGGACAATTAACATCTTTGGAGGCCAGGATAACATGCACTTAACGGATACCCTACCTCCAAGAGGAGGGAATACGGAATTCTCACAAAACAGCAACATCATTGCAGAGAGAAATGTTACAGGAAAATATGACGAAGCAGGTCCTGCCTAATCCTTTCACTCTTTCCAGCACTGGTGGAATTTCCAGTGCAATCAAAAAGAGTTCAAGAGTTTGGACAAGTGCTAGAGCATGTTCATTAATTCTGTGGCCCTCTAGATGGTTTGTACTTAATATTTCATCAGCCCTAGTCAGCATAGTCAATGAAGAAGGATCATTGGAGTCGCAGTTCAAAATATCTGCAGGGGCAAAATGATGTACAAGAGAAAAGGAAACATGTATTATGGTGTGCATGTGCACTCTGCAAAGGCCCAGTAGGTTTCACTAACCAACAAGAGTAATTCGCAGACCAACTTTCTTTTGAAGCATTAGGATCCCATAAGGTATGTATCTACCCAAGTGGCTGCAGGTAGAAAAAGGACAAAGCCAGTTCCACTGCAAGTCATCCCAACTGGTCTTGGAATTTTCTGACCATATGAGTGAAGGAGGGAATGCTTTAAGAATTCCCTTGAATAATCATGGGTGCCCCTTTATTGATGAGCAATATTGACCCAACAGCCCTCAAGTTGTGCACTTCCAATTAGCCATTGGCTAATGATAATTGACTCTTAGCGAGTAAGGAATGGTGTGCTTTGTGTACGTGCAGAACTGATTTTTTATGCCTGGCTAGTAGCTTTAAACATTGACCCTTTATTATAATGTAGAGTCATTATAGATTGGATAGTAATAAGAGTGGAGTAATAAGGCAGTTATTGATTGGATTTGCTGTAGAAATAGGCCACTGCGTCTCCTCACTCAAAGGACAAAAAAAGTATTTTTTGGAGTGGAAATTCAATGGACTTGGAAATGTGTGAATTGGAGTCGTTTCTTTTGTTTATGCCTGGGAGCTCGTTTAATGACAGAATGATTAATTTTCTGTATATTTTGGTAGTAAAAAAAAAATATTACATAGAAAAGGTTTTTGGTTAGGAACACAAAGTAACGGTTTACATATCTTGTAAATATACACTTTGGTGAGGAATTACTGTTGTGCGATGAACGCTCTGAAATACCCATGCGTCAGATTGGGAAATAAAATAATAAGGAGTAAGGTATTAAAAATAGACTCTAAAAATGTGCATTGTGATGAGGTAATCCCACGGTCATTGTTCCTTGGACCTGGAAATGCCATTCCCAGATCCTTGAGACAAGCGGAATACCTAGGTGAAGTTTCACAGCCCAATTCCAAATGCAAAAACTTCAAAGACCACAACTCCTAGAATCCACATCTTGTTCAGAAGGAAAATCTGAACTAGTAGTACAAGTCAACCATGCAGTCCAGATATCTAAAGCTAGAGGGAATGTTGGACGGGGTGTCCAATTCAAGTTGTGCTACTCACAAAATTAATCTTTCCTATACGATCCTAAAAGGAGGCCTTTGCTGGGATGTTAATCAGAAGATTACAAGAAAGACCAGATTGCCCAACAGGAGCAGCGGCTGTCCCCTAGAGAGCACCTCTAAGGGGAATCCACACCGGTTCCCCAGTTAACACTAAGAGGGGCAAGCAGCAAGTGGAACCCCTCCAAGAAAAACCAAATGGTAGAAATGTCCCCATGGAGCGAGAAGGGGTTCTTTGGCATCTCCGCTCCACCCATAACTGGAAAGCTCAGCAGTCACAGGAATCAGCAACAACATCCTAAGAGAACAAAACTACCAAAACCAGAACTGGTGAAAAGTCTAAGAAGATTTACTGTGCAAGCACATCCAATGCCACAAGACCCCGGCGTCTTCCATGGGACTAGAACAAGACAAGGAGGGGAAAGAGGAGCCAAGAAGCAAGAGTGGAAAGTCAATGACCGAAAGGGGAATATCCAGGAAATGGATTCTTCAATTGAAAACTACAATTTGAATAAACCACTTGAAAACTACTTGGCATGTCATATCGGATGTAGTGCCCGTTACATTACCCACATGATAATTGTAAAAAGGAGTAGAAAATTGTTCCAGTGTGTTAAAGAAATACATATTATATGCAGTTATGACAAACATCAAGAAATTCTCTGAAATTGCTGCAGTTTCGAAACCGGGTACACTTTTGGCCACTGGCACCACACAAGAGGTTTACAGCCATTGCCTAAACTTCTATTTCTTAAATACAAAAACGATATATCTGAAAGCCAAATCTCGGTACATCTCCCAGAATGAGCAAATATTCTAAAAAGCGAAAAGTATATTAACGTTTGCAGAGTGATATTCCCCGTTATTTCTTCCAGGAAAATATCTATTCACCAACTGAATACTGTATTGAAGGTTCTGACCCATTAACCTAGTAACCCTGACCTGGTTTCCTATGGGCCCACAAGGGAACACCACATCCTTTGAACTCGCAAGACCTCCCAAATAAATTATACCATTGGGTTATAGCCCATCACCCTGAAGAAAGATTAACTGCCAGATCGAAATAATAGATTTCCGAGTGCAGTTGTTCTGTAGGCGCACAACATTTAAAATTAATGGTGGTATTTGACTGACTTTTGCTAAAATGTCCAATATCCCGAGGGAGTCAAAGTGATCTTGTCCTCCTCGCTGTTCTTTGTTGAACAATTTAACAAGCAATAACTCTCTCCGCGCCCCATAATGTCAGATTCATCACATTGCTGTCCTATGATCAAGAATCAGGATGTACCATCTTTTCTCTCTCCCCTTTTCCCCCTCACCCTCTCTCTTCTGTTTCCTCCCCCCAGGGACACCCACTACAGTGTCTCGGAGTGCCATTATTCCAGTGTTCTTCATCCTGTTTTGGATTCCAGATGTCCCCAAGCAAGTAATTTCATTATCATTCACCCTCACTTCCAAATCAACAGCGGTATTCCGAGACAATTGGTAACAACTGATCTATCTTGCATGAAACAAAATCGTACATTTAAAGTAAAGTCAGAAAAGGATAAACCATGTGATGAGCCAAGATCAGAACTGCTGTCTTTACAGGAGAGGAATGTACCTTCTGGGATGGACGGAATAGGTTGTTCATACCAAAACAGTCATACTGGGAGTGAATTTCATATGGCAATTATGCCCCCCGCCCCTACTAATAACCTGGCTGTGGCAAGACATTCAGAAAGGTGAAACTAACACTCCTCCGAAGGTAGAGTGTGGTATGATAGGGTTCTGTACTCACTCCGTTACTTACAATTTACGGGCGGATATGCCACTTCTGAAAATTGTTCATTTCTATCAAAATACACCTAAAACGTACAGTTTCAGGTCAGCATGGTCAATTCCTGGAAATTGTATACTTTTTTTTTTAACAAAAGGCACTCTTCAATACAAGGAAAAAAGGGATAAGGAATTAACTTAGTACAGACATTTTATGCAACTATTGTAAAGGATTCTAACTGGGCGTCACACACTGGATCAGGACTCTTGCCCTTAGCTTAGGATGCAGCGCTCAATTAGAATACTTTCTCTTCATTTTCTACGAATTCGAATTGAGCCGATACCCAACCAGTCTCATACCCCCTTTGGCAAATACCCCGGGTCACAAAGGACCATGAACCAGGCCGGTTGCTGGGAATACAATATTTATCTAAATTTCTAAGGAAATCACACCATTTTTATATTGGGCAGCAATCCCCAATGGTGATAATTACAATAAAAAACTACTGAAATACACTTGGGTAACCTTCTAAAAGAACATATCCAAAGAACAAATGAATAGCAGCACTTTTTCAATTAGGATAGATGGCACCCAAGTTAAGGTTTCCCCCGCAATGTTCCGTCCAACCCCAATTAATCTAATTCGGAGTGGGTAGAAAGAAGCAGCATGGAATCGAAGACATGAGGCAGCAAACAATCAAAATCCGACCTTCCCTCACAAAATAAGAGGCAAAAACCTTTGCAATGGCATAAATGACACTCTGATTTTGACAAATAATTAATTATATGTTTGTTTAAATAATGATGTACATATGTTGAAGAAAAAGGATCCAGATGGGATAGGTCTAAGTTAATCGCCTATGTATTCATATGAAAAGTTAGCGTCTTGTTTTAACCAGCATACTGTTAAGCTTGCTCATCACGAGTCCCAGCGCCATACTCCTACTTATAACAAATCCATAAAAAAAATAAACAACGTTTCGGGTCTCAAATAGTCTTTTGATGACATTCCCGCTATTGATGGTTGGCCTGGTTTGATATTATAATATCAAATATCCCAGCTTCTCTAATGCCTAGAAACGGGTGCACTCAGAATTTATTGGACTAACTCCTCTCCCCACACACGGGAATGGTTTTAGGCTCCAATTCTCTTGGCTAAAAATTATCTAAAAAAGTTACTTTTAAACCCTTCTTTGCATAGATTCATTTAAAGACGCAAGTAATTCATTTTATTGTAGAATACTATTAGGATGTTCATAAGTGAAATGGAAACTATTTTTACTGTATCCAAACGTAAAAGACATTGGCCTAGTAAAGTTTTAAAAATAAATAAACACAAACCTTAGGATATGTGATGAACACTGCTACCCCACAGGTCCACTTTGCTCCTGCCTCAACAGCCTGGCACCTTTACCCCATTCCCCATGAATCACCGACCTATGTGTTCTCTCAGACAGTGACATGAAACTACAGTTCATTACCTCTACATCTGCCAGGCTCAACTGCCTTGATGTTTGGAAAATCTGCCCTTCTTCCCTTGCACTCTGCGAAGATTCTCATCCCCTTGTACCCACTCAATTCCTCCCGCAGGCTGAACTACTGCTCTAGCCTTTTCATGGGACTCCCTCTTCACTATTCCCCATTCAACAAAATAGTACACAGTGCTACCCACACCTTTTTCAACTTCACATGATCCGCACCCACAACTGAGCACTGTTTCAGAGTAGGATGGCTGTCCATGACACTCCATTCTCAAATGTCTTCTCTTCCACAAATTATTAATGGGCTGCACTCCAACCCCATCTCGCTAAATCCATCTCTTGCTATTCACCACTTCGCAGCATGCAGCCGTATCTAACTCTGTTCACCCTCCCTGTGCTCGTCTTCCTTGGGGCACAATGCTGGCTTACACCACTTTAACTCCCTTACCCTTGCTATCAAGTCTATCACCACTTAAGCAGACTTCAAAACTGCAATAAAAAGGCAGTGAACATGGACGAGCCAGAATGATCAGGACCAGGCCAGAACTTTGGTTGGCATAAGTATACAAGAGGTATAGTCATTTGCATATTTCTACATTGCAACGTTTCAATGTGTGCATTTCAGTATAATCATGATCATACATCAATTGTGTTAACTTTCACGTTATCTATCTAGTCTATTAGTTACATTTTGTGTTTCATACTAGTTGTTACTTTCGGTATTCTTTTCCATAAACATGTGGTATGAGGAAAAGGACCGACTTTAAACTAACCCTAATAGGTCATATGGGAACCCCCCCCCACTTTGGCCGCAGATGGAACGGTCTAACACAACATACTACAAGCGTTCACGCTACAACCGATTCTCTTATAAATACCGTGAAAAAGGGCATTAGACAACCACGTACGCACGCAGCAACCAATTTCTTTCCGAGTCTCACTGCCTACTAGCTGAAAATGTTAATTTGAGATTTTGTTTGAATTTATGGCTCCTTAACAAGTCCAGTTGAATTGGTGGTTTATTTGCCTTGAGAAAGCTTGGATGGGCGAAACTGATGGTCATACAGTTGGCAGTTATTTTGTTTGCCACTAACAGGAGTCAATTGTTACTCATGTTACTTTACAGTGTGTAATTGAAGTACAAAGTGCTACACTTACACTTTCACACATAAGTAAATATGAGTGTGTGTAAATTTAAACTAGTTTTTTAGTTTATGTTGCTAATAAACTTGACAAAACACACCTTTTCAATATTTTGCGTTGAAGCACCTGCCTGGGTTTGAACCTCTTCAATACTACACTTAGATATATGTAACACATGGTTGTGCGTTACTCATCCACGCAGTTAGCTGCACCATTACAAACTTGTTTACATTTGACAGGCGCGGTCATATGGTCTGACAACCAATCCCAGTGTGCACTAAAAAGGCACCTCCTCTCAAAGGATTGCCTAACCTGGTGCCTGGTTTTACCCTCACTTCAGGATTAAAATTCTCTCCCATACTTATTGTGCATGGCTGTCCTCTACAGTAATTACTGCTGGCTGGAGGATAGCTCAGGGACAACGCATTTATCTTGGAAGCAAGAGACTGCAGAGCAGTAAAAGTTCAAATCCTGGACGCGTGCTTAGAGACTATTCTCCGGTGTTAAGCGCATTATAAAAGGATGATTAATTGAATTAACTGTATACTTACTAGTGTTCTCTGTAGGTTTCATCTAACCCGATCTGTGCTGGCCCCTCTCACTATCGCATTACCTCCCTATTACGCTCAATGTATCTTCCATTACTACTTATTCGCTATTTTAAGGTACCCCGACATGGGATGCCCATCTTTCTAGGTATACACTGGTAGAGAGCTTCTTGCCAAAGCGCTCATTGCAATCTCAAAAAATATAAATTCAATGCAGGAAATAATCTACATTTTCTAATACAACGGCTAGCACAAAACGCATTACAATTCTACAAGTAGGTTGTCACTCCCTTTGTGAAACTGAGATAATGGCACATCCATTCCACATAGGCCACCACAAGTCTGTTGCTTAGATGTTAAAGGCATCACAGTACAAATACAATTGCAAGTATGCACCCAGGGGTCAAAGGTGTAGTGAAAAGCTATTAATGCATCAAGTGTCCAGCAAGTGTTGCCTCGGCAGGTCAGTGTCAAGATGCTGCTTGACGTTTCAAAGTTGTTCTCTCGCATTCTGTGGGAGGCGTACACTTGGCACCAAGTCCAAGGACTTCAGCGTTCCCTCAAGATACAACTGGTCACGCTATTCACACTAGGGGCCTAGTTTGTATCTACAGTACGACACATCTCAAAGCGTGAACGCTACAACCATTTGCGCCACTTTAAAAAAAAAAAAAACAAATAAAGGAGTTTTGAAGGTGGGCAAAAAAAACATCCAATTTCAAAACCGCTGTGGAAAAACGAGGAAGGAAACCTAGTAGCAAATGAAGTGGATGAGGACGCGGCTCAATTTCCTGTGTAGCCCCCTCGGCCCAAAACGTGCGCCACTCCCTTTTGTACAAAGGCGGCAGGGTGACATCATTCTACCACATTTATCTAGATGCCAAACAGGAATTTTTCTGAATCCATATGAAAATGCAGGCTTGTTATAACTCAAGCTGCCTCTTCAACATCGTTAAAACGATGGCAGCCCCACTCCACCACAGTACTGCATTCTGCATGAACAATTGTTTTTAAAGTTTAAATCCTCATGTCAATGTCAAAGGCCATCATTTGAATTCCTCTAGTTAAGCATGAGCATATGGCAGTGGAAAACAAAGGGTCTGTACCAGACATGGCTTCGTAGCACCGGGGTCATTATGAGTCATCAGACCAATTTGGGCTGCATCACGTGAAGGTCGGTGCATCCACAGCCAAGCGATTTAAACAAGAAAGATGATGCTGCTGCAAGACAACGACACCGCAAAATGTAATATGTGAAAGGAAGTACATTATGTAAACCATTCTTTGTGCCATATGATCTCATTAATGTTGTGCGATTAGCACAGGTTTATGTAACGCAAAGTGGTATGTAGTGTAAGGAAGGCATGGTATCAATCAGTGAAGACAGACACGTGATCACAGTTCAATGGTGTTTAATGAACTTCAAATGGGTTGGTTGAACCTATTGCCAATCCATACTTCTAAACACAAAAGGGTGTGGGACAATGGTGTATGCAAAAGAAGTGTTCAACAAATAGGTCAGGACGGTTGAGCAGTTTGTTTCCCTTCCCCACGTTTTCAGCATGGGGCAAGGGGGTACGTGCAAGCTTCGCACACACTCTGGTTTCTTTGCCATGAGGTAATAGTTCAAAACATAGGCATCAGGTCATTACGCTAAAGTCTCTCTCCAAATGAAAGTCTCTCATTGCAGAGGGCCTGATAAAACAAACAAAGCACAAAAGTTCCTTTCCTTTATCAGGGTTTTCACATTCACATGTTTGTAATTGGTCGCCCTTGTTTGGGCTCGGACCATGGGTCCCCTCGTTCAGCCTAGGATCCAACACTCTTGAAATCAGAAACAAGACTTTTGAATGTGCGATGGGTTTTGCTTAAACCGTTGCAGTTGCAGAACCACTTTGGTTCTCTTCACAATTGTCCTCAACAATCTACTTTCGTTTCTCTTGGCGGGATACCACAGCGACCTTTGATTGGGCACATCCACGGTACAGGACCACTCCGTCAATAGTATCGAATCTTTCCTCCTCAAGTTCAAACATTCATCAGCAGTTTAGCTTTACTCACGTCTTTCATCATATGCGTTGAACAACGTTTGTTGCAACCTTGACTTCAACACAAACCGGTCTTGTATTGGATTCCCCAACTGACCGGCTGTATTGATTTCTCTGGCAATTCGTTGTTCTTGGAGCCAAGGACGATACCCCGGCCACTGCTGCCCCTCCCCGCCTTGGTCAGTTACACAGGAGGGCCCTCAGTATCTGATGTACAATGCATGATTCTTCAGTCTGGTTTCCTGGCCTTATGCTTTCTGCTTCAAAGGTTTCTTCAAAGTACCAGCATCTTGCCAAAAAGTCAAGGGTAATTCCCTTCTTACGAACCCTTCTTGGTTTGCCGTCTTTCTCCCCTCGTTCAGCTGCCGACTCGAAACCGCTTCACCTTTGTGTGCTTTGACTCGCTCAGAGTGTACTCTTGTGCTCTGCCTTTTATCCGTGTGGAGTAGTTTAATGGAAGTCAGGTGTGAGTGATTGTAATTGTCTGTAATTGTCTGACCTCGCCTGACCATAGTAGCGGGACATGTCAGATACACTGCTCGGGTGTGAGTCTGTTTTCTCCCAGAGCGGGCTGTCCGCAGGAAATTGTTCAAGAAGAGAAAGGGGAGGGGGTCGAGTTTCTAAATATCCTATCGGGTGAGATGGAGTAACTGTGTTACAGGGAGGTGGATACAGAGTCTCACCATCCGGTGTGCCACTCCCCGAAGACCCCTAACTCAGGTGATCCTCCTGCACTGGTCCACCCCCAGTGTCTGATCCAATGGCGATGGCCGTACCCAGGCCACCTCAGATCGATCAGCGGGGACTAGCGGGTGAGACGCCTTGTGGTCACTCACAGTAGACAGTGGCTTAGTCCCGGTCAACCTAATACCCTACGGATGCCTCCAATTCACAAGAGACGTGTGCCGAGAACAACTTTTTAATACCAAGGATCTATATGATACATAATGGCTTTTTTATGCGATACACTGAAACCTATAAAAAAAATTGCTATGAGACAGTACGCAGGAAGTCTCCCAGCACATAAAAAAGTGAAATAAATATACGAGATATTATTAAGTAGAAATAGGTTTCTCCCTTTTTAAGTTCCAGACATTTCAGTTTGCTATATGCAAAATTGTATGTGGTGGGAGATGGAACAACCCACAAAGGGTCAATAAAAACCAGAAAATCCCTTGGGGACTGTTCCACTCTGACACACCGATATTTTATGCCCTCACTTGGGACAGTTTTTTTTCAAAACGAATGTTGGCTTTATGATCCATGACTCATTGTAGAGCTAGGATCAGTTTGTCTCTTGTCTATCCCTCTTAGATAGGCAGTGCACCATTCTCTAACTAGGGACAGAGCACTCTACAGGGTTAGGGTGTTCTTCGGGCCAGGGCAAGCATAGTTAACACAATATACAATATTGCCAACTTAAAGAAATGATTATAGTAAATATAGGCCTATTCCTGTTTTGTGTGATATCGTGAATGTATGTGACAGGCAGGTCTGTACATCTCCCGTGAGGAGCAACTTATCTTGATAGTATTAACCCCCGAGTGTTTTTCCTTTTAGTCTGAGGAGCCAGCCTTGGATGCTGGTCTCTGCGAAGTCATAACCCATGCAGGAGCCAGAGAGGAAAAAAGGGAAGAAAATCTTCTGCGGATTCAAGTGCGTCCAGTCCCCAACGAGCGGAGAAAAGGACTGATGGGCGAAGCGCGGGCGGAGCCAAGGTGGGAGGGGTTATGGCCGTGTGCCAGGCCCCGCACAAGAAAGAGAGGAAGGACACATTTTTTTAAATAAAATTGGGATGCTTTTTACAAAGTGCTCCGGTCCCGTCCAACAGGACGGAGAGATGTCCTATAAGTATGGAGGCAAGGGGACAGGAGTAGGAGTATGCATTTGTGTTCAACATCTAATTGGAGAGACCGCTTATGAGCTCGCAACTAAATGTATTCTGACATTATCTTTTTCTTTGGCCTCACACCCACTAGGTGGGCAAAGAAAATGGCATGTTCAAAGGCCCACTCTCCCAAATATCCATGGTAAACTGGCATTGATGCCAAACTGCTACCACAACTTTTTTATATAGCACTATAGACTAAACCCACTTTATGGAAGATTGAGAGAGTGGTTAGTCCCTATAATATAGTCTACAGCATTGTTAGTTTGCAGTGCATCCGAGTAATCCATCTCCACCAGTTTTGCAGTTGGATTCACAAATTAACTAAAATGTCAGCAGTTATGGAAACCCAAAGATTAGACCAAGAAATGGGCATTGCTTTAGAAAATATAATCCAGGCCCAAAACTCAGCAGATAGACTTTTAAACAATCGAGAAATATTGTGAATTTGTGATTAGACCCTCACACTGGGGAGAATAGTCTGAATCATTCATGTGCGAACTGACACGAGGGACTGAGGAAGTACACATTGTTAGTAGCTCTTTAACTCAACGAAAGTATCATTGCAAAGTTGGCCTGTTTGAAAATGGGCTACTAACTCCTTGATGGCCAGTGCCTTCTCAGGAGAAGAGCTAATGTTTTCCCTGGAGGCCTTTAGAGTCATGGAGGTGGCAGGAACTGTGTATGCAGGTGAACTTAGGGTTAATCAAACTGCCAAATCTAAGATGTATTTTTAAAGTCCTTCGTCAAAATACATCTGGCATCTTTCTCAAAACAAACTCACAAAGAGATGTGTGCAAGCACTCTTTCTGGAGAGTTTGCTCCAAAATCCATGGGACTCTGGTCCGAATATGGGCTTCTCAAGGTCCCTCAGTCTACAAAGATCACCAGATGGAGATGCGTGCCCAACAAGGTTGCAAGGACCTAGGGTGGTTTAGAGCAATTAGACAGGGTTTTGCTGTGTTGGATTACCCAGACCAAATCTTTAACCGTGGTCTGCAAGAACTGACGGTGAGATACTGGTGATTGAGGGACACACTAAGGTCAGAAATCCTACCTCGAATAGACGTTTAATCCGGAAACGCATGCAATATATATTTTGTTATTTTGGATCTCTTGCACTTCATATGAGGATATGGAAGTGCCAGGATTTGTGTTACTGCATTTGTGCCTGTAGAACCTATATTGAAACTATTCCTCCACCTCTTGTTTCTGTGCCCAAGCTATTCCACCCATAAACTGAACTAATGGAAAACCCCACTTTGGAAAGCAAGCATAAGACATCTCCAAGAAGCGATTTAACGGGTCCATAGCACTGTGACTGGAGTGGTTGTATTTGCGGTTGCTCACTAATTATGGCTAGCATAGACTTTTGGAAAACAAGCAGTGGCTTGTTGGAAGAGCTCTTAGAAGAGTTGGAATAAACATGCTCCCAATATTGCAATAATAATGGTCAAGCAAGGGGATAATTAACAGTTTGTTGACCAAATGAAGATGTGTAACTTTGTGAGGACGGGAGGTTGTAAATCCTCAGTCTGGGAGAATCAATCTAGAAATATTAAGGATGATTATGCTTTAGTAGTAAGGTTGGACCTGCTCAAAGCGTTGCAGGAGCCTAACTATGGGAATCCAGACTTTGCTGAGCATCTCCCAATTAGAGTTACTTTGTCTCAGTTCCAGAGATATAGAACCATGCTTGCTCCTTGACCATCAAAGCGATATAGCGCACTGGTCACTATTTGCCACTCTCCTACAAGCATGTACTTCTTATCCCTTGCTTGGCATTCATTGTTTGTCACCCTCTATGCCCAACCCTCGGTACGTGTTCCTAGGGCTAACGCCAATATCATTAATAGCTCTCAAAACTCTCAAATTCCAAGCAGGTATTTCCTTCCCCCTTCCATAGGGTTTCTGCAGGCTGTTACAATAACACCCTCAAGCCAGGGGTTATGCTTCTGAATTGTTGCTCTTAGAGTTACAATAGCCAATCTCAACCTCTGCCCTAGGAGTGGTGACTTTGCCAATAGCTTCCATTAACAAGAATGTTCTCTCTTTTCCAATTATGTTTTATTGATTTTTCTTTAAAAAATGTATTCTGCAAACAACCTATCACGCAGAGTAAACCAGAACCACAGGACGTTTTCAAAGTAAATAAAAGCTAAGCTGTAGCAAATAGAGAACGTGGTTGACTCTGGGATGGCAGAACGCAGGGTGGGGGCAGAGAGACACAGTGAAGATTGAAAGTTGGCAAAGTATGGAATAGGCAAGAGAGCAGGGAAGGTGGAGTGAAAGACAGAAGATCGAATTGGAAGGGGGGATGCTCACCCTCTGAGGATCCCTAAGTTTAACACTCCAAGAAGCTACTTCAAATCCTTTTGAACTTGTGTTAACAGTTCCACCTTTTCTATTGGGTTCTCTCAAAGGAGCCTAGTACTAGTGTAACTTTGCTTCGAACAGCCGCTGAATAGTTTTCTGGCCAATCATGCATGCCCTCCAAAGGAACTTCCTTTGATCCCAGTCGAAAGGTTTCACTTACAAGTCCATTCCCATGGTTTAAAGTCCTCTTGGTTCTTTGATTGTCCCCCAATTACAAAGTTACTTAACACAAGGATTTGTTTCAATAAATCCACCACCATTGGAAATTCACTTAGCATATGGGGTTCAAGTGGCCAGTGAGGAGCTGCAGAACCAGCAACTATCATTTGGGAACAATCCTCATTTGCGCATTTTATGGGCATTCAGTAGGAACCCTCTGCTGTATACAGCTTAAGTGATAGTCTTCTCTCAAACCAAAAGCCTGTCATAACGGTGATCCTTCTCTCAGAAATGTCCCGATTTCATTTTCCAGACCATGCACGTTGATGTTTGGAGAATTTGACCATAATGAAGGCCTCCCCGTAGCCACACATAAATCTTAATATATTTGCAGGCAATGGCCAAATCCTCCAGAAATAACAGACATTAGAGATGTTTAATGCGCTAACCACAATCACATCATAGCACCTCTTAGCGTAGAGAGATAGAATACAAGTAATCAATCAAAGGCTTCACAGACATTTAGATCAGTTAGGTGCAAGGAAATAGGTTGTGGAGAAGAACATAGACCAAGTTCAAGAAACAATTGCATACGACAGGTTATGCAAGTATAAGCAACGTCCATTAAAATACATAAAGGGCCATGCAACCTCCAATCAGTTCATGATATTGGCATTTGGAGCGTGGTATATTAGTTTGAAATGGAAAGGAACATGGGACAAGAACATAAGCTTTCCTAAAGAGGAGGTTTTATGTTTTTTTTCTGAAACTGGCAATGGTTGTGAATGGATTTGATGTCAGTGGGAAGGCTGTTCCAGAGGGAAGTCCCAGCAACCTCAAGAGTTCCGTCACCTACCTGATATTGCAGGAAGCTGGAACAGCCATCAGAACTGGCTGATCTCAAACTACTCTGTGCAGAATATTTGTTAATCTTATGTTGAAGTTAAGTTGGAACTGTGTTCATTATGCCTGGTGAAAATAATTTTGAAGTGGGCAGAAGTCACTGCAGTGGCATCTGTGGCACAAGGATCTTGTCTAGTATTCCTAAATATAACCTTTGTGGTTCATGTCTCCTCTTCCTTGCTCCTAACTCTTTAACTTGTGCTCCTAACTTAGCTGTGCCTACTGGTCTGCAACTCTGTTTTGATTGGTTATTCACTGCCCACACATTAGCCCTACACTAGAATTGGTTACTCCCCTTATTCTGGTGTTCCTTTTAAATTGTTCCCTATTCTCCGACGGTTATCAGCTATGACCAATCATTCTGCCCCTGAAGGAAGTTGGATGAGTTTGCTTCATGTGCAGTAGCTGAAGTTTAAAAGAATCATCCATCAATTTTGAAGTTAGGTAGAAGTGCTCTAGGGGCCTGGAGGTTCAGCCATGTCTCTCTAGCCACTCATGAATGAGCACAGAATCAATGCATGTGCATTTGTTCTCAAACTGCAAGTTAGAACTGGAAGGATTGCTGCACTTGTAGATGGAAGGACTGGAGCTAGAGGAAATATCAGTGGTCCACCAGACAGGACTCAATGAGGGAAATGTGAAGTTTAACTCAGAGAGGGGCAAGGCTGTACAAGGATTTGGAAAATTGGCTCACTTTCCCCTCCACAGTGATAGTATATGCTAAATGCTTTGGGCATTATCAACACTGAATGGCAAGGACAGGTTAATGTGCTACCTATATAGTGCTTTCACCAAAATTCTTTACAAGGACAATGTTTATATACAATTATTGTTAGCCAAGCGAAATTGGTACACATTTACCAACCTTGGAAGGATCAAAGGCTGAGTTTGCTTACTAGGATTCGACCCAGACACATGCAGATTACACAAAGATCTTCTTAACAGCCAGTGCTTATGCCACTGACCTATCTTACCAGAGGAGGGTCTCCAGAGATGCCACAATTTCCCTCCTGCAGGTAACATTGCATACGAGTCACTCAAAAGTCAAAAGGGAGTACATCCCAAGTCTTTCATTTACAGGAACATTTCATCTCACATTAAATCTCACAAAGAAAGTCATCATCGAGTCTGGAATGGGAGCTACTTTGTTTACTCTTTAACAAATCCCTTTAATCCCCACTTCCCAAAATATGAAGAAAAAGAAACAGTCCTGCCTAAATATATAGTCTGTAGCGCTGGTGTTTGACCCCAAGTGTTGAGGGGAAAGTACAAGAATTACAAGATACCCCATCACAAAGACAGGGAGCACGAACAATTGTGATGTTAAGTGTCAACCTTTCACTGTCATGTAGTGGGGTCTTGGTACTGACAACCATGACTGCCATCTTCTCAAAGTTTCTTTTCAGCCAGCTCACCACTAGCTGGACTTTACACGTTCCAATATCTACTGATATGTGTTTTAAAGGCTGAACAAAATGTTAATTTATTTGTGAATCCGTGTGCGTCAGTTATGGCATTAGCCAACTAAACATGTGAAATAATTCATAAATACATGCACAAGATCGATTAGGTTTAAAATACTGTTCTAGCATTCTTCCTTCCTATAATTTAGAGAAGCATAATATTTCCATTTCTTCTTGGACTGATTTGGTAGATTAGTTCATGATGAGAACTTGCAGGTAATTCAACAAATAATCAAGCAAGCATTTGTTGGGCTTCTTGTCATTGAACAAAGAAAACATCTTGCACAGCTTAAAAAACAATTTCTAAATAACATGGATGAGCGAAGTGTTACTTTTCCCATCTTCACCCTTCAAGACATAAGCTTGCTGCAACTGCTGTCATCCCAGGCTGTTGGACAATAGAGTAAATACTTCCTGTTACAGGCATGTGATGATTTAAACTAAAAATCAATGTTGCCCTTTCCTGCTCTTCCATCTGCATCGAATTAGTGTTACATCAGAGAGCACAACCACTGAGCTGTTGAATCGAAACCCGACCACCGCAGCGACATGAAAACCATATGACAAGTGATGAAGCCAAACTCTGAAAATACTGCAATCCAGTTCAAAAGAGAACATCTGTGTAATGTAAACAGAGGGGCTGGGAGGGAAAGGAATACATGAAATTAGACCAGCAAGGGCTGCTGTGCCATGATTTTGCATATTAAGAGACGCTATGGAAATTATTCACTTATCTTGCAGATTCTCCATAGGTTTTGTCACAATGCAAAGTGATGAAGGATTTTTAAAGTGTGCCTTTGTCATTCACATATCTTCATGGTGCAGATGACTGAGGAATTTGTGAAATTCATGAAATGTGGTGGGATATTAAAGAACTCAGTCCATAATCCCCTTTTCTCAATCCTTGTGGGCGACCCCCAATATGGGGACGGTACCGCATCCTTTGGCAGCAACAAATTGAGCTTCACTTTTATATTTAGTATAGCGCGTGAGTAGTGCTTACAGAAGGCAGACTAAGTGGCCCAAGTAGCCACCTTGCTGATGACATCCCAAGACACGTGTCTCTGAAACGCAACAGCCATGGCCTTGGCTCTGACCGCATGAGCATGAATCCCTTCAGGAAAAGGTTTGCCCATGGCCATATATGCCTCCGAAATGGCCTGAACCATCCAACACACGATGGAAGCCTTAGAAGCCTAAGAGCCGGGCGAGGAGCCCCCAGAAGTCACAAACAATCCCTCAGACTTCCTGAAGGATTGAGTCTGAGATCGATAACTTCAGGATCTTCTTGAGGTCCAAGGAATGCAGGGTCCTCTCTGCCTATGGACTGCAAGTTCGGGAAGAACACCAGCAGGCAGATATCTTGATTCAGATGAAATGGAGAGACCACCATGGGCAAGAAATTGGGATGAGTGCGTAAGATCACCTTGTCGTTATGAAACGTGGTTAATGGTTTGTACGACGACAACACCAGCAGCTCACCAACCCTGCGTGCAGAGAGTAGAGCCACCAATAAAACAGTCTTTAGCGTCACCAAGCCGATGTGCACAGAAGCCATCAGCTTGAAAGGCTTGTGTTGCATGTTCCACATTGAGGTCCCAGACTGGATGAGGTCTACGCACCGGAGGAAAAAGCATGGACAACCCCTTAAGGAGGGTCTTAACCTCCGGGTTCAATGCCGAAAACGCATGCTCTGGGCAATTCTTGTAAATCTGATGGCTGCCAAATCCGTGCGGCAAGTATCCACCTGGACTCCAGAACGCACTAGGTGCGTCGAAAAGGCCAGTACGTGATCCAGAGGACAGGTGACAGGGTCCAGCCCCTTGTCGCGAGCCCAATGGTAGAACTTAGTCCATTTGCTCTTATATTGGTACCGAGTCGAGGGCCTCCTGGCCTGCTGAATGATGTCCCAGTTGTCAACTGAAAACTGAGTGTGCTGAAGAATCAGTTGATTAGGAACCAGGAGACCAGGGCCAGTTTGGCGAGGCCCGGATGTACCGCGGCCCTGCTGCGTCAGGAAGTACCTGCTGAGGATCGGAAGATGGACGGGACCCTGTGAGCACAAATGCAGCAGATCTGAAAACAAGGATCTCGAAGGCCTGTGGGGGGGAAACAGGATGAGGCTACAAGCCACAGAGGCCAAGAACTTGCAGAGAGTCCCTTGGAGTAGGGTGGGTGGGAGGGAACGCATAACACCTGCAGCCATGCCAACAGATCTGGAAGGCGTCTCCCAGTGACCCCCGACCCTGACTTGTCCATGAAGCAAACTCGGGGCACTTGGCATTCCGCAGGGTTGCGAACAAATCCAGGTTGGCGAAACGCCAATGCTGGAACAGGAGCAATAAGTTGTCATTGTGCAACTCCCACTCTTAGGTGGTGAACCCCAAGCGACTCAACTGGTCCGCTTCTGCACTGCTGTCCCCCAGGAGGGGGACTATCGAGATCCAAAATCACTTCTGTCAAGGCCCATTCCCAGATGGAAACCACCTCCATGCAGAGGGGAGAGGGTTGGGGGGTGGTTGCCACCATGCTTGTTCAGGCAAAACATCGTAGTAGGATGGTCTGTCCTGACCAGAACAGACTTTCCTGAAGAGGGGCAAAAATGCCCTGGAGGCCCAGTCCCACTGCTCTGAGCTTGCGCAGATTGATATGCAGGAGGGCTTCCATCCAGTACCATGCTCAATGAATCTATAGCCCTCCAGAGTAGCCCCCCCCCAGCCTGAAAGAGGAGTCAGTCACCACCAGGATAGTCTCCGGTCGGGTGAAGAGGGCTACCATTGAGACATTGTCCTCCATCAGCCACCAGCGAAGATCGGGCAGGAAGAGCGGTGGTATCGGGATCCTGTCCGACAGAACCAGTCTGATCCCAAATGGCCGTTGGAGGCACCTCATCTTGAGGTGAGCGTGCTGTACAGTGAGCAGGCAGGAGACCATCGGGCCCAGAATGTGCTAGAACCACCATGCAGAGGTGGGTCAAGTTGGCCAGAAAGTGTCCAACGCCATGCAGAGAGACATAAGCTTCTCGGGCATGGGGAACACCCGCTGAACCCTAGGAAGACCAGTTCCTTAGACGGTTATAGCTGCGATTTCCTCTGGTTGAGGGAAAACCCCAGCTGATGAAGGGTATCCACCAATCTCTGGCAGGAGTGCACCACCCGTTCGGGTGACCCCACCCTCACCAGTCAGTCATCCAAATAAGGGTATAGATGATGGCCCTCCAAGCGGAGAAGGCCCGCCACTGCGTTCAACTTTGTGAAGACACGAGGGACGGAGTTCAGGCCAAAGGGCAGCTTGTACTGAAAATGGTACGACATGAGCGTGAAAAGCTCAAGCATCCAGTCCTCTGCACAAAGGCGCGGCTATGTGCGCAGGAGTAATCATCTTTAAGCGTTCCTGCGACAAAAACAGATTTAGAAGTGACGGGTCCAGGACTACCCTCAGGCCAGCCTGGAGATTCTTGGATACTGCAAAAAATCAATCCTGGAATAGTAACCGAAGCCCCCGTCTACAAGAGGAACTGGTTCAATAGCCTGCATCTCCAAGAGCAAATGGACTTCCCGTAAAAGAGCCAGGGACCCGGTCTGACGAAGAGAAGAGGATGGTAGAGGCAAAAGGAGAGGAAGACTGAAGCCTGTGGAGACTACAAATAGGATCCACTGGTTGCTGAAAAGAGCTTCCAGGTGTCCTAGAACAGATCCAAACAGCCCTCCGCAGGCAACCTCTGATCCCCGACCTTGACGTCACTGCTTCTTGGCGTAAGAGGCGTTGGCAGAGGAGGAAGAGCAGAAAAACCTGTGTGAAGTCAATGGTTGCTTCCTTCTGTTGTTGCTGGGCGACCTGTCGGGCCTCTGCATACCGTGGTCTCGGTACCCCTTTAAGCCAGAGAAAGCACAGGGTTTGAACTCAGTTCTGTCCTGGGATTGCGGGAAGGATTTCTGACCTGGTTTTGTCAGGATGGCCAAGGACTTGGTGGTTGGTTTTGTTCTTCCTCAGTTCGTCGTCGGTGGATGAATGAAAAAGGTCCAAGCCCTCAAAGGGCAGATCCAGGATTCTTTCCTGCACATCAGACGAAAACTTTGTGTCGTGCATCCACGCCGCCCTTCTTATCTCGACCCCAAGGCACAGCCCGCTGTGTCTATGTGGGAGACCGAAGATTTCATGAGGTCCTGCGCAAGAGGGTGTCCACGTTGGCTTGCCGCAGATGTAATCCTGAGATTGAGTAACAGCGCTTTCCCCAAGGACTCAAGGACTTTGTCCTCCATAGAGAGGCAACTGGAGGCAGCTCCCATGGAGGAAGACTATGGTTTCGAATACAACGAGGCCACAGCCACCACAGAGGAATGGTGCTACAGGTGGAAGGCAAGGAAGATTGGTTCCCTGTCCGTCAGCCCAAACCTACTGTCCAACTTCTTGTTCATTTGGGCGTTAGCCCTGGCCTTCTCCAAGAATTTCCACACCACCTGCAGGACATCCTTCTTGAGCGGAATGCAGACTGGATCGCCGTGCGTTTGCCCAAGTCCTCTGCTAGCACATCAGTCTTGTAGGGGGGGCTTCCTCCGGGAGGCCCTGATGGCGGTCATGAAAGGCCTTAACAGATGCAGAGGGTTCATCGTCCTGGGCGTCATTGTCATCATGATCATTGTCGCATTGTCCCACCCACCGTTTTTTTACAGACCGAGGGGAATCTGGGCCCTGGAACACAGATGCTGGCAGAGTCCCCCTCCCCCAGCTCCGGAGCCGCAGACAGGTACAACGGCTGTTGAGGTGGAGGCATTGATGGCACAGAGGTGGGGGTCAGAACAACCAGTGGGGCCTGACCCGGGGAACAGGAGGAACGGCCAGAGGAGTGGTCCATGGCTGCCACCTGCGGGATGACCTCCTTCACAATGTCCCTCAGGCGCCCCTTCATCTGAGGGGAACGCATGAGGAGGAGGAAGCGCTCGAAGAAGCGGTCCTCACAAGCCCTTTGTTCCGAGGTGCTGGGCCTCCGCTCCTGGTCAAAGTACTGAGGCGCCTGATGCGAGTAGCTGTACAGCTGTGATCGGTAGATGTAGCCCTGAGGGGACCAAAAACCTGCACCGTAGGATCCGCTGCCGATTCCGGAGGGAAGGGGACTGGGATCATCCTGAAAAGCACATTCCATGGGTGAAAGCACGGCAGGCCCGAGCTGGATCCTAGATGGCTCCCTGCCTCGCAGACTCCACCACATGCCGCTCTGCCATTTTGATGCCTAGCGCCAAGCCCTGGGTGAGAGGGCGCGAAGGCCTTGAGCCAAGAGAGGCCTCAGACAACAGGACACAGCTTGGGTCTTGCACCAAAGCAGAAGCGTCAACCTCAAAGATCCCTCTGGAAGGTGCTGACCCCTGATTGAAGACCTCCGAGCAAGCTCCGGAAGGCTGGGAGCCCTCGGCATCTTTGCAGTAGCTGTGCTGGATCTAGCCGAGGCTAGACTCTTGGAGGTGGCACTCGATGATCCCCTACTCCCTGGTGCAGAAGAGGACGAGCCAGATCGTCTGTCCGAGGACAGCCTGGTAGGGCCCCTGAGCCCCTCAGCATGGGAGCTGGTAGCCTGGAAGGCATCAGGCCTGCCAGAACCTAAATCCGAAGAACCCCGATCCGTGGAAACCCCGGCGAAGGAGTCGCTGCGCTGTGGAGCCGGGATGAGCAGAGGGCCTACCTTGTCTTGACAAGAGGTCCTGGAGACTAAGTCCTTAAGGTGGGGCGGAGGAGAAGTGTGGAATATCTCCCTCCACTGTGAGAAGCGATTCTTCAATGCCCTGTGACCGAGAGCGCTGCAGGCCAAACCTGAGTCCTAGCGGTGGTCGGGCCCAAGCAAGACAGAGTGCATGGGGTTCCGAAAGCCAGGAACGGACTGTCACATGAGGCACACCTTGTGAAGCCTCCTGTGGTTGAGTTGCGCTGCGGGAGGCGAGGCGAGGCACCAAAGGGAAGTTTAATAAGAATTGAAAAAACAAACGGGGAGGAAGAAGAAAGCTAACA
This sequence comes from Ambystoma mexicanum, assembly GCF_040938575.1. Taxonomy (NCBI): domain Eukaryota; kingdom Metazoa; phylum Chordata; class Amphibia; order Caudata; family Ambystomatidae; genus Ambystoma; species Ambystoma mexicanum. Next base: position 169,098,791 of record NC_090941.1, on the reverse strand, counting down.
AAGTCTCTGCGCTGGCTGCCAGATCCAACCCCGTCCATGCGGAAAAAGGGACTGAGGTGAGGTGGCGGGGCGTTCCCACGCCTGAGTCCACGCCCCTGCACGCAATATTAAATTTAAAGGGGAAACTCAATTTTTCTGCGCCAAAGGTTCTAGTATTGTCCCCATGTTGGGAGACACCCAGAAGGATGGAGGAAAAGGGACGTAACTATGGTGTAGATTTGAGGAGGGCTGAGCAGATGTCCTGGCCGGGGCACTGAACATACAGGCCCCTCGTCAATTTCTGGTTTAGACAAACTCCAGCCTGCTCACACAAACCCACCCACAAACCCACCCTTTTTTGTACGACCAGACGCACCAAGAGCATTGCTATGGCAAGACCGAGTGACCTAACATACTCATGCCTGGATTTCCTGAAGATTACCATTTTAAGGCACAACTACCCAGTAAATAACCACTGGACTCAATCGGTTTGATCTCCCTTGCCCTTCCCACAAAAAATAACTGAGCACCAAGAAATCGGAATTCGGATAGCCAACAAAAAGACAACATTGCCATGAGAGACAGGCAAGAACTCAAACAGTTCCCTCTTGCGTTAAAACCCTTATTAGTGGCGTCATCACATCCCAATTCCCTACGGCATGAAAGCTGAATGTGTCTGCAGAATCACTTTTGATTGGTGAAACGATAAATACGGTGCCTTGCATACGAGAGCTTGGATCTCTCCAACATGCCTGGACGAGGTGATGGCCACTAGAAAGGCAGTCTTCCACAACAAGAACTTCAACAATGCCTGATGGAGAGGTTCAAAAAGAGGACTCTTTAGTCTTGACATGACCACATTGAGCTCCTAAGCAGGAGCTGGTGCCTTGACAGGAGACAAGAGCATAGGGAGAACTTGCCAGGAGCCGCAGTATATCCAGGGAAATGGCAGCCAGGTGTACTTTGATGGAGGCATGGGCAAACAAAAGCAGGTATGGCAGAAGCTGCGTAGCCGTGAAGTGCAGCGGAGTGATTCCCTGGGTATGTCACCAAACTAACGTGCTTCCACTTGTGCTTGTAGCAGGAAAGCGTAGATGGAGCTCTATCCTTGGCTAGAATGTCCTTGCATTCTGAAGGCAGCGTGTTGTGTCCAAATTATAGTGTTGCAGGAACCAGGCTGCTATGTTCAGCGACGCTGGAATGTGGTGCAGAATCGACCCTCTGTCTCTGGGGAGCAGATGGAGAAGGTCGGAGTACCAGATCTACCTGGACAACACCGGGGCAATTAGGATCATCTTGCAACAGTATTGTCTAAGTGTATTTAGTACACGTAGTAGCTGGGGTGTCAGGAGGGCAAATCATAAATGAACAAGACCTACCAAGGGAAAGAGAAGGCACCCTCAAACCCCAAACTCCTCGCTTGAGGATACTTGCTGCAAACTTGTGGCATTTAGCATTGGCCGCCGTGGCAAAGAGATCGATGTGAGGGTGACCCCCTATTTATTGGCGAAGAGACACTGTGGTCTGATGGAGCTCCCACTTGTGGCAGGACCGCAGCTCCCTGCTCAGAGAATCTGTGATGGTGCTGTGAATGCCTGCAAGGTGGAAAGGGATAAGAAACATCTGCTGAGCTATGGCCTAGTTCAAGAGGTCTTCAGTCTCCCTGGAGAGGACGGGAGAGTGCAGGAGAGCCACTTCCTTACGTAAAACATGGTGGTCATGTTGTCCCTGAAGATGTGGACCGCCTTCCCTTGAAGTGGAGACTTGAATGACTTCAGAGCCCAGAACACTACTCGCAGTTGCAGGACGTTGATGTGCAACTCCTCCTCTGGGCGCCATGACCCGCCCGATATGGAACCTTTGGTACAAGTGGAAACGCTGCCATTGACTTGCACATCATGTTCGTTCTAGTGCTTTTCCAAGATGGCAGCACACTGTTGCTCTCATTACCAGCTCTGACGGGTCCTGCTTTGTGTTGCAACCCTCCGCTTTGCTTTAGGGTAAGTTCCTGTTCTATTCTTTGCTCATCCTCCAACAGCCATCGACATGCTGTGCAGCTTTAGCGACTTGCTACTCTGCTTCCTTTATCTCCACTCTTTGGATCCTTCCCCTTTTCTGCTGCCATTTATCTTAGTCATGTGCTCTCGTCCAGCCCTTCCACAGTCCTTTCCTGCATACCGGACCGGCTCCAGTTCCTTGCAGACTCTTCTATTGCTTGCCTACAGCTACAGTGGAGATCTGCTACCATCCTTGCAGTGGTATATACTAGAGGGATTTTTTTGTTGCCGGAAGCTTTTTCCCCCTTACCAGCGGTTGTCGGGAGGCAAGTCCCTTGCCTAGGCTGTTTATACAGTCTGGTAGAGTGGCTTCCTTTCGCAATTAACCTTTCCTCTACGAGGGCCGTCCATCATCGAGAAAGAAGAACTCCACACGCCTTCCTGCTGATCAGTCAGCCTCATCATCAGAGTCTTCAGGAGAGGCAGACAAGCTAGAAGGTGAGACTGGGAACCAGAGACCTCTGGCAGAGAGCTTGCCCAAGTGGGCGCCCCAACTGTCCAGAGAGGTGCAGGTACTGACCATCGGTTGATGAGCTGGGGGCTGAAAAGGAGCGACTTGTGAGAGGTACGCACAAACAGCCCACCAATGGAGGGCTTGGTGAAATGCCTGATTGAGGGTGATATTGTCCTTCGAGGAGCCAGAGATTTGCTTCCATCTGGCATACAGGAATGCTTGAAGGGGTCTCATTCATAGTCTACAATGAGAAACAGCTGGATACAAGAGGAAATCATTCCCAGCAGGGGCTTGATGGAATGGACACAGTCGCTATTTGTGCAGTGGAGAGCCTCTGACCCTTCCACAAGATGGCGTTTATCCTGTCCTCTGAAGGAGTCACCAGATATGCAAGGGTGTTGATGCAAGACCTCCGGAAGAGGGCACTCTGGGATGGCACAAAGCAGGATTTTGGATAATTGACTGCGAATCCTAGAAATGTCAGTACCTGATGGTGTGCTGCACAGCTAGAGCTTGAGAGCAGGAGTGGATCAGCCAATCGTCAAGATAGACAGACGTAGATGCTCTTGAGACCGAAATGAGCCACCACTGGTGACAAGCACTTCATGAAAATTCTTGGTGCCAACCTCAGGCCGAAGGGCAGAGCCCTAAACTGGCATTGCCTTCCTTGAACAGCGAAACGCCGGAATTGTCAGTGTTTTTGCGATGAATGGGGATGTGGAAAAAGGCGTCCTTCCAAGTCGCCAGGAAGTTCCCTTCTTCCAGCTGGCCAAGCACGTGCTGTAACGCGACCATCCTGAATTTCTGTGACTTGTGAAATTTGTTCAGCTGCCTTAGGTTGAGGGTGGGTTTTCACCCGCCCGACTTCTTCCAAACAACGAAATATCTGGAGTACACTCCGGAGCCTCCAAGTGGCAGAGGAACTGGCTCTAAAGCATAGCCCTTTTTAACAGGGATTGAATCTGCTTTAGGAGCTGACCAACGAGCTGTTCGGTTTGAGGGAGAGGGGGGAATGGGAGGAAATTTCTCTTGAAATTTTAGGGTATGAACCCATTGGATATTTTGCACCCATTTGTCTGTGGAGAAGTTGCGCCACTCGCTGACAAAGTGAGACAGACTGTCTCCCAGTGGGTTGTTGAAGTGGGGCCACAGATCCTGGCTTGTTTGGGTGATTGCATCCTGCAGGACAGCCCACGACTACGCCTAGTTCCTCCCTTGTATGACTTTGATCATCACCTATAAGCTTCATGAGCACTGGAACGATAGGGCCGACGATAGGACTACATGTAGTCTTTTGAAGACCTTGAGAAACACCCCTTGGAGGAGCGAAAGTACAGCTTCCACTGCTGAAGCATGGCCAAAGTGCATGCTGTCTTTGTCCATCTTGATGGACTGTAGAGTGTCAGCCACAGCCTTACCAAGCTAGTCCACCCAGTCAAATGGCATGTCCACCACCTTTGACTGGACATCCATCTAGATGTTGGGGGCTTTGAGCCAGCTCTGGCGGCGTATAGCTGCCCCATTGCGCATCTGCTAGCAACTAGAGTCTGCAATGTTCAAGGCGACGCTGATAGCGTGGTCAGAAGCCACCTCAGATTCGAGGACTAATGTCAAAGCTTCTGCCTTCTTGTCATCTGGTAGGAAATCAAGGATGGGGCCCAGCTTATACCATAACTCTCTCCTGCACCTAAAGAGAACGGCCAAAGCGTTAACAAATTTGATCGTGGATGCGGCTGTCGTAATGATGCATTCGCCCGTCAAGTCCTGTTTCTTGCCCTCCTGATCGGGAGGAACCATACATGGGGAAGAGGAGTTGGATTACTTCTTTTGCACTGCAGCAGAAACAACTGAGTCCAGAGACAGTTGGGATCTCAGACATTTAGGGGCTGTCTCAGGCAAATCTCTACTCCTCTAGTCTCTCCTTCCCGATGAAGGGTTTTTCATGACCAACAGACCGTCCTCCCAAATGTCATCCAACAGAGGGATGGACGCCACCATCTTCCTGGCCGACTCCCGCCTCTCAAAAAAGGAAACCCTTCTTTTTCTGTTTAGGGACCAGACTGAACAGTTTGGCAGCCCCCATAAGCACAGCATGAAAAGAGCCCATTTAATTTGGTGGAAAATCCCTGGAGGGCAAGCCAACGTCTGGCGGTTCACCATCTCCAGGAATGAGATTGTCAAAATCATCAGTACCCAGGGGATGTACCCGGGGATGTATCAGTGTCGGGGTTGGTATCCATGTGTGTGAGCGCAGCAGTATCTACTACAGGAGGTAGTGGAATGGACAGCTGGCGAGGAGTGGATAGGATCCGATGAGGGGGCACCATTTGTGTCTGTGAAGGTAAAGGTAAACTCCTAGAAGGAGCAGGCAGGGGCGCTGCTGTAGGCAGATGCTGCTGCAGTTCCAAGACAAGTGTGTGTAGAGTGGACAGAATGTCCATCGACAAATCCCTGGGAGCAGTGGGCACTAGCACCAGGGCCTGAGGTCAAGGGTTGGTTGGCCGAGCCAGTGGAGCACTGCTGGGGAGCATGAAGAGAGCCTGGAAGGGTCGGTATAAGTGAAGAGAGAGATTGAGTGGGCACCTCTGAATAAAAATTAATTCTTTACGTTGGGTGATTCAACTGTACTAATTAGTTATTTGGTACCGTAGTCAGAAAAGAAACTCCACTTGCACAGTGGAGTACAAAGTATATTGGGGGATTTTGTCTGGGTTGAATAACACAGGCGTCTGGAAGGACCTGTGTGAGTATATCACTTAAAGTTTATATTCATACATTTGATTTATTTAATTTCTTCCCACTTGTAAAATGAATCTTTCACAAAAGAATGGATATATATGGGATACATTACTCACCGTAATCGTATTTCTGATGCTTGTATCTGCTTAGATTCACATGCTGTGCATAGGCCGACATCTAGTGGAAGCTGCGGAGTATTACAGTTTGTTTTTCGAAAGTCGAAAATGGGCGTCGACACAGGCGTGCCAGTAATACTATCCCTAGTGTGACGTCCACTGTACCCAAGATCCCTCACGCGTGTAGGATCCTCAGATTGTATTTTTTCTGACATGAGGAAGCATGAGGAGTAGCGTGAGTACAGATAATCCAAGCAGATAGACAGAAAAGGTAAGACTACAAGCAATCATGCGCCTTCTCTCGGAGGGGAGGAAGGGTGGGTCGCATGTGAATCTAAGCAGATACAAGCATCAGAAATACGATTACGGTGAGTAATGTATCCCTTCTGAGGCTTGTGGAATCTGCTTAGATCACATGCTGTGCATAGATTAGCGAGCAGTACCAGAAGAAGGAGGTGGGATGTGAGAAGGGTCATGAGCAAACAGGTGTCTTAGAACCGCTTGTCCCACTTGTGTATCTGTCTTGGAATGAGTGTCAATGCAGTAATGCTGAGTAAAAGTGTGAATAGAGCTCCAAGTAGCCGCTTTGCAAATGGTGTCGAGGGGAACATTTGCAATGAAAGCCAGAGTGGCACCAATGCCTCTAGTAGAGTGGGCCCTTGGCGTAAAAGGCAGAGTCTTGTCAGAAAGAGAGTAACACAGCTGTATACAGTTGATAATCCACTTCGAGATAGCGCCCTTAGAGACGCGATCCCCCTCTCTGCCTGTAGCTACGGAGACAAACAGTTGATCTGTTTTCCTTAGCGGTCTGGTTTTATTTACATAGTATAGGACCGCCCTACGCACATCTAGGGTGTGTAGTTTCACCTCAGCCGAGCTTTGCGGGTTCTGGAAGAAAGCCGGAAGCTCGATGGACTGGTTTACATGGAACTTGGATATGAATTTAGGTGAGAACCTAGGGTGTGTGCGTAAAACCAGTTTGTCCTTGTGGATAGTAAAGAAAGGATCCTGCACTGACAGAGCCTGAATTTCACTGACCCTTCTTATGGAGGTAATGGCTACTAAGAAGGCCGTTTTATAAGTCAGGTGTTTGAGACTACTTTTATGCATGGGTTCGAATGGGGGTCCCATGAGCTTAGCTAGCACCACGTTGAGGTCCCATCCTGGCGGTGGGTTCGAAATAGGAGGGTGAAGTCTCTTTACTCCTTCCATGAAGGCTTTAACCACTGGTACTTTCCACCACGAGACCTTGTTATGGGATGTGGTGTAAGCCGAGAGGGCTGCCAGGTGTACTTTCAGCGAGTTAAAAACCAACCCTGCATCCAGCAGGTGGAGCATGTCTGTCACAACGTTGGAAGGAGTGCAATCAACCGGGTTGATTTGTTTATTCTGGCACCAGATAACGAATCTTTTCCACTTATCAAAGTAACAGTGCCTTGTATTTGGTTTCCTGGACTCCTTTAGAATGTCCATACACCTCTGTGGTAATTTGAGATGTCCAAACTCTATGACTTCAGGAGCCATGCTGCTAGGTTCATAGAGTTGGGTTCCTGATGCACTGTTTGACCCTGTTGCTGGGACAGTAGGTTGTACCAGGCTGGGAGTCTGATGGGTTCGCACACCGCCATCCTGCGTAGGTGTGGAAACCATGGTTGTCTCGCCCACATGGGAGCAACTAGGATGAGCGTCATAGATTCCTTGTTCATCTTGTACACCACCTTCCTGATGAGAGGAGTTGGTGGAAAAGCGTACGCAAACATCCCTGACCAGTTCATCCACAGGGCATTCCCTTGGGAGTCCGGCTGGGGGAACCTGGATGCAAATCCTGGGCATTGTTTGTTTTCGCTTGTGGCGAATAGGTCTATAGTGGGGAAACCCCACTGAGAGAAGAGATTTCTTACTACGTCTCTGTGAAGGACCCATTCGTGTTCTTCTGGGAGGGAGTCTCTGCTTAGAGCATCCGCTAGGGAATTGAGCTCCCCTGGAACATGTTGCGATGACAGGAAGATGTTCCGTCTGAGTGCCCATATCCATATTTTCTGGGCAAGCTTGGACAGATTTGGCGAACGAGTCCCCCCTTGCTTGTTCAGATAGAACATGGCTGTCGTGCTGTCCGTCCTGATCTGCACCGACAAGTTCAGTAGATGGGGCTCGAACGCCCTTAGCGCTCGGAATACTGCCAGAAGCTCTAGCAGATTGATGTGGTTCTTGGCTACTGAGTGAGACCAGAGACCCTGAGCTGTGTGGTGGAGATGGTGAGCTCCCCACCCAGTCAGGCATGCATCTGTAGTCACCACGGCTTGTACTTCGGGATCGTAAAAGGGTTTCCCCTTTGCGAGATTCTCTCTTGTCCACCAGTGTAGGCTCTGTACGAGTGTTGGCGAAACGACCACTAGATCGTCCCAATGACCACTTGCCTGAGACCACTGTTTCGCCAACCATTCCTGCATGGGACGCATGCGCAGACGCGCGTGGGGGACCAGGTAAATGCATGACGCCATCATGCCCAGTAACCGCATAGCTTTGCGTACTGTTATCTGTTGACCTGACTGATAATGCGGAATTTGCAGAAGTATATTCCGAATTCTCTCTTCCGAAGGGAAGGTCAATCCTTTCTGAGTATCTAGGATAGCTCCTAGAAACTGTTTTGAGGTGCTTGGCACCAGACTTGACTTTTTCTCGTTGATGGAGAAGCCTAATTCGTGGAGGAGGTCGATAGTCCTCTGAATGTTTGACCTGCAAATTCCTGGGGTTTCCCCCGTTATGAGCCAGTCGTCCAGATAAGGGTACACCGGGATTGCTTCCCTGCGTAGGTGTGCAGCCGCCACCGCCAGTACCTTGGTGAATACCCTTGGTGCTGAAGCTATCCCGAAGGGCAGTACCTTGAATTGGTAGTGGCGACTGTCCACCTTGAAGCGCAAGTACTTTTTGTGCGCTGGGAGCATGGAAATATGAAAATAAGCATCTTTCATATCCAAGGTTGCCATGTAATCCCCCTTTTTTAGGAGGGGGATTACCTCTTGTAGCGTGGTCATACGGAATTTTTGGGGCTTGACATATTTGTTGGCAGGCCGTAAGTCCAATACTGGGCGCATTGTCAAATCTTTCTTTGGCACAAGGAAGTAAGTTGAATAGATACCCTTGTTTACCTGGTGTCCTGGGACGAGTTCTATCGCGTCCTTTTCTAGCAGAATGGCGATCTCCTCGAGAAGGATCCTTTGATGCTCTAGGGAGTGCACTCTTTGTCGTGGAGGATGATTCCGGGGACGCTGCAGTAGTTCTATACAATATCCTGCGGATACTGTTGACAGCACCCATCTGTCTGAGGTGATCCCTTCCCAAGCCTGGGTGAAGGTGGAAATGCGTCCCCCTACTGGGGTTGCGTGGCAAGGGACCCTGAACTGAGCGTCACTGTTTTGGTGGAGGCGTGCCACCGCCCTTGTTGGGGCTGCCTCTGCCTCTTCCACGACCTCTCTTGTTACCCCTGCCGTAACTCTGGGTAGACTGCTGGTTGTTATTCCATTGTGTACCTTGTCCCTGGGCATAGTTGCCTCTTTGTGAATTTTGGCCGCGTGGGCGACGAAAATTATTGTTCCCCCTCTGGTTAGGGGGTTTGTTGGTAAGCTGGCCAAGGGATTTGAGAGTCTCATATTCATCTTTGGCATTTTTAAGTGCGTCTTCGACCGCTTTCCCAAACAATAGGTCGGGTTCCACTGGCTTGTCTATTAAAGAAGCCTGGGTTTCTGTCTTGAATCCCGACTGCCGTAACCACGCATGTCTCTTGATAACAGTACCTTCTGCTATCAATCTCCCTGCGTTGTCAGCGGCGTCGAAAGTTGCTTTTAAAATGCAACCAGACACGGCTCTCCCCTCTGCCGAGATCCGAGCCAGCTGGCCCTTTAACGGTTCTGGAGCAGAGGCAATGAGCGCCGCGACTTCTTCCCATTGATGGCAATTGTAACTAGCCAACAGGGTGGTGGAATTCGCAATCCTTGCTTGGTAGGCGGACGTTGAGGCTACCTTTCTGCCAAACCCGTAAAGTTTTTTGCTCTCCTTGTCGGGAGGAGCTTCTGATGAAGATAAGGGCGTGCCAGCCCTCTTTCTAGTGTTGGTCACCACTAGGGAATCTGGTTTAAGATGTCCCTTTATATACAGAGGGTCAGACTGGGCTGCCCGGAAAATCTTTTCAATTCTGGGGTTGACAGCTCTGGTGAGGTTACGATTCACCAGGGAAGGATCTATTCTTCGTTGGATGGATTTGAGGATAGGGATGGTCTGAGCGACCGGTCTTCTCTCTCCTACAAACTCCTCCGCGAAGTCCCTTTCCTCCTGTACACCGTGGGTGTCGATGTGGAAGTGTTCCGCTGCTCGAGCGAGAACCTCGTTAAGGAGGGGCTGGTTATCAACTGGAGAGTCAGTAACTGGGGCTTCGCTTTGTACTGGGGAATCTACTCTGTAAATTTCCTGCTCATCTTCTCCCTCCTCCAGGTCCTCATCCTCTGCATAGTAATCTGTCCCGGTTTGTTCTTCCATAATTGCAAACTCCTGGTCCTCTTCAGGGAAAACTTGTCCCTGATAACTGGGGAGTGGAGTAGAATATGGAGTGGAGTAAGGCTGAACCTCGAAGGGTTCAGGTCTTTCGACCCGGGGCTTTTTACTTAGCGGGATAGGATCGGAGGAGCCTGAGGGTGTGGCCCCTTGAGGGTTATATGAAAGAAAGTGTTTTGGGTTCTTATCATAAAAATCAGCCAAGGAAGACATCCTAGACATAACCCTGTCTATGTCTTCACTGGACCATTCCCTGGAACAGGGTATTACTTTAGCAGGTGATTTATTTTCAAGGGTAGACTTGTGTTTGCTTGTCTGCTTAGGCTTTACAGGGGTGTAAGGCTGTGCTTTCCGCTGTTTCCCCCCTTCTCCGTGCGTGGAAAAATGTTTTCCCTGTCCCTTGGGGGCCCCAGAGACTTTCGACGCCTGGCGTCGAGGGTCTGGAAAGGTATCTGTGTGCTTCGGGCGTGGGGCCTCACTGGTGTTAACCGCGGTCTCGGTATCTTGGAGCGCGGCCTGGGGGTGGAAGTCGTCTTCGTCTCCCGACGATCGAACTTCCGTTAGTGTGTGTAGCGAGGCACTCTTGGCAAGAGTGGATGATTGCCTTGCGTCGTGAGGCGATCTCGATCGAGAGCGCCCAGAGGACACCGAGTCGGACCGTTCTTTTTGTGCCTCTTTCCGGGAAGTCGACGTCGTCGAGGTCCGGTTGGTCTTAGTGTGTTTAGTGTGTGTTAGGTGTGTAGCGCTTGCGTCGCCGGGGGTCTTCCCCATAGCCGCCTTGCCGGACGACCTTCCGAGGTCGGGGACCTGCGCTCGTCGGCTGTCTTTCGACGCCGTAATGCCCTCGCCGTCCGAAAGTACGGCGTCGCTGCCATCGCTGAAGGCGCCCTCCGCTGCCATGGCCTCCTGCCTGGCGTGGTGGGCCCAACGCTTTGTCGAACGGTCCTTAAGTGTCTTAGGTTTAAACCTACTACACGCTCTGCAGTTCGCTTCGGGGTGATCCCTCGGCAAGCAGAGATTGCACGTGGCGTGCCTGTCGACCCAAGGGTATTTGCGATTGCACTTGGGGCAGAATTGAAAAGGGGTACCCTCCATACGCACCTTAAGGCAGCGGGCTGCTAAGTGTAGGAATATATATAAATGTAACTATATATCAAGAGTGAAGAGTATGTACCACCCCCCACTCTCCCTACTTGTAAGGGCCGAGGCCAGCGGCCTACTAGGCCCGGGCCGAGGCCAGCGGCCTACCGAGGCCCAGATCCGTCGTGCAGCAGTCGACGGTCGATGACTTCTCCAGCCGTCGTCGAGGTTGAGGGTCGACGTTGGGGTGGGGAAGGGAATGAATAAGAATTAAAATTATAATAACAGCAAAAGTATGGCTAAGGCCAGGGAACTCCGCAAGATGCTTCCGACCAGTATGGCGGAAAAAAACAATCTGAGGATCCTACACGCGTGAGGGATCTTGGGTACAGTGGACGTCACACTAGGGATAGTATTACTGGCACGCCTGTGTCGACGCCCATTTTCGACTTTCGAAAAACAAACTGTAATACTCCGCAGCTTCCACTAGATGTCGGCCTATGCACAGCATGTGATCTAAGCAGATTCCACAAGCCTCAGAAATATATATATATTTTGGTCCCAACGACCATATTCAGGGACCAATTTCAGCCTATTTTGTCTTCACGTGCAACTTCTGTGGGCGATTGGTATTTTCATGTCAATTTGTTGAAGGTTACACTTCATAACGGTCTGTTTCTATGACCATGGAGCCTATTACAGGATCTTATCTTGTTTGGGATCTTCAATTAAGATCTTGTCGTGGTGGCCTCGATTCTGTAGAAAAGCGCCTGCCTGGGACACCAGGACAGCTGGGAAGTGGTTACTCCTGCCCGCCTTCTTGGTCAGAGTAGAAACCTTCCGGGGGCTTGTCGTCTGAAAGGCAGGAGCCGCCCTTGGAGATCCCACAGCAGACAGAGGGCTGACCTGCCCGGCCTTGGCAGGCTTTGGAATGAAGGGGACAGCTTGAGGCATCTCCCTGTCTCTACTAGCATCCTTGGATAAGCAGGAGATCACAGGAGCCTGTGGCGATCTCAGAGCGGCCACTGGAACAGATGGAGCAGAAGGAGGTCTCGGAGGCAAAACCACCCTGGCTACGGGTACAAGAGTCATGGTAACTGCAGTTGTGGCTGTCGATGAGATCGAAGACAGCGTTCAACGACGAGGTAGTCAACGGGAGTAAAGGTGTCGATGAGGACAATGATGACTGATTTATGCCTCGTAGACGAGTGCAAGGACTTGCGCTTTGCAGGAGGCTTCTGGCTGATTGACTGTGCACAATCTGTCGACAGAAGAGTTGTTGTCGAGTGCCCTTTTTCTGCGATGAAGAGGCTTGACACTGCTCCCGTCGTAGACACAGTGGTCGTAGGTGCAGTTGTCATTGACAAAGAAGGAGCATGAGATAGCAACCTTTTCAGTAACTTCCCCAGGGTAGTGTCCTCAAAGGATGCTGAGTGGGTACGTTCTTTGGATCTGCAGACCCTTGCTGAAGCATGACTGTGTACAGAGGCTGAGTCAGAGGCCTTCTCACCTTCTTCAAGACAGGCCACCAACCTCCTATGATGATCTTTCTGGGTCTTAGAAGAAAAAGACTGGCAGATGGGGCAGCCGTCTGCATCGTGGTCTGGATGTAGGCAGTAAATGCATTCTGATGCTCATCTTACATGCAGATGTTTTTCAGGTTGCACTTCCAGCGTGCCATGAAAAGTCTTTTCCTGGAAGCCTGTCATAGAGTGTAGTGAAGTCCTGAGTCCGAGACTGGGGCCTCACATGGTGTGGAGATTAAACTGGATCTCAACCGGCAATGGGTCCACGCTGCCAGCAGTCACAACAGTGACTAAGATGAAGAAAGAAAGAGGATTATCACAAAAAGAAAAGAAAAAATATCAAGATTTCGACGAGCGAAACACGAGGACTCCCAACACTAAAACATGCAATATAAATTTGAAGATGTACTCCAGGGATGGAGCCAAGGAGGACGAATGTCATTGGTTTGGGCAGTATGACCCAAAGTGAAAGCAATAGGCTACAGAAGTGATAAGCAGTTTCAGATTTAAAGCCAAACTGATTTGATATTACTGAGGATGCCCAGCCTGATGGGGAATATTCATGAGTATGGGAATCCATGCAAGATCTAATGCTGCAGAAAATGTCAGTCGTCAAACCAAGGCAACCGATTCAGACTGTAGAATTATTTTAAGCAGGCCACAAAATATGCACTTGGTGAAAGACATTGGGCATGTGAGAAATGACAAGGTGGTTGCAAGTGGAGAAACGGCATTCATGCCTTATGGTGAGTAACTTATTCTTGGGTAGCAGCTTGACATTTTTCAACCTGTTTGAATGACAGTGTTTAATTGCAAATGATATTCGAAGGCAAGAAACACTGCTTCAAATCTTTATTTCGAGCTATTATACAAACCAGCAGCACCAGTTTGTCCCTCACCAGTGCCCATGCTTAAACTTAAATCAACCCGAGAGTTCAGCCGGTTCTTCCCGAGGTCTGCATTTTTGCCTGCCTTTCTCATCAGTATCATGCAGCAAGCAGAAGGCCCCCAATAACATCTGATGGATGAAATTAGGCAACGGCTCTATTCCTTTCAACGTGCTTAGCGAAGCCATCATCTTCAAGGCTAAAAATATACAAATCGAAAATAAACTGCAGCGTCGAACAACGAAGCACTCACCTGGGACCAAAGGATCCTCACTGCTGACCTCTACCTGTTTAAATGTGTATACCGTGCTTTAGTGAGACACGAATTATCGACAACAAGACAGTGCATTTCAGCTGCTACTATGAAAGACGCAGAGTTATACTTGATAAAAAAATGAATGGAGGATCAATTTGTTAGATTGGTTTTGCGCAAACATTTCTTAAGGGGCATCCAGGCAGTGTACACAAGAGCAACAAAAAAACAAACAAAAAAAAAAAACACAATTTCTGACATCCACTAAATCACTTGAGTTGGAGGTTGGTGGCACTGTTTAAGCCAGGACAAGTTGACTCGGGTCTAGAGTACGTGGCTTCTAACTTATTTAGAAGGATCTGGGGGATTTGTTTTCAATGGACTTATTGCCAGACAGTGGTAAATACTCCTGGCAAGCATCCCTCATCAACCATCTCTACCAAAAACAAAACACGGATAGGGTATTTCTTCATTTTCTCCCAATGCATCTTAAACCATTCTTGCATATACCAAAGTTACCCGCTTCACCGCACACATTATGTAAGAGGGAAGGTATCGGGAGGATAGCTCAGGGGCAACATGCTTGCCTTGGAAGCAAGGCGACAGGAAGCAACACAGGTTCGATCCCCGGGGACGCGCGTAGACGGGGACGCGCTTAGAAACCTCTGGGTATTAAGCGCGTTATAAATAAGCTATCATATCATTTGAGACTCGACTTAGGATTTATAAAAATGTTCACCTATTTAGGGCTCAACCAAGTATTTACTGCATTAAAAATTGCAAAACAAAGTAGTTAAACAACTTTAAACCATAAAAACGTGTGGACGTATGTACCAAGAGAACATGCAATGCTGGATCCTGGTGTGTATGTTCAGCTAAGTTTTGCGTTGAGTTCCATTAGGTCACATAATGTAAAATAGGCAAATATGGTGGGAACAAGCACTGATCCCATCCACACCCAAGCCAGCTCACTCTCTAAATGCTATCCAGCAAAACACTCAGCCAGAACCTATCCAACATTGCACACCAGAGTTCCATACATGCCTCACAGCACTCAATATACACAGACAGACTACTACACCTCTCCCTTCATAAATATACAGAAGCAACCAAGGAACATAGAAATACCACAACGATAGACCAAGGAAAAATACCACACATTACAAGACAGTACCACATAGGAAACACAATAGTTGGAAGGAGACCCGTCCACAGCAAAAATGAAAGCAACTGGCAGTCACATTCAAGAGACACATCCTTTTTTGTTGATTTATGTGTTTCTGTAAGAGAGCACATGAAAGGAGAAACCCAGAGGAAACCTGGAACCAGTGTGCAGACAAAGGAATGGTCTACCAACATCCTAAATCCTGGAAAGCGTACGTAACAGGTCACAACCTGCAACCAGCTAGATAACCGCAAGATAACTCCTTATTCACTGACAGGGCACCGTGCACAAAGTGGAACAGAACACCTACAAATTAGCCGTGTACAGCTTGTGCACACCATGGTGGAATCCATGCAACCTCAAAAATCAACCGCAGTTTCCACATAGACTTGTGAAAACTACACCTGAATCCATGCAGCACCCAATCCAACACATCTAAAACACTGCAGCACCAATTACACCGCTTACCATAATTTGCTCCTCAGCCAAACTAGAGCTGGTTAACATCCACAATACAAATCAACATGACACACCCAAGAAACACAGCAACAACCCCACAAACATTTCTGGAACCCATCCGGCCATTCCAGAGGATGACTGCACTCAAACTCTTGGAACCCGCCAGCCCGAATGTTACAACTATTTCTGCGCCACCGTAAAGATGCCACAAGACACTGACCAACGATTCCAAATAGATTCCAAAATGTCTAAAGAAAACCACCTTTCCACCTATGTCTAAAGGATCCTTCACTCAAGTAAATAAAATGTGGCTAAACGATACACAGGTGTCATTCCTTGATGCCACCTGCACTGCCCCATTGATCCGTTCAGAGCACTAGCAACCGCAGCGTGGGCCACAAACAAGAGATCCCTAAAGGCGTTTCTAAAGATAAAATATCACTTAAAATGACAAAATGTTTTACTTTAGGTAAATAAACCAGAGAAGAATGGGAACTAACCTAAATTTCCCTTTCGCTCCCAATTTACAAAAGTGGAAAGTAAAAAACTCCTGATTCAAAATGTGACCTGGAGCAACGTACGGAAGTATGTATTATTTTTTATATCTTGGTTATAGACTAACACCTGTTGCTGAAATGGCAAAACAGGACCAAACTGGGATAGAAAACTTCTTCGACTTCTCTTCCTGAAGGCCAAACGGAGAAAAAAGGAGCCTTCCTTCATTCCAATTCGGACCGACATTGGATCTCTGGTTAGATCACAGACACTTGGGCGCATGCTGTATACCATCAGCTAATGAAAGTAGCATTAAGTCACGCTTCCAGATGACATTAACAAATGTTCCTTTAAATAAACATATATAGTCTTTGAAAAAGGAGTGCTTAAAGCAATCCATGGGGTAATTATTTAATTTAAGACATTACTTAAGCAATAACCCCCGAGCTGCGGGGCCATTACTGAGTCAGGTAGTGCCGCGGGGTCCATAGTTACAGGCCTTAGCGAAGCGAGGGCCTTAACAAAGGCCGATACATTACCTGACTCAGTAATGCCCCCGTAGCGGGGCCTTATTGCTATTAGTACACCACCCCCCCACCGCAAGACCAGGGTACTAAGATCATTGTTATTCTGTTGCGAAACGCTTCCGAGTCAGTTTTCCCTTTCCGCTGCATTCTTACCGAATGGAAAAAGATAAACAAATAAAACGGCCACCATGGAAAGGAGAGAAGGGACTCCTTTCCATGACGGCCTGCCGCGGATCGGGAGCGGACACGACAAAGCAGGTAAGTGGGGTAGGGGAGGGAGGTAAGGGGATTGCTTGGATTGGGGTGGGGGCGGGGGAGGGAAAACACTTACCTGAATCCCCAGCAGGGGGAGGATGTGGTGGCTCGGAGAAGGGATTACACCCTGTTCATTGGCTGAGAGGCTGACACCCCCTCAGCCCCCGGCGGAGGACAATGGAAAGGAATGATGGAGAGGGATTCCCGATCGTGTAAAGCCCTAGCGAGAGCCAATCGATGGATTGTTACAATCTAATTGTCTCTCGCCAGGTACTAAATTGCCTCATTTAATGTTTGCTTCCAGAACAAGAATCATCCCATTTCTAAAATAGCTGGAAGGCAATGCTGGGGTGGAGATAAAAAGCAATTGGGAACTGAACATCTGCATATGAAAGCCTCACATCGCAAAATATTGGTTTTGGTAATGTGCGAGCCTAACTCAGCATCTCACATGGTACTTAATGTTTCCCAGACGAGCCGGCATGTAGCAGATAATCGCCTTTCCTAAACAATGAGTTGCTAAGCAGAAACCTGCATTTTAATGAATATTAGCACCTGGGGAAAGGTGCCATCCAACCAGATGGCATGGAATAAGGGCCGAAACGGCTAGTGACTGTCTGCGCTCTCTGCAGCCATGCGTTTCCACCGGGTGTCATATTTGTCCCTTGCTCCTCCTTCCACGACCCCAACCCTGTGGCGTGCGCCCTGCCAATTGACCTGTTCCAAACCTCTGCACTAGTGAGACTAGCCTTCTCCCTTACCAGTCATGGCTACCATGGATTTAGTGATGGGACTTACTCCTTTTTTACTCATTTCCATGACAGCCATCTTTGTATTTTTTTAAAAAGGGAAATTGGGCAAGCACTCATTTCTCAACCGTAATTATCCATTAAAAAATGTATACCAGAACGGCTTGGAAGTGCCCTGGCGTGCTAAAACTATAACGCTCTTGTTTGTTGGCCGGCATCTGTTTGAACCATCACCAAAGCACAGGGCTTCCCAATTTGGGCAAGTTTGGCTGGCTGGATGTTATCAGCAGTGTCCCACCTCCGAACTAATGGTGCTAGCTTAAGGAAAGCATTCAAAATACAAACAAAAAACATCAGTGATGTAAAGTCACTGATGATGATAATTTTATGGTTGAGGATCTGGGCTCTTGAGAAGGATACACTGTAAAGACACAAATCAGAGATAATGGGCTTCTCTGGGGTGATGGTCTAGGCTGGTTCAGGCATGTGAAATGGGCTCTGCAGTCTGGGGCTAGATTTCCTGTGGGATAAACCTAGTCAGGTTTTGATGGTCAGTCAGTGAAGGACAAGTACCTCTGACAGAGGCAACATTAACGAGGGCAAGCTGTAAATGAGGCACGCTCTCCATTTTGACTTGAAACTACAGCCTGGCCTTGAGTCATATCTGGACAATGCCCCCCCCCCTCCCCCCACCCAACCGAAAATCTTTGTATGAAATGTTCTGTGTTAGAACACTCCACCTGGGTGATGGGAACATAGAAGGCTTTGGCATCCATCAGTGCCGGAGGGTGGCCCTTGAAACACTGTCCTCAATTGTTAGTCACTTCTTCAAACCTCTAGGTTGTCTGTAAAACGAGATGAGGATGGGGGCAGTACTATTTTACATAGATTTTGATGTATTCAAATGTTTGTTTTAAATGATTTATTAATCAAGTGATCCATTCGCTGTTTTACTATGTTGTGTATCACGTATCATGCAGATCTAATAGGTTAAACAGATTTTCAGTTCTATGGAATATTTTACATACTTTAATGTTTTAATATATTTTGCATGCCTTATTCAGCGCTGTCACAGCAAACATTGACTGCTGGTCAAATACATCTCTACATGAATAGACTAAAACCCTGCCTTTACTCTTACTATAGAGCTCGCTCTTTCGATATACTTTGAAGATTACCTGTCTCCAACAATCCCAATTAACGATTAGAAAGAATCATCCTCTGTCAGCTATGGCATAGGATTAGCGGTTCAAACATAAAAGATGAGGGGGAACAAACGCAAATTCAAATAAGGTGATTGTTGTTGGCTCACAGGTGGAAGGGTGTCCTGCTTTGAATGTGGTGGGGATAAAGCAGCCATTGATGTTTAAGATTATTCTGTTTTTTATTGGGTTTAAAATGAATTGAGAGGTGAAAAGATATCAATGATAAAAAAAAAGAATACACAGGAACTACAGATCGATCATTTCAAATGAGAGGACCTTACATTTGTTTGTTTAGATGTGGCATTTATTCAGTGCAGATTCACCCAGAGGGGCATCTTGGCCCAGTG
The DNA here is from genome assembly GCF_040938575.1 of Ambystoma mexicanum. Taxonomy (NCBI): domain Eukaryota; kingdom Metazoa; phylum Chordata; class Amphibia; order Caudata; family Ambystomatidae; genus Ambystoma; species Ambystoma mexicanum. The sequence continues at coordinate 169,079,950 of NC_090941.1, read as the reverse complement.
CAGAACATTTGAGTGATTTAATCCTTGGTCATCAATTGGAAACAAAAAGCAATATTGGAGTACCTTGAAAAGGGTATAGGCCGTGGATAAATGAGCTGAGCAGCTTGTACACGGAAAGCTCAGGATACATAGTTATACCACATAACATGCAAAACGCATACAATTACCAGAGGAAGATAGAAGATGATGCAACGCAACAGTGCTTGAACTCGTGCATTAAGATAATTAGGTCCTGTTTTCTGGTTAACAGATTAAAGTGCTGCTTTCCCACTGTAAGGTTGTGGAATGATCATGTGGGGTCATGTAATCTTGTTTACCAACTCTCATTGGAAAGCAATCGGGAGCAATTTTAACACTTTGCAAAAGGGTAAGCAAGCAGTTTTAGTCAATGCTGGATATGCACTCTTTCCATAGTAAAGTATCAAAGAGACGAAAGTGCTCACTGCTATTCCCTTCTGTGGAAAGTCCAATAGTAGAAGAATCCATTTACACACTTTTAGATGACAGACAGACTCAGGTTACAGTGCAAAACTAAGGTTCAAGGGTGCGCTGGGCGCCTAGCAGGGCCCTCCATCTGACAAATTATATAGCAAGATCAAAGGCTGGGGTTCCAAAACAAGGATTCCATAGATAAAACCTTAATCATATACCAAAGGTTTTTCATCCAGCACCCAAGGGTAACACGGGATGCTGGATACAAATAAATAAAGCAGTACTCACTTTAGTGACTACTCTACTGCTAATCCAGAGACCCTTGCCACCATTCCTTTGGTACATTCCAAAGGAAGTAGAAGTATGCGGATTAACAGAATGTGATCTGAATACATTATGGAGGATAATGTGCAAGGCAATAGAGCATACGTCCAGTATGTTCTATTAGCAGGCACTTTCTCCCCATTTTCATCCAACAAGCATTGGGTGATGTGATGAATATACTCGCAGCCATTCAGTCCAAAAGCATTCAATCTGAAACATTCAAAAGTGTATGGTTGAATGACAGTATAACTGAACTCCGGCAAACAAAGAGAAAGGTGGAAAGAGCATGGCGGAAAAACTCTCGTGGAGAATTACTGCAAGCTTATAAATCCTCAGTACGGTGTTAGAAGCAAGCACTCTTCACTTAAAAACAGCACCAAAGATTGTTGAATACCAAAACGCATTCCAAGAAGCTCTTCGCCATTCTCAAAGCGTTTGAAAGTAAGAATGGTTTGAAAAGTATTTCCAGCATCACAGATACGCGGTGCCAAGTAATACAAAAAGAACTTATGAATAAAGTCACAAGGCATAAACTAGCAATAGATTCTCGCCGAACTCTGCTTAATGCCTAGTGTGGAATCACCTGAGGCCTTGTTAACACAAGGTCCGCAATAAAAATCCCCCTTATCTCCTTTTGTCAGGTTTAAGCAGAGGAGATATGTACGATCATCACAAACCTCAAACTATCACTGTGTATTGGCGACACTTGCGTGAACATTAAAAGACTGCCTTGACTTTCTACTTCCTTCCATCACACAGATGGTCACCACATCTTGTCAGGAGTCATAGGTGCCGGAGTCACTTAAAGAAGCATTGATTACTCCTTTGCTTAATAAGGAACAATTGGATCCGGGGATGGCTAGTAACTATAGGTCCATCAATAATATGCCATTTCTTATGAAGATCCTAGACAGAGTTGCCTATATACAACTGCCGGGATATATTGAGACACAATATCCTGGGATATCGTCAATTGAGCGTCAGAGCACGCCATGGCACCGAGTTGGCTTTACTTGATCTGAAAGCAAACATTACTAAAATCATAGACGATGGGCATAGTGCACTTCTACTCCTTCTAGATTTGTCGGCGGCCAATGATATCGTCGACCATTCTGTTTTGGTGAAGAGATTGAGGGAGGTAGCAAACTGCTTGGAAAACTCATCTGCCTGGCTTAAATCTTTTTTAGGTCCTAGGTTGGCGAGTGACAGTGTCCGATTCACAGGCCTGTCCTGTCATGTTGGAGTGTGGCTGGGGCGTCCCAGGGGAGCTTGACTCTCTCCAATACTCTTCAACATTTATATGAGGCCGCTATTGACCACCTGGATAACATCAACATAATATATACCAACTACAGCGATGAATAGAAAATCCTTCTCAAATTATCTGGTGCACATGCTGATGATTCTAAAGCTATAAATGAGATTTACTAGACCGTGCAGAATGGATGGCCAATAATTTGCTTGCCCTGAATGAGAGCAAAACGGAGCTCCTTATTGTTGTCCTTGGTCCTAGGATAACGAATCTTCCAACTAGTTATTCTAATTTTACCATTGCAGGGTACAACATCCAGGTAGCTACGTATGTTAAGACCCTGGGGGTTTACTTTGACGCACAGATGACCTTCAGTAAACATGTAGATTCGATCAGGTCATCCTACACATACATAAATTAACTGTTGCGTCAAATCAGCCCATTTCTAATTATGGAAAATAGGGCAGTTTTAGCTACGGCCCTGATCAACTCTCAGCTGGATTATTGTAAAGGCTTACTCACAGGCATATCAAAATGCAATATAAAGAAGCTACAGATTTCACAAAACCGCACAGCAAGGAGCCACTCATGGCTTAAAGCAAAGCGAACATGTCACCTCCCTGCGACCGTCCCTTCATTGGCTACCGGTACAATATCATATACATCAAAGTTTTAGCTATAACGCACACATTTATCACTGGCTCTGCTCCTCAATATCTGAAGGATTGGATACTCATTAAAACAGCCTTGAGAGCTCTCTGCTCTAATAACGGCATTTCACTCACTCAACCTCACTGCAAACTCACAAGATTTGGTGCTACACATTTTGACGTCTGGGCACCCAAGGCATGGAATGAGCTCCAAGGTGCCTTGCGCGACCTTCCATGCCTTTGAAACTTTAAAAAAGATCTTAAGACATTGGACTAATGGCCCCCGCCCTGCCTTTGTCCTTGTCTGGTCTTTCTGTAAAGCGCTCAGAAAAATAATTCAATAGAACATGTTTTTCAGCTATTATTTATCTATTATCCAGCACTTTCAATAGGGAATGCTTCTATGCCAGGTAATAATGGGTGCTGGATAACAACGATTCCCATACAGGCAAAGCTTTTTCTGAACAAAGACCTTAACTGGTTGCATTTTAACCCATTGAAACCTGATTTTACAGTTTGGCGGACCAATAATGTGGAACACTGTCACAGCATGCAGGTGGGAGCAGTGCGCTTCCTGTTCCATCATTGAGAATGCTAAAAGAGGGTTGTGAAACTGGCCGTTTTCTGGGCAAGACACCACAAATCATGGCAAATACATGTCACCTGTGACCGCTGATCAACTGTGTGCTCCTGGACGAAACCAACAGTTGAGAAGTTTTGGACAGAAGTAGAGCAGTGGTGCACATGCAGATTGCCCATCTGCGATAGGATTTATTTGCCCGTATTTCCCCAAGACACCACAAGCCCAACTCAAAGGAGGGTGCTTGAAAACAGCACGGAATAGCTCCGTTTTGGGGTTTTGCTGAGCTGGCGTGGACCTCCTTTGACCGGTGCACCTACCCTGGGTGACTCGCTTGCCTTGAATTGCTCCAAGTGGTGTGCGACTGGCAAAGACAGAAACTTGAGCCATCTGCGACAGGCACAGCTCCTCTGGATGGTTCTTCTACTTGTAGATGGGCACCTCATGTCACTTTATTTACTGAGAGCAACGAACTATAAGAAGGGAACAACTAGCAGAAATGAATTGTGTATTACCAACACGAGCATATGCAGAAAAAAAGCCTGGGACCAATGTTGGGGTGGACAGCATCCTGCAAAAACTTTACTGAAGGTTAAGCATATTGACAGGGTCTCACGCTCCACACTGCACAGACGGAAAGTAACTAGGTTTACTTACAAGTATACAACGGGGCTGAGTTTTGCATGCAGAACAAACCCGTGGAGAACCACTCAAGGTATTGGATGTAATCAATTAAAGCATACCTCCACCCGGGTGGTCGGTATATTTGTCACGATCACATGGACGCGTCCTTTTTGAAGTGTGGCACTGAGGCTTTAAGAATCTTCAATTTCGTGCCTGGTGAGCTTTTGTCACAGCTAAACCGTCCCGTGAAAGACAGGATGAGGTCAGGCTGTATGATGCAACCAGCAAGGCACTGGAAAAGCATTTTGGAAAGAGCACTAATTGTGGTAGAAAGATATTCCTTTTATTACAGTACGCAAAGTGGAGGAGGTGAAACAATGTATTGTAGCAGGTGCATGAAGTAGTGGCCACGCGAGGATTCACTGGCGTTTTTGAAGGACACATAATGGACCAAATCATTACAAGCAGCAGCAAAATCCAAGTTCACCTCTGGATCGCGTGAGGCCATAAAGGCCGTTTGAACTATCGAAGTGTCCAGTAAATGCATACAGGAGGGTCAGCAATGAGAGGGGTCATTTGGTGCAAGAGGAGATGCAAGTTCTTCAGCTCGCAAGAAGAGGAAGAGGACTTAAGTGTCTGACAGGGGTGAAGTAAGCAAGACAGAAGGATGGAAATTCAACATGAAGGAGGTGCCACCAAAGGGGTAAGAGGGCAAGGGCACAATGAAGGAAGTGCGGTTCTGAAGGAAACTTTTCCTGGGGGTGGGGTGTAACTGGCAGAATGCTGGCAGAAACAGTTGGGCAACGCAGGTGGGCTTTGACAAAGACAGAGGCAGGAGGCAATTGGTGAGGAAGAGGATTCCCTGTTGTAGATCCGTGCGGAAGCAGATTGTGGGATGTCATGGTTGTAAATGGCATTGGCCTGTAGATGCTAGTTGAATCCATGAGGGTTCAGGGAGGCTGGTGGGTCCCATCGCCATACTAGATTCTCTGGATATCAATACAAGCCTATAATTCCATATTACTGTGGCGGGATATGAGTGGGCTCAAATAGAGTACAAGGGCAGAAAGGCAAGCAAGAAGGATTAAATGGCGCAGGAAGGATTAATTGGCACAGAAAGGAGTAAATGTGCTAGGTTAGGAGGAACCGGGTGCCCCCAAGATCAAGTAGCATTCTAGTCAACAGGCGGGGCAAGCTCAGGGGCTTAAACTAAAGGATTGCACTAAAATAAAAAAATAAAACATTAAAAAAAGAAGAGGCAATAACGAAGTATGCTAAGTATGGAATGCTCCTGTGTTAGTCAGGCAGTTGCTCAAAGCGATGCTGCGGAAGCTGAAACAGTGCGGGGTGAATGATTAAGCAGAATCTTCAGACTGACCATGAACTGTACTGTTTGCTTGAAAGCAGGCATCCTCTATGCAACATCAACAACTTATCCACAATGGGGCCAGCTAGGCCATTCACTACACTTGATCTATCCTTAATGGCATGTCACTTGAGACACATTCCCATCAGTTCAGTAGGATGCTTTTTGGGCTAGCATCCACATCAGCTATTTTTCAATGGCTATTGCAGGGATTTCTCTGGAGGCATGGACAGGGTCGGTTATATTCAGGATAACATTCTTGTGTTGGGACATAAAGCGAAACTTAACAAGCATGTGCATGCTATGCTTAGTCCTGCAATAAGGGGGGTTTAGCAATCAAGATTTCAAAGTGAAAAATGTCCCATCTTGGGGACACCATTTGCAAAAGGGCAATGAGGCCCCAGAAGGGGTTAATCTAGGTGGTGTTGGAGGCACCTTCTTCTGAAATGGAAGAACACCTTACGCATTTTCTTGGTATAACTGAGCACTATGTGAAATAAATTCCTGCATAAGCCATGAAAAGCACAACTTCTTGAACTTGTTCAGCAAAGTATAAGCTTTGTGTTGAGGAGCGAGTGTCTGACAATTTGAATTGCTGAAAAGGCGCACAGACCGGGTGACCTCTCTTGCAATGCTTGCCATCAGGTGCAAAAAGGCATTTTTGAATGAACTGGCAGTTGGTGCCTAGAGTATTACCAGAGGGGACTGGTTGATTGCACCAGGGCGAGGTTTTGCCTTGAGCAAACAAGGTGTAGAAATATTTGCGTTTAGAAATTTAAAATTATAGGTTTACATTAGCGTGACAGGACTAATTTCATGTTCCCAATATACCCCCACCCCACAATTCTGAGCAAGACAACCAGAACGTGATCTCTCAAAACTCAAAATGTATTTAAAGAATTAAAGTCCACTTCAAACAAAGGTGGTCTCCAGCTTTATACTGAGGACATCACCACAATGTCATGGGTACAAAAATCATTGATCAATAACACGAGACTTGACCTGCCTATATGCATCCCACTAATATCAATTCACGCAAGCATTAATTTCCATAATTAATTTTAGATATACATTATACTCTAATTGCTGGTCATCCTTCACATAAGCCTTTCAAAATGAGGCATAATATTGCTGTTTAATGGGATTAAAATACAATCTTCATTTTCCACATTGAAACACACCATTTACAAATCAAAATACTTTCTCTACATTAAATGTGGTGCAGGGGATTTGTATATGTGTATGCAATCATCTCTGAACATGTGTGTGAAGCTTTCAATGAACATGTGTGTGTGCACAGCTTTCAATATATTCCTATTAATTTGCCTTCGACTCTACAAGTTTGGGCTGGAGATGTAATAGTCTTCAGTAATAGGTACAATGTTAAAGCACCCTTGCTCTTTTACATTACACATTAGTCTGCCTGTGCATTTCCATGTGATTTTCCACGAATAGGGTGAATTCTCTGTGCAGGTTTCTGTTGTGCAAACATCTAATTGAAGTTTGCATGCCATCATGTTAGGTAACAGTATTTCATGAGGACACTATAACCTGTGTGATTCTATGCTGGAATGTGCCAAGGATATTTTAATTCGGTGTAGTTCCACGAAATATGCATTCAACGTATATAATATGCTGTCAGTTTTCAATTGTGCATCTCAATACAAAAATGCATTCGGCTTTAAGGAAATGACCCCTCAATTGCATTCATTTTCGAATGGGAGATACAGGGCACCGTATTTAACAATCCACATGTATCTTTGTCACAATAGCATCCCCTCTTGGTTCCCAGCTCTCTAATCCAAGGATTTACTGAGAAAAGCACCATGGCCAATCTGAGGCTATTTTTGGGGTTCTACTTACATTTTAAATTTGGCTACTTATTTTGAATAATCAGCTGGGACCGTTGGCCAGGAAATTGGTCTCCAAAATATGGCTTGCTTATCTCTCTACCTCAAAGAGCCCCTCTCTCTCTAGCCAGGAAACCAGTGACCTAGTCTGTTTTGTTTCTGCTCCCCAGCCATCTCCTTCCAGTTGTATCCAAAAATATTCTTCAATATTAATATTCTAATTCTATCCATCTGTGTGCCAGCTATTTTATAATCCACTCTTTCCCCGCACCTCATCTTGTGACTTTAAGGAGGGGGGTCTTCCCTCTGAGTCCCATGACTGCAAAGGTGAAAGGGAATTTTACTTCTAACGTTATGGAGACACCTTTCAATTAATCGCAAACACTTGATCAAAATGTGCAAGTTTAATCAAATAAAGATTACATTCTTTAGATCAGAACACACAATTTAAGACATGGAATGTCCTTCGTTGTGAATGTACAGATTCGTAATTTGTTTTAAGTTGGTAGGGCCTTCCATTCAAATGATTAAAGTTTTGATTTGAAATGCACAGGAAGAACTTTCTTCAGTTTGTCAAGAATTATAAGTCAAATAAATGCCGATTTTGACCTGCAATGTCACTTGGAGTTCATGGGAAATTGACTCTTTTCCATTTTACTGGCGTAGGAGGCTCAAAATGACTGATTCGAAGTAACCATTGTCTTATAACTTGAGCATAGAAAAAACAAATTGAGCAAACGTTGCTTGGCCCAAGATTCTTACTTGAAGTATATAAAGTCTTAACACATGATTTACAGAAATTTTAAGTTTAGGGCTGCTGCTCCAATCCGAATCCAGTTACTTATTCAGGAATGTTCAATTTCAAGTTAAATAAAATTGCAGCGTTATTCAAAATGAAATTTACCGCGAGATACAATGATTGAAACATGGCACTGTGTTCACATCATCGAATTGCGCATTTACAATTGCATTCTCCCACGAGTTCACCAATGAACGGAAAGGAACACATTTTAAAATTACAGATTTATTTTTTCTACACATGCCTCCAAATTATAGGAATATGCTGAGAAAGTGAGTTATTTTGCAGCCATGAAGCTTAACAAATTACTTACCCTTGGTAATAGCGCTTCAACTGGATGTTCATTCCACAGATTCCTCAACTTTGATATACCAATATCCTGCTTGCAGGTTCGGAAATGCATTCGACAGCAGAGGGTGCTGTGCGGCCTCGAGTCGATGTCATGTGATGGTATCCATCACCGTACTCGGATGTGACATTGATGATGGTGGTATAAATAGCATGCACTGCACCCGTTGCCTCGGTTGTAGTTTTTCCCTCTTTCTGCACAGTCGACTTTAGGAGTACTAAAATCTGCATGGGCTTTGAAAGAGAGAAGTGAATTAAAAAAATCACCCACAGTCAGAGGGGTAGATTGGAGGGCGATGAGGACTCTGTGGGAGGAACATCCAGTACGAAGAGCAACACCAGTGGGTAAGTAATCTGTTCTTCTAATGGAGTTTCCTCCCACAGATTCCTCATCTTTGGTAGACTCCGATAGCAGTTTTGTAGGAGATGGATGCAGTGGATTTTTCTTACTGGTTCATATTGTGCAAAACAGCTTTCCCAAACCTATTGTCCTGAGTCAACAAGGTGTATAGACAGTAGTCCTTTGAAAAAGTTTGTATGGATGACCAAGTTGCAAATGTCCTGCACTGGTACACCCCTTTGAAGAGCCGAAGTGGTTGCCACTCCTCTGGTGGAATGTGTATCTTTGCATCTTAACCTCACACAAACCACGCACAAAGGTTCAGAGGTATGATTTCTGGTGAAGAAGACCGTCTACCTTTTGTGACAGTAGGTCTGCTCTCGGGGGAAGATGAAATTGAGGGCAGATGGACATGACCAGAAGTTCCGGGTACCACGTCCTCCTGGCCCAATCCAAAGCAATCAGGATCATGGACTTACCAAACTTTCTAAAACTCCTGATGACATGAGGGATGACTGGAATTGGTGGGAAAATGTACAGGAACGGAATCGCCCAGTCCACTTCAAATGTGCCCTCCAGAGCTCCTCTCGGAGGAAATTCCCTGGAGCCGATAAGGACAACATCCCGAAATGTTTGCGCCACTCTATACTAGAATTGTCAACACCTCATTTCGGGACCAAGTAGTACCCAACAATATAAAAAAGGTCACCGTCACACCCTTGATTAAAAAACCTACCCTTGATCCTCGCGACCCTAACAGCCTAAGACCCATCACTAATTGTAATTTTACACTTAAAGTACTAGATAAAATAGCAACAGCCCAACTCCAAGAATATGTAGAAAGCCATGGGATCTTACCCTCAACAATCTGGCTTTAGAGCGGCGCACAGCACTGAAACCGCCATGCTGGATTTACAGTCCAAAATGCTGGAAATTATGGATCAGGGAAAGGCTGGTTTACTAATATTGTTAGATCTGAGTGCCGCCTTCGACCTGCTTGACGACCAGCTCTTGCAACAAGCACTGGAGAAGGTCGCAAATTGTTACAAGGAATCTATAAGCTGGTTAACATCCTTTTTAGAAAACAGAATATCCAGAGTACACTGGGGTGACAAATTCTCCTCCGAATTTAACATCTTTTGCGGGGTTCCACAGGGAGCTAGTCTATCCCCTTTACTTTTCAATCTGTATATCTGGCTTCTATGTGAGCTACTATAACAACTCCAGATATTCTTCACCAACTATGCTGATACTCAGCTGGTCCTGGAACTGACTGGGGATTACGCTAAAGATAGTAAGACTCTAAATACACTCTATGGTAACATCGAAGACTGGATGGACAATAACTGGATGTGCCTGACTCAAACAAAACCGAATTAATGGTATTTGGTTCTACTCAGGCACGTACCAAACTCCCCGCGGAATATCAGGCTTTCAAAATCAAAGAGACCCTTATCCCTGTGACAGACAAGGTTAAAACTTTAGGCATGACGCTGGAAGCATCTCTCAATTCTGATTCCCAGGCGACCTACGTTAGTAAAAATTGCAACTACTACATCCGGCTACTTAAAGCCATCAGACCACTATTGAGTGAAAAAAACAGCGCCACAATTGCAAGAGCGACCGTCATGTCACGTCTAGACTATGGTAATGCTCTCCTGGTAGGAGCTAGTAAGCATTACATCCAAAAATTCCAACTTGTCCAGAACAACGCGATCAGAATGGTCAAAATGAAATCAAGAAGTGAACATATAAGTGAAGCTAGACGAGATCTTCACTGGTTAAGAATAGAAGAACGTATTCAATTCAAGTCTATGTGCCTTACTCACAAGTGGTTATATGGCAAAGCACCTGCCTACATGAAGTCCAAACTCACGTTTTACCATCCTCATAGGGCATTAAGATCAGAGGCAAATGGATTGATAACGCCCCTGAAATTCAAGAAAGAACTTGGCTTGGGCAGAGCTTTCCCGAACCGAGCAGCCTCCAACTGGAACAAATTACCTAAGCCCCTTAGATTGGAGTCCAACCTTCTGGTCTTTCGCAAAAAACTAAAAACAGAGCTTTTCAAGTAATCCCTCGACTAGGCCACTCTGAATTAGCTAACCGGTATAAATCTGTCTGCCGTCCCGTCGCCTCTTCTGGCTCGATCTTGAGCATGTACATGTCTTTTTGTAAGCGCCCCGATGCCCGTGGGCAGTCGGCGCTATATAAATATATAAAATAAAAATAAATAAATAAGGAGTAAGGCCTAACTTGCCCTATGCTAAGGTGGGATATCCCTACCTAAAGGAAATTAAGGACAGTGTGTCAGGAAGTCCAAATCAAATGGCTGGCTGTGTCTAAAACATATACTTTCCCTCACAACTAACTGTATACAATGTGTAGGGAGGTCAGCATCAAAATAGGTACTGTTCAAAATAAAGCAGAGCTTCTTCCAGCTCTTGGCTTGTACTTGGCTTCCCCTTCCCCAAGTTCAAAATATTTCACAAGATACTGGGGTCTTCCCCAAGAGTTCAAATCTTCCATCTTTCTCAAAACAATACAGTTCCTTGGGCCTCTTCCCATCTCTTTTGATAGAGGTTCTTTTCACTAGTTCACATGGACAGTTCACCATCTTGATTTCAAAGTCACATAAAATGATGCTGCCAAACAAACTTCTTTATGGATACTTTCAATGGCTTCTCCATACAGGGTCCTCGGTGTAGGCGCAGTTGTCTGACCACACGCTCCACCCATTACAGGTCATGCAACCTATCCCCCTTCTTGGCTGTTTCTCATCAACCATAAGTCGTTGCTTCAATTTGACAACAATGCTTTGTTTCATTCACCAGTGTCACCCTCTTCTGACACTGAATCGTGGCTTGGTTGGCCACCATGAACTTTTCACCCCTTCTTATATTCTCGTGGCTCTTGCCAATGCCAGTTTCCTCGTGACATGCAGTTCCGTGAACTCTTTTGGCTTTGGGCAATGTTTGTTTTCTCATATAGTGCAATTCCTTTAATTACTTGTTACACCACCTTATATTCTTAGGGCTCTTGTGAATTTAAGTTTCATCATACTATATACCCTTCTGGGTGTTATCTTGACTGTGCCAATACTTGTGTTTCAACAAATACAGTGTGTCGTATCTATTAATTTCACTACCTTTCTTTCAGTCCATTCACGAGTGCTCAAAAGTTGCTTTTTGCTCGACATTCAACAAAAGTATTTATAATGACTTTCAGTTTGTTTGTTATTCAAAAGTACTTGTTTTGGCTTTGCTATTCAAAAGCACTTGTTAAGGCTTTCCTTTTCTTCGGCATTCAAAATCATGCTCATCACATATTCACCTGCCAGCACAGTGTTTCCTACACCCATCGTTCAGAGCTTACAGCGTTGCACGGTCTCTGCCGCAATGGGTCTCTGCTTTCCCATGCGTTACCCGATTTTCTGCTCCCAGCAGCTTTCATGGTGCAGCTCCCCAGCAATGCTCCATCTGCAGGTTAGGATTCTTGTGATCGCTTCGATTGGTCATGCCAGTCTCACTCTCGCAGACTGCTACCGGCTTCCAGCACACCTTGGCTTCGCTTCCTGCAGCATAAACTCTGCAGCTGCACACGGGTCTCGAACGCTCGGCTTGCCACACCGCTGACCTGAGTTGCGTTCCCAGCTGCTGCCTCTGCCTGCACAGCGGACTCCATTTCCATCTTGATTCCGGCTTTTAAAGTTCCCACCTCCATGATTCCTTCAAAAAGAACTAGACAGCTCCCCACTAAAGCGGTAGTCCTGCTTTACTCTTGTTGTGCTCCTCGTCTCAGTAACTGGCTGGGGTCGATATGTGTCTGCAGTAACAAAATGAGGATGTGTTGTTCTAGACATCGTCGTCCCAATACCCAAATAAGGTTGATATGCGTCTGTATTAATAAAATGAGGATGTGATGTTCATTTCTTCGTCCCAGTAGCATACTGGTGCGTTTTGGGGAATTTTTTAGGGGAGGAACAGGAAAGGGATGACAAAACCTGATAAAGGCTTGAGGGATAGAGGGTTCATTGTGAAAGAGAAATGGGTAATACCATGTCAGGAAGAGTCCAGGACTGCTATAATAAACTGCAACTTTTTGGAACGTGTCCCTTGCACTTCTTGAAGTTGGGGGAGAAGCCCGACTTGTGGACAGAGTGACCGGTGCTGTTGAGATGTTCCAGAGCTTATTCTGGAGAAGGGGCCCTGATCAGCCAATCGTCTAAGTAGGGAAAGATGTGGATTGCTCGCCTCCTTAGATCATCTACCACTATCACCATCAACTTGGTGAAATCCCTCATGCCGAAGGTCAGCCTGAATGGCAGTAATTGAAATGGATAGTGAGAATGGCCAATGGCAAACCTCAGGTACTTCCTGTGCTTGGGATGTATAGGCACATGAAAGTAAACATCATGAAGATCAAATGACAGCATCCAATCCTGGAGCTGAAGGATCTGGAGGATCTGCGAAAGAGTGACCATCTTGAATCTGTCCTCTGGGGAACCTGTTCAAGCATCTCGGGTCCAAGATGGGTTGCAGTCCTCTGTATTTCTTGGGAACCAGAAAGTGGAGTAAAAACCCTGGTGTTGCGTCGCTAGAGGTTCCCTTTCCACTGCACCTTTCTCCAGCAGATGGAGCGGTCTGGCTCCCGAAGAGACTGCTTGTTTGGTGGACAAACTGGGGGCCTTTTTAGAAATGGGAGGCAGTACCCTTGGGCCACTGTCCGCAGTGCCCAAGCATCTGAAGTAATGTAACGCCATTCTTTTAAAATCTGAGTCAACCTGCGACCCACTGGAGTTTTGAGCATAAAGAAATCAGAGTGGTTATGGGGCTGTGGCAGAGGATAGTGATGAGGTGACTGCCTGAGCTGTTCTTCCTCTACGGGGCAGGATGACCTCTACCTCTTTGTCCAAAAGAAGGATAGAAGCGAAAAGACTACCCCCTCCAACCATGGGAAGGCGGGTTCTGCTGTTGAGGTTGATGGATGATATGATACAATAGTTTATTTATATAGCGCCTATACACAATATGTTTCAAAGTGCTTCAAGGCAAGGGAGGGAACAAGGGAAGGAACAAGGGAAAATACAATGATATTCTTACAGGCCATGAACAGTAAGGATGTGAAATTAACTATCGTACTCGGCCTGATGACATTTCAGATAGTGCAAGAGCTAAGACATAGATAAGGAAGGGAGGGAGGGAGGGAGTGGGAAGGAAATGGAAACAGACAGGCGATTGCCGTACTAGGCCTGGCGACATTTCTGGTAGAGCTGGAGAAAAACAAAAGGTGAGGGGGACGGGTGCATAAAGGGAGGGGAGGAACAAAACAAGCGACTATCGTACTAGGCCAGACGACATTTCAGATAGCGCTGGGGAGGGGGGGCAAGTAAGGGGAAGGGGGAGAAGACAGACGTGGTTGCTATCATACTAAGTCCAGGGATAGTTCTGATAGAGTAAGTGCATAGAAGAAAGTAAGGGGAGGCGAGGAGGAGATAAGAAAAGGGAGAAAGGGAGAGGAGGAGAGAACAGAGAGTAAGCAGTCAAAAAGAGAGTGGAGAAGCAAGAGGGGAAAGCGAATACAATTGCAGAAGTCAAGAGTAACACATAGTGTTGCAAGCCAGGATACAAGATGAAGATGGGAACAGCAGGATTCAGGGCCACCATGAGTACAAGATGCAAAGGAAGTCCAGCATGAGAGTTGAGAAACGGTGACGCACTGTGAATCAATGAAGTCCAGAAAAGTCAATTCCAGCATTGGCCACAAGACGGTGATGGTGAAACCAGAATGTATTACGACAGACTCCTGCAGAAATAGGCTGGAGGGAGGGGAGGGAGAGCAGGGTGGAGGAATCAAGCAAAACAGGCTATAGCTGTGTGCGAGAAGGGGGATTTTGCAGCTGCCTGTGAAACCTGAAGCTTCTCCAAGCGGCCGTCGACCTTTGACCGAAAAAGCTTTGACTCATCAAAGGACATGTCCAGAAGTCTTGACTGGAAATAAGGAGCAAAGACGAAGAACGATGGCGTCTCTTAGATTTTCTTCGAGAAGACCAAGAATCACGCAAATCACTCCTTGACCGGTTAGCATGTTTGGAGCATTTTTTAGGTCTTTGCTGTGATTTATCCCTTAAAATCCTATATTCAGGGGATTACCTCTTCGAAGGAGTTGAGGAAGGGGATTTTGATACCGACCAACCTAGGACGAGTTTAGACCTCCTCCCTATCAAGGCCTTGTTAGTCATTGCATGACAGGAGCCACAGTCGTCGACCATGTGCTCCTTACTGAGGCACTAGAGGCAGGCATATCCTGTGCGTATCTGTGATCTTCGAGTCACAGTCTGCACACCTCTTAAACCCCGTTTTTGGAGTAGACGTACTCGGAGAAGAGTAACTACGCAGAAATTCAAAGTAAGAATCGCTGAGGTGGGTTGAACAGTTTAGACATGTTCTGTGCATGCGGAAAAAACAGAACTGAGGCAACGGGCGCAGTGCGTGCTATTTATACCATCAACTACTTCACGTCCGAGCACGGGATGGAAACCTTTGAGGGACATCGACTCGATGCTTGCATAGCAGCCTCTGCTGTCGAAAACGTTTCTGAAGCTGCAAGCAGGATGTCGGTATATCAAAGATGAGGAATCTGTGGGAGGACACAATCCATTAGAAATAAGTGTTCTGGGACCAAGGCTGAGTTTTTTTTGCCGATAACCATACTCCAGATGATAAGCCATACATATTTTTCTACATGTGGCAGAAGTTTCAACTTCCATATGCATGTCTCTGCATTGCATTAGCATTGACAGGCTGTCTTTAAAAACGAGTTGTAGAAATGGGTGCAGTCTGTGAACATTTTTTACTTTGTTGAAAAATGCCCCACATGCGTGCACACATCTATTCACCTTTCTCAGGTCCCGGAAGAGAGTAAGAGGCAGAAATCTCCTACACAGAATAATTTTTTGATCAGCACCTCTTTCGCTCTACAGAACACATTCTGTTCTCAGTTTACACTAGGGGGATGGTCTTTTACTTCAAGGTTCCTTAAAGAGGGACACCTCGGAAGGAGTTTTATTAAAAGGCAGTTGCGAGAAACCTACTGGCAGCTGTATAAGATTGTGGAAGGCCTAGTGAGATAGTGTGGACCATCTGTGCTTAGTGATAAGTCAGAAAGTGAGAGTGCAACTGCTTAATTCTGTGGAGGTCCTGGGTAACGTATGGAACAAGGTGGCGTTTAACATTATCAGTCCCTTTGAAACACTGGTTAGAAGGTGCCGTGTTTTGTTACTCATGGTCAATCACACATCTAAATGGTTGAAGGTGGCTGCCCTGGAAACTGTGTCAATGGAAACAGTTACTGAATTCATGAAAGTATGGACAGGGTGGGAATTCCCCAATCGTTGGTAACTGGCAATAGGGTCCAGTTTGTCTACCACAAGACTGAGTTTTTATCAAGTGTCACTACAGAGCATCACAGAACATCTTTCTAGAATCAATAAGGCCAACCGATTGGTGGAGACGACTTATAGGTTTGTGAAGGAGCCATCCTATTAGCTTGTGTTAAGAGCTTCAATTGGTAAGGGGTGCTTGCAGAAGCGATCAAAGGTTAAAGACTGACTCAATGTGACTGGCCATACCCCTTTTAAAGTAATTCATGGTAAGAAGGTGGGTTTCAAGAGTTGTCCTCCATGACAAGAGCACAACGGAATTGAGCATTTGTAGACTAAAAGTGCTTAGTGTGAAAGTGGGCCATGTAGTGAGGGTCCACAGCCCTAGGTTTGTTGGGAAGGATCTGACGTTTTTGCTACCCAATATTAAAGGATGGCAAAGGCTATGTGCTTCTAGATGAGATATCGAACCTTTGGCTCACCAGATATGTTGGACTACAAATCTTAATCACCCATAAGACTACACATCTAGGTCAGACCTGCAGCAAAGTCAATGGTGAGGGGGATCATGGGAGTTGCAATTCAAAATGTGAGAAGAGCTGCAGGTTGCCAACACCCAGGAGCATAGATCTCATTTCAAGTTCAGAAGCAGGGCATGGTACTTAAGAACAAAGGGCATGCAGAGAAGTCGGGGCGCTGGGATGGGACTGCCAACGTGCAAGTGTAAGTGTGTGTGAGTGTTGCAAGAAATCTGTGAAGCATCAGTTTTACCAGCAAGGAGAGTCAGGGCTGTTCTGGTTTGGTTATCGATCACGATCCCTGTGTCAATCTGAGACAGTCAAGCAGACCCCACACCCATTGCAAAATATAAGGACTATTTGCGATGTGTGTGGGTCTTGTGTTAAAGCCATTACAGGTGTGTTAATTTGATTTGATATAAGGGGACATAGTTGCATGTATGGTTAACATTGTGTGTGTTTTATGGGGATGGGGAAAGAAGTCAACAATGGACGAGTCCTCAGCTGAGCTCTACCTAGTGAGATACATTGCAAGGCCATGGTCTTTGTGAAATCCGCTTGTAGGTGAACCCTGCGAGTTCATACCAACAGTAGCAAGTTGCTATGGGGTGTTTAAAGCTGCTGTTATCTTCCCCTTGGCTACTTTACAAATAAGAGCACAGTGCTCAGACAATCTGTAACTCTGCCTTTAAGTCACATGAAACATTCACAGGTATTCCAAATCCTATGGGTAAACTAGTTACTAAAAACCGCAGCTTCTTACCCCTTCATGTAAACTAAAAACAGCAATCAACAGCAGCAAGGACAACAATTTTAGTTTAACTGATACATTTAATTTTAATAAGGCAGAGTGTGTCCGCTTAGAAAGAAAATAATGTGTTCCTCCTTCAGATAACGCTTCTGTATTTCAGTTCTACATCTGACAATACATATTTCTGAGGCGCAAGACCCCGGCCCACACCACCTAGCTATGTGCATAAAATAGCTTACATACTTATTTACGGAGTCTACTACATACTCCTAGTGCGAGGTCAGGCGATTTCATGCAAGTTTTTTAATAGGATTAAGAAAAATACAATGAACCCTGGAAAGCCCATCCTGGTGAGGTTGCAATGGTGGGAGGGATGCATTCCACAAGTAACGTTCGTTCAAAAGCCTCCATTTATTAGACAGGTGACAATTTATCCTGAAAAAAAGTACATAAAACACTTATCAGCGAGTTCAGAAGGCACTATATGGATTACCGCACTGGGTCATCTGTGCCAAGTAAAGCGCTGCCATGGGGTCAGGAACACAAATTTGAAATTACCAAACCAAGTCACCCCAAATGTACGGCGGAATAAAACGTCTACTAATAAGTCTATCAGAAAAGCGCCCCCTTATAGCTCGCATAAAAACCAAAACAAAACGTAATGCGAATCCAGAAAACAGACGAAAAAAACAGGGCTTCATTGAGGCGGTGTTCTCCGCTTCAAACCTTAATATATAGTGTATACAGCGACACGAATTCCCCCTTAGATTCACGTTTACAGAGTGCGCCTCAGGGGAAATTGCGACTAAAGTAGTAATGCACGACCCGGAATATTGATGAAAAAAAGGACACGCCAAGCAGTTTATGCTCTCAGGCTACATCCAATGCCACTGACAAACCTATTGTTAATTACACAAGGAAATTAAAACATAACATTTCGCAAGTAGGTCTTAAGCATTCTTAAGTAGAGCACACATGTCAAGGCTATGCAAAGCACGGATTGCATCCAAGTAGAATGATGCTGCAATACTACACATTTTCCTTATCGGTATTCAAATCCACAAGGGTCCAGCATGAGCCCACATTCCAAGTCACCAACACACTCCGCATGTCACACCTTCTGTACTGAAAAGGGCACGCATTTACCAGGAAGGAATGGATCAGCCCCGAATCTTCTTTCCCCAGACTGTGCGCCGTGTATTCCAAGGCACTGCTGTCGCCCTGCTGCTTGCAGATATGGGCACAGTTTCTCTCGAACACGGTGCGAATGCCATTGAAGACAACGACACTGGTAGTGCAACCCATTCCGGATGTCTGATGGGTGACATCAGTGGCAGCCCTCAGCGAGCACCACCAGCATCAGTCCAAAAAGCTGCCTTTGCACCATCTTCGATGGGTACGAAATGCAATCCATCACCCACAAGATCCCCTTCGGTGGCTCCTTCTCCTGCCCTCCGATTCAAAAGCAGGCATCACGAGCGGAAAAAAAAGTAAGGAGGATGGTCAACTAGGTGGACACTTGCACAAATCAAATATCCTACAATGATCTAGCCTCAGCATCAGCATCAGCATGCATCCATCCATCCATCCGCTGAAAATCCCAGACGGCATAAAGCTGAGGGAAGGACAGTCATCGAGCCATCATGCAAGAACTGAGAGAACGCGTGCCTCAGCGCAGTCTCCGCGTATTACGCCCCCAACCCCCAAGTCACGTCCAGGAGGAGTCGATTCTGCTGCACTTGCTTCTGCCAGCCACAGAGGATCTTCGGCAGCTGCACGAGACGTCTCCCAGCATGCCTTGCCAAGAGCTAGCACCAACAAATGCTTTTTTCTTGACCTAAATATACAGACCCATGCTTAATGCTGCATTACAGCTTTAAAGAGAGAAAAGGTGGAAAAAGAGCGTGCAATCAGTAAACCGCGGCTGCTATGGAAACGCATTACATGCCCCTTTCTAGACATGCTCATGCGAGCTTTTGCCTGCACCAATAATGGCTTGCTGACAGCCAGCCACCAGGGAGAGCAAGATTGACACTGCAATCTACTCCCCCCTCTCTCAAACATCCGAGGAAGAAATGGTTTGTAAGTTTGCATCTGGAAGAAAATCACTTTGTTTAATCGTCGCCGCCTGACTGTGGCATGCTAAGACGACCATGGTCGAATGCATCTATAGTTCATATTACCACACACCGCCTAACGCAATCGCAAAGAAAAAAGCTTCAGCGTTCAAAAATGAACACCTCCTGTGGATTTCTAATGACGCACTATATGCATTCTCGCATCTTCAAATAGGGGTGCGAAAGGGAGAAGTGTTCCACAGAGGTACTTAAGCAAAAGTCCATCCCTAGCTGCACCTGGACATAAGTGGGTTACGTGAGTACTCGCGTGGGACGTTGGCAAGGAGAGAGGCACTTGTCCACCAATCGCCCTAACTAAACACGACTGCACCTATACAAAGAGTCCTAAATGTCAGAGGCGTAGACAGGGTAGGGCCTGAGCGAGCAAGGCCCACCCAAAATGTGTAAAGGCTCACTCAGCAGTGCTGTGTGGGCATTTACAGATGTTAATGTCCCTGTGGTAGTCCCAAATACATTATCTTCTAGCACGACTTGTCAGACAATCCTGGCTACACCTCTGCTAAATGTACTAGGGGCTTCATACCATCCTGTGCTGCTGATAGGCAAGCGACTCCCACAGAACTTGCCACTAATGCGCCCTCGTTTGGTGCTTCCCTGGTGGCGTCAGGGAAACCAGGCCCAAATCCTGAATCACCAACGTAACATAAATGCGAATAGTAATTTCTTCCACAACAGTGTACTGCGTTCACAAGCAGCTACCCCCCCAAAAAGCTGAATAATTAGCTTGGTACAATCATCCATATGGGCCGAGTGCCAGCCTTTTCCCGGCTCATTTTTTAACGAATTGCTTAATAGTTTTACTGTGTTTTGGTATTAAACATATGCAGCACTACTGTTGGTGAAATTGAGGGTGCGAAGAAGCAGAATCGGCAATACAGTGTCCATCAAGCAAGGGTTCCAAAGAGAGACTGAGGGTTAGTTTTATTACCTACGTTTGCCATGTCACCACTATACGCTCACACTCGGGAGAACGTAGAGCTGACTGTCGTGTCATGATCCGATTGCCTTTGCCAGGCTGGAGGGATATTCTGGATCACTGAATGGAGATTTACATTATTCGAATCTCGGAGATTGATCCTGGATTGGAGCACTTTAAGAGGTCACAGAGTGGGTGGACAGTAACACAGTATGAATAATTTCGGTCTTGAACCCAAGCAAAAGTGGATTCAGATGGTACCCTATTTCTTTGAAACAAATACATTCATATTGTTTCTGGAATTCCCAAGACCTTCCTCCAAAGACAAACTGCCATTCTTCCGTCCCGCTTGTTCAGATGAAAAACATTTTATGCTGGTTCATCTCTTTGAAATTCCAAAATACTCCTTTGACAGATCAAGCAAGTTCGACTGAGGCTCCACAAAGCACTGAAGACTCTGGCTGCAGAGATTCTTCAGTTTCTGATATTTATATCATCTCCCTTCACTACTACCTCATGTAACTATGCACTCTGAAGCGTGGCCGTCATCAACCGAAGAACATCAAAAATTCAAAATAACATGCGTTTACAATAGTAATTCGTTTGTGGGTATATCGATAGGCAGACATGTGTTCATTCGGTTCAGTGTCCCTTTGTGGTTGTGGAATGTTTAACGAAGCCAACCTGAATTACAAAATTAACCAATCACCAGAAAAAAAAACAGGTGAACCCAAGCAAGGTACAAACACTCTTTTTGACCTTTTCTATAGCATTTTTCAGGTGCTGCATGAAAACTCTGAATGAATGAGCAATAAACACATTTTTCTTGAAGCTAAAAGTCATCATAGAAAACATTTTCCAACACTAACAAAGATTGCAGAAAAAGCCGCTGCAGTGGTAGGAATGCGAGATAGGGCTGGCTCCCTCTTGTGGAACAACAGCATCCTCCTTCCTCTTCCCCTTGAGCCACACCTCCACACATTCCAGAAGCTCCTCAAGACTTTCCTTATCACCCCCTCCCTCCTTCCCTCCTCTGCTAATTTCATGAGCACTGTGATTGGTGACCAGAGCCCTTATTTGTCCTTCAGGGCCCTGGCCTTCCACACCCAATCGCCTTCAGCCATCCTTCTAAACGCAGCACTTGCCTTGCCACTGTTGGCCTGCACTTCGCCTTTTATTTATTTTTTGCAGATAAATGTTCCCCAGCACTTCCTACTCTGGGCACTTACATCTGCTGCTCCCTCACGAGCATGGGCACTGCAGCATTCCCCCTCCACCCCCCCCACCCCCACATCTACCTCTTCCCCTCTCTCTGCACTTGCATGCTCACAAGTCCTAGTAAGTTCGTCTTAATCTTCCAGTGTATGAATTGTTTTCATCCCATGTCCCCTCCCTGTTGCCCTGTGGGCGCTTTGAAACACAATTTACTGGCAGAGTGCCAACTTTCAAAACACAAAATATAAAAAAAAATCCATACACAGTGCAAAAAAAAAAAAAAGAAAAACGCAAGGACTAGAACAAAGGTGGATAACTTAGTAATAGTTTAGTATTTATAAGCTGCAGTGGAGAAAAAAAACATTCTACAGAATTGCAGAAGTAACCTTGTTAAAAAAATATAAAGCAGTAGTGTGTAATTTGTATAGTGCCTTTCACCATTGGTATGGTCACACGCGCTGTAGGTTGAACGTCCTCGGGGATAGAAGTCCAAGGTATGGTGGTGCTAGTATGCGCCACCCATGTCGAGTTGGCATGTAGATGGGTGGAGAGAGGTCGTTTAGAGGTAGTCGAGAGGGGGTATGTGAGAAGATAGTCAGTATGTGTGTAGCTACTGTTCGAATTTTTGTCATGAAAGGTAGCTGCATTCTTATGGCAGAAGTGTTCTGCAAAGTGTCATTCGAGTTGTGGATGAAAGCAGATGCGTGTGGAACGACACTGTGCCTTTGGCTAAAATTTCATAAGCATGGAGTGTGCAGGAAGAAACGGCAAAAGTCTGAGGTTTTCCATTTCAAGGATTTTAATATGTGTATGTCTCACCTAGTAGGCATTACAAATGTACATAAATGTGACATTTCCGAAAATACAATACATTTAAAATCACCTTTCTCTCTAAGTGACATTTCATACCAGAGTACACATATTGGACAAATACACATTTTTGATGAAGACGGCCATTTTAGCTTCGTATATACATTTTTCAGGCAGCTACCTTTAGCAAGCCATTGCCATCATAAGCCCTGTTACTTATGTTGTTGGAAAAGTATGGTGGAGTCGAGGTGAAAAGAGAAAAAAAGCCTACACAGCTGCAGCAAACCTTCACCCAACATCTACCCTTTAAGCTAAAAGGGCACACCGTTTTCGGCTGCTGCCTCCATGAGCATGCACTGCACCGCCTTCCATGCTGTGTGTATCCTTACACAACTATACTTGTGGAATTTTGCACACATTAAATGTTTGGTGCATGTACAGTTCCTAGTCATGTCAAACTCCTAAGCATTCTTTCAAGTCCACAAAAACAACTGGAAAGTGGTAGCTGAGAGCAGTGTCACCAATACACCAAAACCAAATATTGTAATGCTTAGTAGTACTTGACAATAGGGACCATGTTAAAAGGTAGAACAATCCTAGCTTCTATACAGTACTGCTATACATTAAAACAGTAACTACTGCCACTGCTGTTCAAAATATATAAATGACAATGCTTTGCTTGGTTTCCGGTAAATGATTCATAGATTCTTTTTGCTGTAGTCGGAATACCAACTGCAACCCAGGAAAAAAGGTGGGGATGGAAAAATAATATACATTTGTTTTAAAGTCTGAACAGAACAGTGAGCGATGATGTGAGAGAGTAAAATTGTGTCACGATTTCTGAGATGTCGCTGCTACTGCTGATGGAGTTTTGACGAGCTGAAGACATCATGTGGTCCAATAGGCTAGAACAGAAACCATTCTTTGTGGGATGTGGGCAGGTGTTGGAGTGCATAGTGGAGGAGTGGGTATTTTGTGTTGGCTAGTGGAGTGGCTTTTAAGTCGTAGATGAGTCTGGAGTCGCTGCTATGGTGAAATTAGTGCCATTTGGGGTGATAAATCTCTGCATAAACATACCTCTCTGGGGGGTGGGAGGGGAATGTTTATGGCAACTTGGAGGTCAAGTATTCTTGCATGGATAGGAAATCAAACTATGGTAAGAACCTGCTAAGAACGGTCGTTGTATCTCGGCTGGTCTTTTTTTTGCCATTAGGAATCTCGTTCACAACAGTTTTGCTTCATTTTATTTAGGGTATGCATCATTCAGCCACGAGGTGAATTGCGTTTGGGTGTGGCTTAATTCCTCCACTTAGTGAGGAAGCATCATGTGGTCAGACCAAACCACTTCGGGAGAACTGACTTCACTCGTCTCTATGCTGTACAGCACAGCATTATCTAAGGAGTGGCCTCTTAATGTGGGATGGGGACTTCTAGAAGATCTTACAGTTTAGGTCTAGCAAAGGTTCTGCTTGATGAGGTGATGGTATTGTTCTGCAACCACAGATGGAAGTATCCTGCAGAGAGGATTGGTGGGTAGGAAGAGCTGCATACGGAATGTCGTAAAGGAGGCCAATATTTTGGAGGTGTTGATAGCAAGGTACCATTTTAAAAATGTGAGGCTACCAGCGAGTTTTTGTTGCAAAGGGATAGTTGAAGGTGAGTGAGGACGGGGAGGATCTGTGGAGTATGGCTACCCTGCGCCCGTATGCCTATGCAGATAGGTGACATGATATTTTGGCAGCACTAGGTGTTCAAGGGGTAGGGTAGAAACGTTTGTAAACCTGGTTTTGGTCACGAGAAAGTGCTCCAGAATTCCTTCTACAATGAGGTGGTGAATGTCCCAAGCATGGCAGATGGCAAACCTTGCAATATGAGTGAGTCGGGACAAGCAGAATTTCAGTTAGGATTCTGAGGTTGGAATATTGTACTCCACAAATTAAACAGGCCTTGTGCATGTGTGTGTAGGTAACTGATCGTGATGCAGGATGTAGCAATACTCGAGTGGGGTAAAGAATACAATTACCTCACTCTCAATACAAATTATATATTCAATTTTATTATTACAAAAAATACATATGAAAGACCTAAAAACTGTGCTTTACTGTTCTTAGCAAGTATAAAGTGCAACCCAAAAAGTGACCTGTGCTTGCTAAAACATTACGAAATTCATGATTTTATCAAACATTAAAACAATTCATACATACAGATAAAACAGAAATCCATATAAAAAGTATAAGTAGTATTACCTACACACATATGCACATGGTCCGTTTGAGTTGTATATTGATTGACCAGGATCAACCTTGTTGCATTTCACCCTTCTTGTTATAGAAATTGAATATTTTAGTCCCCACTTTTGGAAGGTGGGAGTACACTTAGCTAGTAAAAAGTAACTGATTGTCAAATGGGTTATTTTAGGCATGTATATAAGCATTTTAATAAAATGAACAAGTTACTTCTTACCTGGTAACGTTCTTTCGATGGGATGTTCCTCCGACGTATTCCTTATCTTAGATAATTCATCTCCAGCTTGCTGGCCTCGGAAATTTTTTCTCTGTAGAGGGCGCTGCGTCGTCCCGCGACGGCCACCGTATCGGCGCTGACGTCACCATGCCCATAAATAGCCACGCTCGCCGTCCGTTGCTCAGTTCCGTTTTGTAGCATAAGATAAGTCTTGCATGAATTGGCTATTGATCTGGAAGGAGCGTGAGCTGCAACCACAAGGGAAGTATTACTGCGGGGATGGATGAGAGGGGCGATAAGGAATACGTCGGAGGAACATCCCATCGAAAGAACGTTACCAGGTAAGAAGTAACTTGTTCTTCGAAGGATTGTGTCCTCCGACATATTCCTCATCTTAGATAGACTCCCATAGCAGTGGCATGTAATTGGAGGTGGGAGTAAGAATGTCATGTATCCCTTTTAGGAATGGACCGAATGTAAT
The DNA here is from genome assembly GCF_040938575.1 of Ambystoma mexicanum. Classification (NCBI taxonomy): domain Eukaryota; kingdom Metazoa; phylum Chordata; class Amphibia; order Caudata; family Ambystomatidae; genus Ambystoma; species Ambystoma mexicanum. Next base: position 169,054,712 of record NC_090941.1, on the reverse strand, counting down.
ACGGCTTTGCCAAATCTGGTCTCTTGACTAGCGGAGGAATCCAGGTTGTAAAATATTGTGAATGTATGTGCGGACGACCATGTGGCAGCCGCACATGTCTCGGACCGGTACCCCTCTTTGGAGGGCCGAAGAGGCTGCAATACCCCTGGATGAAGGAGCCCTAAGATTCTGAGGGGGCTCTTTCCCTGCCAGTTTGTAACATTCCAGAATGGCCAAAATAATCCACCTGGAAATGGTCTGTTTTGTTATGGGTAGTCCCAACTTGTGACCCGAGTAGCCTACAAACAGTTGGTCTGCTTGCCTAATCCTAGCCAGTCTGCTGATGTAAAAGCTTAGAGCTCGCCTTGGGTCCAGCCTATGTAGCCTTTCTTCCTCTTTCCCCGAATGGGGAGGAGGGTAGAACGAAGGTAAGGTAATTTTCTGAGTGATGTGAAATTCAGAAACCACCTTTGGAAGGAGATTAGGCTTCACCTGTAGGACAACTTTGTCCTTATGGAAAATAGTATGGGGGGGTTTACAAGATAGAGCTTGTAATTCGCTCACCCTCCTAGCAGATGTTAGTGCTACTAATAGGACAGTTTTAAGAGTGAGAAATTTCAGCGAACAAGAGTGGAGTGGTTCGAAGGGAGTACCCATTAGGAAATTTAAGACAAAATTTAAGTCCCATAAGTGAACTTGGAATGGTCTTGGAGGATAGACATTAGTTAATCCCTTGAGAAATTGTATTACTAAGGGTAGTTTCAAATACGATGGTTCCTCCGCAGTGCGCTTGAAGATTGATAGCGCCGCGAGATAGCCTTTTACAGTGCCAACTTTAAGTCCTGAGTTTGCCAAGTAGAGTAGAAACGATAACACCGTTGGTGTACCGCATGAAAAAGGGTCATATTGTTCTCTATACACCAGCTGCAAAATTTGTTCCAACGGCAGCGGTATAAAGACTTTGTTGCTGGCCTTCTGGCCGAAAGCAACACCTCCATGTTGCTGGCCTTCTGGCCGAAAGCAACACCTCCATGACGTCATCAGGGAGGTCCTAATCCTTGTACCTCAACCTTTCAGAAGCCAAGTGTGAAGGTCGAGGGTTCTTATGTCTGGATGGAGAACCTGACCTCTCTTCTGTGAGAGAAGATTCTCTTTGAGTGGAAGACGGATTGGAGGGCAGATGGACATATCCAGAAGGTCCGGGTACCACGTTCTCCTGGCCCAGTCCGGGGCAATTCGGATCATGGTTTTCCGGAATCTTCTCAACCTCCTGATCATTTGAGGAATAACAGGAACTGGTGGAAACACGTAAAGGAGTGGAAATTCTCAGTCCACCACGAACGCGTCCCCTAGAGCTCCTCTCGGGGGAAATAAACTTGAACAGAACAGATAGCACTTCCTGTTGGTACTGGTGGCAAACAGATCCACCTGAGGGGTTCCCCAAAGGGCGAAGATCTCTTGAAGGACTTCCTGAGCTAGCTCCCACTCTTGGGAGACTGTGCTCTGCCTGCTCAGAGCGTCCGCTGTCAAGTTCTTCTCTCCGGCTAGGTGAACTGCCGATAGAGAGATTCCTTCCTGAATTGCCCAAAACCAGAGCTGCATTGCCTCTCTGCACAGTGGCAGTGACCCTACGCCTCCTCTTTTGTTGAGGTAGTGTATGGCCACCGCGTTGTCCGTCATTATCAGGACATTGTACTGATGGCAGGAAAGCTTTCAGCGCTAGTTTGATCGCTCTCAGCTCTAACAGGTTGATGTGTAGTCTGGACTCCGATGGAGACCAACGACCGCTGATGGTCAAGTCGTTGGCATGGGCTCCCCACCCCGTGAGTGAGGCGTCTGTGACTACTGTCATCTCCGGCCATGGTTGCCAAAACAGTTCTCCTTTCAAGATGTTCTCGGGATAGGCCCACCATTGAAGGTTGTGGGCTACCTTGTCCGGAATCCGGAGGAGATCTGTCATTCTTCCTGAGTATTGTGACCACTGGGTTCTTATTGCCCACTGGAGATCTCTCATTCTCAGGCGAGCCTCTGGCACAGGGAAGATGCAGGATGCCATGAGGCCTAGCAATCTCAAAATGTCGAAGGCTGGGAGATGTTGGGCATTTTGAAACTTGTTGATCATCTGCAGAATATCTTGAGCCCTCACCTCTGGTGGCGAGGCATTTCCCAGGGAAGTGTCCAGGACCGCTCTGATGAACTGGAGTCTCTGTGATGGTATCATCTGTGACTTCTCTAAATTGAGGGATAAGCCCAGTTTGTGAAGGAAGTGGCAGACATAATCTAGCTGGATCTGAGCTTGTTCCGACGATACATCTCTGATCAGCCAATCGTCCAGGTAGGGGTAGACGTGGATCCCTTCCCTCCTTAGACTTGCAGCCACTACCGACATTAGCTTGGTGAAGACCGTCGGGGCGGAGGTCAGCCCAAATGACAGAACTCGAAATTGATAATGAGAGCCGCCAATTGCGAACCTCAGGTATTTCCTGTGTTTGAGATGGATTGGCACATGGAAATAAGCATCCTGGAGGTCCAGAGATACAAGCCAGTCCTGGATCTGGAGGGCCTGAAGGATCTGAGAGAGAGTTACTATCTTGAACTTGTCCTTCCTGAGGAACTTGTTCAATTCTCGTAAGTCCAAGCTAGGTCTCAGTCCTCCGTCCTTCTTCGGTGTGAGAAAGTAGGGGGGAGTACCAACCCTTGTTCCTCTCTGCTACAGGTACTGGTTCTATGGCACCTTTCTCTAGCAGGTCTACAATTTCCTGCAAGAGGAGCGGATCTGGAACTTTTAGAGAGCTGTGCCCCGGTGGATGACTCTGAGGGATGCTTAGAAAGGGTAGGCAGTAACCTTGGGCAACTGTCGCCAATGCCCAAGCATCTGACGTAATAGCCTGCCATTCCGTCAGATGGTGAGTTAACCTGCCCCCTACAGGTGTTGTGTGGAAAGACCTCAGAGTGGTTTGGGGGCGGCTGATGCAGATGCCGAGGGTAAAGAGGCAATTGCTGCTGCTGCAGCCTTAGTATTTTTGACCCGTCCACCTCAGGTGGATCTCCTTTGGCCTCTTTGAGCCGGCTTTCCTCTGCCTTTCCCGAATGCGGAATAATAGCGAAAGGACTTTCCTCTCCCAGAGGTTCCTGAAGGGCGAAAAGGAGTTTGGCGGATTGCAGCTCCTAAAGATTTTGCTGCTGCTTTAGATGTTTTTAACTTTTCCAGACTGTCATCAGCCTTTTTACCGAATAAAGAAGAGCCGTCAAAGGGCATATTCAAAAGTCTGGCCTGTACATCTGGAGCAAAGCCAGACTTTCTTAACCATGCATGCCTGCGGATTGTAGTACTTGCCGCCATGGCCCTGCTGATACTGTCAGCGGAATCGATGCCAGTTTGAAGAGATTCTCACATGGCATCTTTGCCATCTTTAATGATGTTAAGGAAGGCTTCCCTTTCATCTCCTTCCGGTATGCAGTCAGCCGCTGATGAAGCCCACTCCCACAGTGTGTGACTGAACCTGGCCAGCGTACAAGTGGCGTCGATGGATTTCAACGCCATACTACAAGCAGAAAAGACTTTTTGCCATAGAATCGTACCTTTTGTCATCCCTGTCCTGTGGAACAGTAGGATAAGTGGATCTGCTGCTTGATGAAGTTGCCGCTTGAACCACCAGGCTCTCTGGAGTCGGGTGTTTTGATAAATATTCAGGGTCAGCCGCAGCTACCCTATACTTGGCTGACAATTTTTTATTGACTGCATGGATAACCTCAGGAGTTTCACAATTTGATGAAATTTTCCTTTGTTAAGCTGTATGGAAAGGGACCACAGGATCCTCCTGTGGACCTTTATCTAGTATGTCTGTAAGGTCATCCTGTTGAAAAACGGGCGACGCGTAGACCAACCCATGAACTCAATAATTCTTGCCATCAGGATTCTATAGGGGGTTTCGGCATGTTCCCCTGGGTCTGGTTTGACAAATTCCACTTCTGGGGAAGTGTCCAATCCACTTGCCTCTTGTAGGGATTCCTGTAGGTCTTTCAACCTTCTTTCCTCAGAGGTAAAATCCTCTGAAACAGGTGGTGTGGTCCTCTGTAGCCCCAAGGGTCTTTCTTGGTCAGAATCCTCCCCTTCTTCATAGAATTAAGATAATCTGGAGTACTCTGACCTCGGAAATGGTGTAAAACCCATTTCTAAAGCAGAAGGAGCCAAACTTGTAATTATTGGCCTAGAAAACGTTGATGTCGTCGACACCGATGTAAAAGGCTTTGAAAGCGCTGAGAAAGGCGTCGAGAAAACTGGAAGAGGCCTCGAGGAACTCGAGAGGATCGGGATCCTACTCGAGGATGTCGACGACGTTCTCAGCGTCGTGCTGGAGGCTCTGTGTATAACCGTTGGCTGTGAAGTAGCCGTGTTTTTTTCTTTTATCGGCGTCGATGTCGACGATTCGATCGACTGATGCGTCGAAGAACCCTTCGACAATGGTGTCGATCCATGAGTCGAAGGGATCTTCGACGACGGTGTCGAAGATGGTGCCATCCTACCCGATGGCCCGTGGCGCTCTCGGGTGGACTCTTTGGCCGGGTGCAACGACTCGCGGCGTTTAGTTTTTTTGGGTTTTTCACCCAGGGTATCACCCTCAGCTGTCTTCGAGGGTGTTGAGGCAGCTTTCTCGAAGACGCTTAGCATTTTTTTCCTGAATTCCTCCCACTCAGCCTGAGAGCTGTGTTTTGTGGGGCAGGAGACCCTTTCTGGGGAAACAGAAGATGACGAGGAAGGGGATCTTCGATGTCTCTTTTTTGAGTGTCTAGATCTCGACGAGTGGTGGGAGCTGCTTCGAGACCTAGAATGGGAATGCTTTCGACGGCGAGGAGACGAATGCCTCGACCTAAGAAACTTTCGAGGAGGTTTTGACTGACTTACCTCTCTCGAACTTCCCCTTGCGCTCCTTCAAAGCTTTCGCCGTCACGGACATGCAGTCCTCACACTCCGAACAATGGTGCTCGACTCCCAAGCACCACAAACAGATCCTGTGAGGATCCGTTATCGACATTTTCTTTCTGCAGTCTCGACATTTTTTGAAGCCGGACCGCGGAGTCGTCGGTTCGGATGAAGAAGCCATCGAGTACGAGTTGGTTCTATCGAGGAAATATAAGAGGTTTATCTGACTGAACTGAGCAACGATATTCCGAGGCCCAACGAAGCCGGAAAAACCGAACTGAGCAACGGACGCCGCGCGCGGCTAATTATGGGCATGGTGACGTCAGCACCGATACGGTGGCTGTCGAGGGACACCAACTCAGCGGACGTCGACGCGCAGCGCCCTCTACAGAGAAAACATTTCCGAGGCCAGCAAGCTGGAGACAAATTATCTAAGATAAGGAATACGTCGGAGGAAACAATCCCTTCGAAATAGGAATTTATTTTAACATTTTTTCTTTGTACCTATCAAGTGTCTGTTACCTTATATGTCCTCTTCAGATCAGAGAACAATGAGTGGAATGTGCAGCAGATGTGATGGCTCTACTTTGAACCCATCAACATAGAATTCCACACGTCAACAAGAGGCAGGCACCCTCTTACATGCAGGTCAATTATTTTGGTACCAGTTGCATACTTTCAAGGAGTAAAACAAAGGTATACACACTTCTGATTTGGAGAACTGCAAGCATCTTTGGGAGCATGTGCTTGTAGGGGCGAGGCAGGGCTGGAATAGTGGGAGGATGTGTGTTGCCTAGAATATGGTTACATCGCATGGATTGGTTACTTGTGCTGTTGTGATTCGAGCTGTGCCTATGTTAAATAGTATGCACAACGTTCCTGATTAGTCTATTCAACAGTACACAAAATGTAAGTCACACATTTTGCTGTCCCAGATTCATCTCTTGTTACAGCCGACACTTGGTCATTTTCAAGGCAGTAGTAATCTCTTGGTATTGTCCGTGTAGCATGTTCTATCATGACCCTATAGTCAGTTCACTCAAATGGTCTTGTGTTGACCAGGGAACACATGTTTTTACATGAGATGCAAAGAATTTCTTTAGCTCGAGTTTCCTGACAAACTTAAAATACATCAATCTGAAAATTGGTGAAGTCAGTCCCTGTGGTTGGGGCAAAGGATAAGCCTTTGCTCAGAACAACAACTGCTTTCGTGAGCTATTGGATAAATTGACAACTATTTTAAAGCAAATACAAAGTTACAGAAAAGGAATACAAAGAAATACCAAACCAGCACGGTTTCAAGACCTGCTTATACAAAATACTTTAACATGGAGCACCATGTCAGGGGAATGGGGGGGGGGGGGCAAGAGGAAGCTCAGACGAGGATACAGGACCAACAGGTATATTAAGAAGATGCAGCTCCAAGAAACTACCGGGAAAATGATTAAAACAATTTGGCTGTCAATGTATCCGATAGACACCTCACAAAAGAAGTTCAGAACAAAGGCCTGCTACTTACAGATAACCAAGCACTTTTCTGATAACTGATCAGGTCTTGGTGCAGAGCTAATCTCGCAGGAGGGAGATCGAGTGTTTTTGCTGCCAGAAAAACAGAATGCACGGACAATGGGATAGAACAGAGCACAAAAAAGCTCTATGATGGAAATAGCACAGAATAAGACCAAATTAAGGATGGGCTTGTGGAGAGGAAGAAACAGACATGATTCGTGTACACAAAGTGCCCCGGTATTGTGCCCATCACGGTTCATCAGTAGTGCATTCTTGAACTCTGTAGAAAAGAAATTGTTGGACAAGTTTATACTATTCTATAACTATTGCAATAACCTTAAAATGATACAGAAAGAACAAAGGGACCGCAAAAATGCATGAAATAAATAACGCTCTGGTAAATGTACTCAATACACTAATTCTAGTATTCTCACTTGTCAGAATGGAGGGCCCTGCCTTTGATGTCCTTTTTCTATTGCAAAATTGGCCCTTTTGGGGTTGGAAAATCCGGTTACCCTTGGCAAGCTGAGATGCCCTTCTACTCTGCCCCACTTTGCATATGGGTTCATACGAAATAGAAGACTCAAGAAAGCAGCTCGAAAACAATAGAGAAATGGTGTCTTTTCAACCTACCTTTCCATTGCTTTTAAACTGCATGCCAAAAATGGCGAGCTGCCAGCAAACTAGCCCCACCTTGAACACAAGATGGGAAACTTAAGGGGTCATGGGTGTACGGAGATCAGGAGAATGGAGGCTGGAGGCTGGCGAATATTCAATGTACTCGGATCGATCAACATTATTCCTTGAGGATAGAAGTAATACGAGGTAGAAAACAACATTTATTTTTGGGCTGGCTGGGGTTTGCCTGATCTTATGTACCGTCTCTATCAGCTTTGCCAAACACAGAGGCAGTTATTGAATGGGTTTTTGCGAGATTTATGGCTTATCAAACGGTGCATTGTTCAGAACAAAATCCGCAATACAAGCCCATTCACCATCCTGCTGAACACAAGATACCCGCACAAAGCATCAAGAATTAAGTGTTTATGAGGCTAACTAGGGATGGAGGAGGCAGACGACGTGCCATCTGTGCCGGGAGATTTATCTATACGGGCATTCATTTCTACAATCATTTTTCTCTCAATGCCTCCCAGAGCAAAGCGCCCACAGAGCAGGGGAACGATACAGAAAAGAAAGAAAAAAAAATGATAGTAACATTTTCTTTGCCAAAGAATAACTTGCCACTGCGTTTTCCATCAAGCAATAACAATTTTCTGTTTGAATTCTGATTTCAGAAAGTAAACTGGCATCATTGCTCGATTTTCATGCTAACATGTCCAACACTTGCTTGTGCGAAACTAGTACACGCATTATGCTAGTTGACTAATGGCTCAAAGCAATGCAGGCACCAACTAAAATGAAACGCCTCAGAGGAGGGTTGGTACCTTCTCCTGCCACATGCACATGGAGATTGCAACGCAGAAAATGCAATGCCCCCACAGTCCCTCCCAACCCTCCAGAAGAACAGCCAAATCCAACAATGTCTTACACCAGCCCTATATAACATGAAGGGGAAAAGGAGTATACGCATTCTCACTTTAAAACGCATGCACGATTTACAGGCAAAACCTTGTACTGTACGAAAATCCATGAACTGCATCAGTTTACATTTGATTGACACATCTAAATAGGAAAAAAGTGGGTCTTTGGGCAATTTATGAGATTTCTTTCTCAGCAACTGGAACATATCACTTGTTTCCTGTCATTTTGTGGCTTGAAGATGCCTTCCAAGGTTAGTTAAAGCCATTCACACCCATGGCCCCGTCCTCCACCCCCCCCCGCCCAATTCCCAAGTAAAAAAAAAAATAACACAACATCCTGAAACACACTCCCCTACCCACCTCTCAACCCTCCCATAGCCCGCCCTTCCACCAGCCCCGATTAGCGATGCTGGGGATCTTCCAGTGCAGCCGGCAGAGGATAAGGGAGATTGCCCTCCGTGTTTGCTCGTTCGCATGGCGCCCTAGGCGGCATGACCCATTAGACCTACGTCTACAGCTGCCCTCGGGTAAGAAACGACGATTGTGCATCACAGCAGCTCACTTGGATTTTTGCCTCCGAGTTTCCCAATGTAGGTTTGCTACTTTGCATCTCGCCACCTTTATACTGTGCCACACTGGCATTTTGCCTCCCTAAGTATTTACCAATATAGATTTGCATCGCACCACTGTTACATTTAGCCACACTGGCACTGGGCCTCCCAGAGTATTTCCCAATAGAGACCAATGTTAAACTGTGCCACACTTGCAGTATTACCATTATAGGTCTGCTACTTTTAGCTCGACAGTGGGATATTTTGCCTCATTTAGATCTTGCCTCCCACAGCATTTCCCAATGTGGGCTTGCTACTTTGACTCTCGCCACTGTTTACACTTTGCCACTCTTGCATTTTGCTTCCCAGAGTGTTCACATTATAGGTCTGCTACTTTGGACTCGCCACTGATGTTTTGTAACCCTTGCCTTTTGTCTCCCAGAGCAATTCCCAAGTTAGGTCGGCTACTTTAAATATTGCCAATGTGATATTTTGCCTCACATTTTACATTCCACCGTATTTCCCAATATAGGCTTCCTACTTTGAATCTCGACAATGTTTATGCTTTGCCACACTTGCATTTTGCCACCAAGAGTATTTGTCAATATAGCTTTGTTACTTTGAATCTCGCCACTGTGATACTTCGCCACTCTTGCATTTGCCTTCAAGAGCAATCCCCACATAGGCTTGCTACTCAATCTGATCAACGCAATATTTTGCCTACCACAGTATTTTCCAATATAGGTTTCTATTTTGAATCTCACAACTGACACCTTGCCACACTTGCATTACGCCTCCAGGAGCATCCACAATATAGGTTTGCTACTGTGACTCTCGCCATTGTGATATTTTGCCACAATTGCATTTCACCACTGGTGTCTTCCCAAGAAAAGTCGGCTACATTGAATCCCATAACTGATATTTTGCCACACTAGCATTTTGTCTCATTGGGTTTACCCAATTGTGACTCAGCCACTTGAACGCTGCTGCCATTTTGCTTCTTGGAGCTCTCATATGTACGTTTGCCACTCTGAATCTCGCCTCTGATATTTTATGACACTTGCATTCTGACTCTTGGGAGGTTTCCCGATGTAAGTCTGCCAGGTCTAATCTCGCCCCTGTGATATTTTGCCACAGTCGCATTTCGCTTCTTGTAGTCACAGCAGGATCTGGGATCCTACGGCATCCATCCAAAACCAGATGCTGCTGTCTTGTTCTCAATTCTCCACCCCCTGAGATCCCAAATAAGTGGCTCACACCCACCCACTAAGTCAGCACCTCCACACTTGCAGCTTCCCACTATGGCTAACATTTCCATAGTTTGGGGTATCAACCTACTTCACCCTACTCTTGTGTGCAGGGTCCCATAGAACACACCAGAGTCCCACAAAAAATTCTGTTCAGCTGTTCACATAGCCGCACATCCCTTGCCTTTGAGATATGCGCTATTAGACTAATACATTCTAGATCTACATCACCCTGGATCCCGCATGCTACAACCCATAGAATACAGCAGAGTCCCACAAAAAATGAGTTCCAGCTGTTCACAAAGTCTTTGACACTATGACACTGACACACCACACGTCCTCTCGCCTTTGCAATATGGGCTGCTGTTAGGGACCTAGTCACTCTCTACCTCCCTTCGATTTGGCTATAAATGCACAAATGCATTTAATACTCCTTCATTACCGTTCATCACAGACTACGGTCTTCCATAGGGCGTTCATCCACCCCACTGCTTAGAGGCCATACCAATGGAAGTAGGCGCTATACAAATATCGCCTAACATATTATATGGCGGTTAGGCTTGCACATCCAACATATTGTATGAACTAAAGATAAACGTTAGCATATGGCATCAGATCATAACTATCAGAACGTTAGTGTCACATTCAGTGTTGGAGGGAAGATGATAGTGAAAAAAACACTACTTTGTAGAGCAGTAGTGATGTGGTAGCCAGGGAACTCATACCGAGCCAAATGAAGAGGTCTGGCCTGGATCCAGAGTCCAAACGACAGCCGAGCCCGGAAAATAGCTGCATAAACACGTGGCCCGCGCCAGTGGTTTTCTTGGCACAATGGCGCAGGGTAAAGGGGTTGGGGGAGAGAAAAAAGGATGGCTGCGCTCTTTGGCGGGAGAGGGGGAAGGAACCCTTTCTTTCATAGCATGGGTATAGGGGCTACAACAGGGAAAAGAGTCTGGCAGTGCTCCAGGAGAGGGGCTAGAGTGGTGGAACATGGTGGCACTTAATTTACGAAGCACCATGCTTCAAATTCAACCCCAGTCTCACTGCTCTACTCCGATCCCACTCCTTTACACATTAGTCTTTAAACTGGGGGGCCACAAAGTATGTCCGGGCGGGGAAAGGCCCTTTAAAAAGGCATTATGGAGTCCACCTTTTCATAGAAAATATAACCAGTTATAGCTCGTGGGTGGGGCAGGGACCAAAAACAATATTTTCACTTACAGGGGTGTAGAGGATGAAAGTTTGAATACCACTGCCTTAACAGGAAGGGACATGCTCCTAATTCCAGCAAATCAATAAGGGATAGTGAATCAGGTGGTACCATTCCTGTATGTGCGGTCAGCACGTCAAAACGCATTTGTTTTAAAGTTTCAGGACCGGCAAGTAGCAGGTGGGGCTTGTGGCCTGCGCTGCTTTGGGAAGGCACTGACCAGAAAGGAAGGTCCAGCTTGTGCCTCACTTTGGACCGTGCTCATCTCTATGGGGCGACAGAGCCGGTAACTGCCTGCTAGCCCTATCCAGATAGGACGATATTGCTGTGTTTATCGCTATTAGCACCCCAGAGAATCTGGAGTGCTGAAATATCAAAAGTCATTTTTAAAACAAATGCATCCCTCCATCCTGCAGTAAAGTACACTCTGCCCCAATATACAAGAAATGGACTTGGGAAAACCCCAATAACTATCGCCCTATAGCACTGCTGAAAGTGACCAGCAAAGTTCTAACCAGCAGCCCATAACCCAATTGGAGAGGTGGGTGATGGAGTTTGGTCCTATAACAAAGTCTGAACCGAGATATCATACTGGCATAGGATCCTCAAATCTATGACTTATTACTAAAGTTATTCAAGGAACAAAAGTTAATTACTAAGAATTCAGCCCCAAGTGTGGCATATGTCGACTTGTTTTGCAAGATTTATAGACCAAGAATTGTTGCTGCCAAATTGGCCAAATAGGGAAATTTAAGAAAAGCCTCTTAAAATTGCTTATCCTCTTACAGCAAGAGATGGCGATAAGAATCATGTTGAATGTATTTTTTCTTGAGCTAATGCAACAGGACGAGGACTGAAACAACACTGCATGCTGGCCCTTTGTCGCTTTAATATTTGTACTTTTGATACATGCAAGGCACGAATGTTGGTAAAAAAAGAAAACAACCCTGCTCCCGCCCCCAAATAAATTGGCAATAACAGGATCGGATGTCTGGCATAGGCAGAGGACGTCCTATGTGAAAAAACCCCCAAAGGTCTTGTACAATGCCTAAAAAAGACTAGGTAACATGCATACGATAACACCTTCTACAGCAGCGCAGGGAAATGCCAAAATAATGAGATTTACAAGCAAGAAAAAAACACTGTAGATGTATCTGGAAAATGGGGAATTGCCTGCTATAAGCATCATAAGTACTTGGGTTACATAATTAACAAAAACAAATGCAACAACTGAACAGGGGGCTCAAAACCCTAACTACCTTGTTAGCTGTATAAGGGTGTAAAAGTAGGAGACCGACACATGGGTGGCAAGCTTTTGGCTATAGACTTTAATTAGTGAACAAATAAAAGAGAAAACCCTATCTGACCCTAGCTCTAAGGAGGAGTTTCCCTGCCTCAACTAATACTAAGGAAATTGTCAAGATGTCAGTCTAAAGCAAATAGTCCCCCGTCCTGTGTCCAAAACCTATTTCGATCCCTTGCACTATAAACTTAAGAACGAGGGGTGGCCTTCTTGGTCCAGAAGAATGGCTCCCTTCTTCTGGAAGATAATCCAAAATTCAGCTCTGGATGCTGCAAATAAAATGTTCTTCTCAAAGGATACAAACCAAAAGTCTCAAAGGGTTCCTTTGGTAGGGATTCCAGGAACGTGTATTAAACAAGAGTCTTGTATCTTTACAGTGTTAGGCGGATGATTATCTTCCATGCTTCCTCCACCCCCGACCCGTCAGTGTTTTTTTTCCATTTGCCAGGTCAAGTGTCTTTCTTCTGCTTGCCTTTATCTAGGTTTTCACAATGCCAAGAGAATGACTCCCTCCTCTTGGATCCTTTCGTAAGGTTCATCAAGACCAGCAGGTATGTCTCCCTTCCCCTGGCTTTTCTAAACCTCTTCAAAAGGGCAAGAGAATGACTGCCTTTTCTTACCTTCTTTCACAACTTTTAATAATACCAGGCAGTATTATCACCCTTCCCCTGGTCTTACTCAAACTCTTCACAGTGCCACAAAGTTCAGGTACAACAATGATGATTTTGTTGGCAGTTCGTTAGTGTGTGGGTCCCAGAGCCTTCTTCGCTCTTCTCGTTTTCTTAGCATTTATACCTGGTTGACTATCCTGCCAGGTATGTCCCTTGTCAGGTCCCAGACTCTTCATATTGGTTTCTTTCTTTCTCGGGTCCCAGACCCCTTTGGTATTAGTTTCTCTGTCTTTTGGGGGACACTACAACTGTTGCTGTCTTCCCACCCTCTTCAGGGCACTTACCAGTGTCTCGGTTGTCTGTGGGAATCCCCTCTCTGGCATCTTCCAATTGTTCAAGGGTTCCCTGCTGCTTTCTGGCCTCTTCTGATTATTCCAGTGACTGCAGTGTGTCCGCAGTAGCTCCCTGCTGTTGGGATGCGCAGCCCAGGTTCTTCAGCTTGTTATTCTTTTCCTTCTTCTTCCCCTGGATTTAAATCTCCCGGTTCCTTCAGGGAGGGGCTCTCTCCATGTTTGAATTTCCATCTTCTATTTCAGCAGTGCCTTGGCCAATAGGAAGTCTACAAAGACTAAACCGCTCATTATGGTTTATGGAAGCACTCTTTATACTTCTGTACTTCTTCCCCGTCTCAGTACCGATATTGTGAACTCCTAGTGAGTCAGTTGGTCTCTTCCTCATCTCAGTACATAAGGAATATAGGTCCCTTGAGGAGCCTACACTCTCCCTCGTCCCAGTACCTCCTACCTTTTAAGGAAACAGATGGGAGCACTAGAGATGGTGTTGTATGGGGTTGGCAAGGAAGGTAGGTAAAAGTAAGGTGGAAAATGGTGATTGCGCGTTCTATCCAGTTCGTCACTAATCCCATAGGGGTCTTCCCTCTCCATCCCATGACTTCCACCCTGCTGAGTACCACCCCGAGGGGGACTATCGGGTAGCAGCCTCACTTCCCTGGCTTCACAGGAAGGGGCTCCCCATCGGGGAGAAGTGATGACATCTGTGGATTTGTCACCATAGCAAAACTAACAGTTTGAAGCACAAACAGGCGTTTCAGTATACAACTAATAATGAATGTACTTGCAAAACCAATTGCAACTATTGTGTTGTTGAATGGATTGGAAGGGCTTATTTGGAGGACTTTCTTAAACCTACAGTAATCAACCCTCCTGCGGTGTGACCATAGAATTGGTTATAAATTCTCTTCGGGCGAACGTGAAATTGAGGAAAATTGCCTTATTAGTTAAAATGTGGAATGCAGATAAAACATCATTACATTACTTTAAATAAAGTAGATTAAGATCAGAGCACCCCTGGGATTACCATATATACAACTTAGTGAAGGAAAATGACTACCATACGACAATGTGAGGATTGGAGGTGCCATATAAACATGAGTTAAATAAAGCATAAAATGCGCAATTTTGATTGGTGTCAAAGTCAGCAGCACCCGGGTAGGCTGATTCCAATAAGAGAATACGTGAACGTTACAAAGGGATCGATTTTCCCAGTGATAACACTGAACACTTTGCCAGGTTATGTGAAGCGAACATTTTTATGAAATTTCCTTTTAATCAGTTACATAATCTAGGAAAAACGAAGGCACAGTGGGCATTCCCAGACAGAGGACGTTCAGAAAGCATACATGCAAGGAATATGTATGAATCTTGAAGCCTTTATGTAAAGTTCGTCTCGCAACTTGAATACTAGAAAGAAGCATTTGCCCACTTCATACATAGCAGCATTGAACATGGTGGAGCATTTTTGGAATCAAATTTTACAAGGTGACTATATATCAATTTTAGTAGTTATTCGTTTTAAAAAAAGGATTTTAAATATACTGGAAGTCTACGGTGAAGTAGGGTAATGGCTTTAAAGTGATCATTGTAAAATCTATGAGATTAACTTGTAAAATTAAAGAATTGAATGTATAATTATTAGATTTGTATGCCAAGATGAATCATATGGATAATTTTGAACTGCGATTTTTCGTGCGTGATATTTCACTTAATCTTTTTTTTGTTTAAGTACAAAACAAGATAGGCACGATGGAGGATGATCAAGGGACTTTTCCATTTCCACGTTGGCCATCCATCTGGAAGGAGCATGGCTGGAGCTGCAAGAGAATGGTGTGGAGTGAAGGGATGCAGTGTTCGGATCGTGGGGGCATGGAGGTCGAAGTGACTGAAGGAAAGGGGCAAGGAGAGGG
Source organism: Ambystoma mexicanum (assembly GCF_040938575.1). Lineage (NCBI taxonomy): Eukaryota > Metazoa > Chordata > Amphibia > Caudata > Ambystomatidae > Ambystoma > Ambystoma mexicanum. The sequence continues at coordinate 169,039,574 of NC_090941.1, read as the reverse complement.
TGGCTGGGGCCAAAACAAAAATGGTGGACACACAAGGAAAGCATGCAGATGGTTTAGAAGATGTGAGCAGTTACAGTTGGATTCCAACCACCTTCGCAGCAACCTAGTTGGACAGACGCTCTCCAGGTGGTAATTAAGGATTATTGCCAATTGCCATAACCGTTCTGGGCAGTTTAGTGCAATAAAACCTGACTTATGCGTCTACACAAAGGGAGAGAGAATGAGTGCAAAGGGAAGGGTCACAGAACATAACTGACTGTGTAGCTGCCAGGAACGTACAACAAAGCTGTAAGCACCGGGCCACATGGTAAGATGTTTAGGAGAAATTGTGTTTCAAAGTGAGCAAAATAACATTAAGGTAAAGCATCTGAGAAAACAGAGGCTCAGTGACTTATATGTGACCAATGTTTTAGGTTTCATGACATTCATAGATCTTAGGGTTTCCACTGTGTGGCAGCTTTACTTGCCCGCTAGTCCTGGATAGATGTTCTGATTCTTGGCCCCCGGTTTCCTCACTGGCAGCATTCAAGTGTACCATGTAAGTTAATGTTTGCATAGCTTTTGTCTACAGTTTCTGCTCTTTGCTGCTTTTCTATACCTATCCTGTGCCTGGTTACATCTATCCACTCTGCTTTTCTGCCTTGATTGCAAATTGGTCCACTGCTGAGCATCAGCTCCATATTCATATACAGTGTGACCCCTGGGTTAGTCTCCGTTAAGAAAGACTTAAGCTGCCTTAGTCTAGTCTGTTGGAGTCTTACTTGTCTCAGTAGATATCTCCAGCTTTACCCTTCAACTGAGTACAAACATCTCATCAGCATGTCCTACCCATGACGTTAAGAGTAATCTGCTGATACCGATGCTAAGGGCTGTCCCTAATCTCCCTGGAGATTCCTTAACATATTCCAGTACACCCTTTATTCTGATCAATACGTGTTAGCCAGTATATTAGTCTGCCTTTACTTTCTCGTCATGTCACTTTGCTTTCAGACAGCTCCTGTTCCTACAGTTCCTGTGACTAACCGTCATCACAAAGATCAGCCTGGTATGTACCCTGTTTCTGTTATATGCTAAGTTTTACACACTCTAGTCTAGGGGCGATTCGGAGGTATGTCAACATAGATCTATTGCTGTGTGCTCTCTTGACAGGCTCCTGACAACACAAATGCAAATGCACCTTTAAATCCTCCTTTTCTTTAGTTAAAACCTACAACATAGTATGTTTTTCAGAATATTCCAAGTTGTCTGTCACATTAATGACTTGATATTTCAGTGTGAAAGCCGTTCTGGGTTTGCATTATTCAATGAACCACATTACATTTAATTAAATATAATTTACTTACCTGTAAATCCTGTTCTCCAGCTTGGGTCTAGCATGAATTCACATGCTCATGAATACGATTACACAGCAGTGCATATACACAACCACGGGATGTGGCAAGGCTCAACAGAAGCAATACACTTGCCACTGGAACAGACTCACCTCAAACAGGCTGCCTAGCACTGCTTGGCCGACCCCTCTCTGGAGAATCTCCTGAAGGTGTGGGTGGACCTCCACTTAGTAGCCTTGCAGATGCCGAGCAGGGGAACACCAGAGAGAAATGCAGTCATCGCTGCGATGGCTCTTGTGAAGTGGGATCTCGACCGACCTGGAAGAGGTCGGTTAGCCAGACAGTGAAAGTGCATGATGCACCCTGAGAGCCACCTGGATATGGAAGACTTGGACAGTGCCTTCCTATGATTCAAAGTCCCAAAATTCACAAAGATTTGAGATGTCTTCTGAAAAATGGGTTGTGATAGAGTATCGCCTTGTCTTCTCTCGAGAGAAGATCGGAAAGTCGAGGCAGTCGGATGGATCAAGCCACTGAAATATGGAGCAGGTCTAGGAACCAGATCTGGCGAGGCCATGCCAGAGTGAGGAGTATCATCCTGCAACGACACTGAGCGTGTTGATCACATGTAGCAGGAGCGGGATCAGAGGGAAGGCGCACAGGAAGAGCCCCTCCCACTGGAACGAGAAGGCATGTCCCAGCCTCTTCAGCTGAGGGAACGTGCTGGCGAAACTCTGCCACTTGGAGTTGGTCGCTGTCACAAAGAGGTCGATCCAAGGTTGACCCCACTTGCAGAAGAGAAGAGATACTTGATCCTGATGAAGTTTGCATTCGTGTCAGGAAAGCAGCTTCCTGATGAGTGAGTCTGCAATGTTGTTCTTGGTGTCTGCCAGGTGAAATGGGATGAGGAACATGTCCTGAAGAATGGTCCAGTGCCACAGCACCTGGGCTTCCAGGAAGAGCACTGCAGAGTGCGTCCCACCCTGCTTCCGGATGTAGAACATGCAGGAGGAGGAGGAGGAGCAATGGTTTGAGGGCCCAGAAGACTGCTTGGAGTTCCAGGACGTTGATATGAAGGTCCTTTTCCTTCGCGAGCAAGAGGCCTCTGGCGTGCGACTGTCTGGTGTGGGCCCACCCGACCCCTCCAGGGAGGCATTCATGGTGACCTGGTAAGGCGGGATCTGAAAGGGAGCTTGCGCAAGACGCTGGTGCACTCCCCATCATCGTAGAGCTTGCCGGAACTCCTCGGTGAGGACTATCTTGTCTGTCCAAGCACCCGTGACTTGCAGCCACCATGCGCCTAGAAACTCCTGATCTGCAGCCTGCAGAAAGGGACGAGGTGGATGCAGGAGGACATCATGCCCAACCACAATTTGATGGCTCGTACTTTCGCTGAATGCGCCGATAGGGGCTGCACCGACAGGGGCTGCACCTGCCACAGGATGGTCACCACCCTCTCCTCTGCGGGCATAGCCAGGCATGCAGTCGCATTGAGACGAGCACCCAGGAACAGAGTGTTCTGCAATGGCTCAACACAGGACTTTATATAATTGATGCAGAATCCGAGCTCTGTCAGCAGACCAATTGTCTCTGATATGTGTTGGTTTGCCAGTGCATGAGAGCGGAAGCGGATGACCCAGTCGTCCAGATAAGTGTAGACACGGATGCCATTGAGACGTAGATGCGCTGCCACCGTGGCCAAGCACTTCATGAACACCCTTGAATCGATTTCAGGCCAAAGGGCAGGGCTTTGAACTAATAGCGTAATCCCTGGACCACAAACCTCAGGAACCTGAGTTTTAGGCTGAATGGGGACGTGGAAGTAGGCATCCTCCAGGTCCAAAGTCACCAGGAAATCCCCTTCTTCCAGCTGATTGAGCACGTTCTGCAACGTGACCACCCTGAACTTCTGAGACTAAGTATTTGTTGTGACGCCTTAAGTCTAGGATCGGCCGCCACCTGCCTGAAAGTATCTGGAGTACACTCTGGAGCCCCAAAGGTGCTGAGGGACGGGTTCTATCACCCTCTTTCCAAACATGGCCTGAACCTCCAGCAGTTGGATGATGTGTAGTTCTTGACACAGCACAGGAGGAACGCAAGGACACCAATGTTGAAACACCAGGGTGGGCCCCTGATGGAGAACATCAACCACCCATTTGTCCATGGTGATGGTCTCCACTTGACGACAAAGTTTGCTAGCCAGCCGCCCACTTGGATGTGCAAGTGGTGGCCCGGATCCACGGCCGGTTCAAGCCTGCTTGGACATCTGGGTCCTGGCCTGCAGGCAACGGCAACGCTGTCTGCCACTGCCGTAGGCCTGCGAACGGCCTCTGTAGGACTCCTGGGCCGTGGAAAGGGAGGGCTGATGATAGTGGCTGTAGAACTTTAAAGAATATATATTATTTATTTGCAAAGCACCAACGACCACACAAAACAGACATTAGTTCAAGATGAGCCTTAAATTGGCAGTGGGAGACTAACACAATTACTTACCCCGGGTAATGGTATTTTGACTAGATGTTCCGCCCACGTATTCCACATCTTTAATATACTCCGATATCCTGCTTGCAGCTCGGAAACTTCTCAGCAGAGGATGCCATGCGTTGCCGATCTTGTGTCCTTTTTGGGGCCTCCGTCCTCCTCGAGTATGACGTTGAGGCTGGTATAAAAAGGCATGCACCTCGCCAGTTGCCAGTGTATTTCCTCTCATCAGCACAGCAGTCTCGAAGATGAGAAATACACGGGTTGGCTGGGAGGGGTGAGGAGGAATACTTGGGAGAACATCCAGTTAAAAGAACATTACCTGGGGTTAGTAATTTGTTCTTCAAATGGATTGTGTCCTCACACACATTCCTCATATTTCATATTCTCCCATAGCAGTGTTTTGCACGAGGTGAGAAAGAAGAGTTTAATTTTCATTTACGCTGTGTAAAAATAGCCTTTCCAAATCTGGATTCTCATCCCGAAATGGAATCCAAGTGGCTACACCTCTAGTTGAGTGGGCCCTTAGACGTTCGGGAACCTTCTTCACAGCCAAGTTGTAACATTCAGATATACACTGTATAATCCACAGAGGCAGTGTTTTTTTAGTGAGCGCTTGTGCCATTCTGTGGGCTGTGTAACCAACAGAAATTGGTCGTCCAGTCTTATCTTAGAAAACCTGTTAATATAGAAGCTCATGTCTAGGGTCAAGTCTGTGTAACCTCTCCTCCTCCTTAGATGGATGAGGAGGAGGAAGAGGAGGAGGAGGAGGGTCGAAAGCCACACGGTCACTACTCTGCTACTTGAGTTGCAACAGCATTAAGCCCAGCAACTTTACCATTCACGCTATGCGGTTACTCACAGTAACGATCCGGAACCGGTACCTAGGATCAAGGCACGTAGTGGACGTCAGTCATGGTTGTATTCTCCCATGCCCCTTTCCCGTCTCCCTCGTACCAAGGAAGAACGTTACGCAGTACAACATCGTAGTTTAGTGTGGCCACACCTGCATAATACGCGGTAAGAGCACAACAACAACTTAACCCTTGCAGCCTGTACAGGGTTGTCTTCTCTCCCACCCCTCCCACGTTCATGGGGAAAATGTAAGGTGGATGGTCCACCTAATTGTAATTTACATTACTGCTTAGCAGAACACGCACAGCAATAAAGTTGTGTTTTTAAAACAGGCCACTAGCATACAAACACATATCAAGAGCTGTGACTGGAGTGATGATGCACACCAATATACCAACAACTATTTTTAGTAGCGGCTGCAGTATCTCTAACTAAGCCACCTGAGTAACATGTATTTCAATCTTTAGGAGCTAAGAATTCCTACAATCCTGTATACCCATGGGCTTCCGAACTGAGCTGCTGCCACGCTTTAGGAATCACGGGTACCTTGTGAGTATCCTCTATATATTTTTTCATGCAGTGGCTACTGATTTTATCATAAACATTTACTTACCTGATGCTAGTTTATTGAAGCTAGTATTAATGCAGCTCCCTTGTTTATTTAAAGGGCATCCTAATGTCGCCAGGAAAGAATCATAAGGTGAGACTGTTCCATTGTCACAATATTGGTTACAGCATCTTGGGTGGGCTACATATTCGTAACCTTTTTCCTTGCTCGTACATTTTGAAGACAGTCCTGAAGAAGGTGGCTCAAACAACTTAGACCACTGAAACTGGTCGACTTACAAGTGGAGACGGCACTAAAATCTGTTGCCACACACCACGCTTGTTCTAAGTGTAGAGTAAGAAATTTTAGTACTTACACCCCTACCATAGTTTACATAAAGTATTACATTTTCAGTCTTGGAATCCGAGACAATATCTTTTTAAATAAGGTTAATTTACCTTCAGTAATGGCTAATAAAGTAATCATTTTCCCTCAATACTGTTCGGTATTTGAATGGCACCATATATTGTAAATCGCTCAGAAGCAAGGGTTTGTTGGATCAATGCCATCTGTTATGTTTACATCTTGCACAGCTAGATGCACAGCTAGATACTTAACAAGGTCTCAGCCAATATTGCATACAAATATAAATCATCGTAAGAATGGAGTACAATTTTGTGTTTCTTTTTTTCTATCCACTATTAGATAGGCGGTACACCAGCACTGCCTAGGGACAGCAACCCCAAAAAGATAGGGACAATTAGAACATTCTCTGTCCCTTTCTGCAAACAACCATCCTGCTGTCCTTTTCCTGATAGGCCCAGACCTTTGTTTGATGTTATCTGTAGATCACACAAGTAGCCATTCATAGCACTCTACAACATAACAGATGGACATTGTCCTCGCTCTTTCACTTTCCTCTGACATGTAGATTCATCTACGAACATTATATATGCTTGCTGGCGCTTTGACGCTAGGGTTTGCCTGCCCAACCACTTTCTTTTTTGTGTTACTAGAAAGCAAGTAAAATATTTTTTGCGTGAAATGAAATTCGGACACTATGTTTGGTAGAAAAGAAAGACAAACCCTCAAAACTATCTCGTCTTTGTGGAAGACCGTGAATGGTGGTTTAGAAGATGAGGCTTGAAGTTCGCTCACTCTGCAAGCAGAGGTAATGGTCGTCAAGAATACGGTTTACAAAGACAACATCCAGTGCTTTAAGTGGGGTAAAAAATTGAGGGGGGCCCTCGTTTGCGGCGTGGCTTCCATTGCGGGCGTGGCCTAAAAGTGCCCAAATCATAGTAAGGTGCGCAAACAAATATATAAATGTATTTGAGCATTTAAATATTTGTTTGCGTACTACTATGGTTTGTGATTTTTCAAGCCTTCTTTTATATACATAGCAATGTTACATATTTCTATGTTTATACAAGGTGGCTTGTAAGTGCACAAACCATAGTAAGTTACGCACACTTGTGTGCTTACCTTACTATGGTTTGTGTACTTTTCAAGCTGCCTTTTAAAAACAGACATTTGTAACATATGTCTATGTTTATAAAAGACGGCTTGAAACGTAGCCATCTTTTATAAAGCGTTGAGGACGGACAAAACCCAAGGTGGCTTTGTCCGTCGACAAAGCTATATAAAAGATGCCTTGAATTTTGTACGATTCAAGCCGTCTGTTATAAACATAGAAATATGTCTACGTTTATAAAAGATGGCTTAAACGTACACAGTTGAAGGCATCTTTTATAAAGCCTTGCCAAAGCAGAAAGGCGCCTCGGGCTCAGTGATCTCTGCTTAGAGCAGAGATCACAGAGCCCTAGGTGTCTTTCACCCTCTGCGAACCCGCGGGCTCCGTGATCTAATCTGCAGCTTAGATCACGGAGCCCGTGGGTTCGCTGAGGGTCAGTGACCTGGCGAGGGAAAACTAAGGGACTCTAGCTTCCTCTGATGGCCCCTCAGATGAGGGGTCATCAGAGAAAGTTACAGTGACTGACGGAAGTGCCAGACAGTCACAGCAACGCTGTGCCTGGCTGGCACTTCTGTCAGCTTGCCTGACGTTAAAGTGGCGGGCGCATCTCCCGTCGCGGTTGCGGCGGGATAATGCGTCCTGCCATGGCGTGGTGAGGCCGGGGGGCCCCGGCAGGGCCCCGGCTCAGCCCCACTTTTTGGAGACTGCCGGGGCCCGGGCCCGGCAGGCCCCGGCCCACTTAAAGCACTGACAACATCCTAAGTGGACAAGAATGTAATGGTCTGAATGGGGAACCCATCAAGCTTAAAACCAGGTTGAGATCCCATACCGGAACAATGAATGGAACCAACGGGAAGATCTTGGTTAATCCTTTTAAAAACTGGATGACAATAGGAACCTTGAAGTAGGAACCTTGTTGAGGAGAACCCTTGAGAATAGACAGCGTAGTCAGATAGCCCTTGGCCGTAGCAACCTATAGCCCCTGATGGGTTAGATGTAGGGCAAAAGCGAAACAAATGGTGCGTCACAAGTTAATGGGTCAATTCCTTTATCTCTACACCAGCTGCAGAACTTGTTCCAACGGCATCGGTTTAGAGATTTAGTTGCTGGCCTTCGGGCCAAAAACAACCCCTCTGTGACGTTTCCGGTAGGTCCCAATCTTTGTACCTCAATCTCTCAGAAACTATGCATGGAGGTTGAGGGTCCTGATCTTTGGATGAAGAATGCGACCTACCTCTTGCAAGAGGAGATCCTCCCTTTTTGGAAGACCAATTGGAGGGCAGTGGACATTTCCAGAAGTTCTGGGTGCCGCATCCTCCTGGCCCAGTCCGAGGCAATCGGGATCATGGATTTCCAAAATGTCCTCAGCCTCCTGAGAACATGAGGAATGACAGCGAATGGCAGAAACGCGCACAGAAGTCGAAATTCCCAGTCCACTATGAACGTATCCCGTAGAGCTCCTCTCTGAGGAAATTCCCTTGTGCAGAACAGGTCGCACTTCCTATTAACACTGGGAGCAAAAAGATTTACTTGAGGGGTTTTCCAATGGGCAAAGATCTCTTGAAGGACTTCCTGAGCTAGCTCCCACTGCCCGCTGAGAGCATCCGCCGTCATGTTTTCCACTCCGGCCAGATGAACTGTGAACAGATTCCTTTTTGCAGTGCCCAACACCAGAGCTGCATCACCTCTCTGCACAGTGGTAGTGACTCTACACCCCCTCTCTTGTTGAGGTAATGCATGGCCACTGTGTCGTCTGTTATTATTAGGACATTCTTTCCCTGTACAGAGGGCAGAAAAGCCATCAGCGCTTGTCCGATTGCCCTCCGCTCTAAAAGGTTGATATGCAGTTTGGACTCCAACAGAGACCAGCAACTGCTGATTGTCAAACCATTGATGTGACCCCCCCCCCCCCACAACCTGAGAGGGAGGCATCTGTAACCACTGTAATCTCCGGCAATGGCTGCCAAAAGGGTTCCCTCTTTAACACAATCTCCTCGCCGGCCCACCACAGGAGATCCTGTGCGACCCTGCTCGGGATCCGTACCAGATCCGTCATCCTGCCAGAGAATTGTGATCACTGAGTCCTGAGGGCCCACTGAAGGGACCTCATCCTCAGGCGGGCCTCTGGCACCAGAAAGATGCAGGATGCCATGAGACCGAGCAACCTCAAAAGTGAAGGCCGGAAGATTTGGGGCATTCTGAAATTTGATTATCATCTGAGATATGTGGATAGCCCTTACCCTGGGTGGCAAAGCTTTCACCAAGGAAGAGTCCAGGGCTACTCCAATTAATTGCAGCTTTTGGGAATGTGCCTTGTGGGACTTCTTTTAGTTGAGGGAGAAGCCCAGTCTGGAGAAAGTGGCAGGTGCTGTCCAGATGTGAACAGGCTCTGATCAGCCAATCTTAAAGGTAGGGGGAAATGTGAACCCCCCCCCCCCTGTAGATTCGCTGCCACCACCGCCATCAGCGCTGAATACCCTTGGGGCAGAGGGCAGCCCAAATTGCAGAACTTCAAACTGATAGTGAGAACTGCCAACAGCGAATCTGAGGTATTTCTGTGCTCGAGATGAATCGGCACATGAAAATAAGCATCCTGAAGATCCATGACACCATCCAATCCAGGAATTTAGGGGCCTAAAGGACCTGCAAAAGAGAGACCATCTTGAGCTTGCCCTTCCTGAGGAACTTATTCAAGCATCTCAAGTCCAAGATGGGATGCAACCCTCTGTCCTTTTTCGGGATCAGAAAATAAGGTAGCAGCTTTTTTTTCTTTCTGCAAAAAGGTACCTGTTCGATTGCATGATTGCAACCTTCTCCAACAGTGTCTGAACTTGCATTAGGAGGAGTGGATCTGGTACTTTTAAAGACTGGGCACTTGGGGGACAGTTTAGTGGTCTTTTCAAAAAGGGGAGCCAGTAGCCATGGGCGACAGTTTGCAGAGCCCAAGAATCTGTTGTAATGCTTTGGCATTCTTTCAGATGCTGGGCTAGTCTGTCTCCCACTGTAGACAAATGCTTTAGGTTTTCAAAGCGGTTTTGGGGTACTGACAGGTGCGGAAGGCAACAAGGCAGTAGCTGTAGCAGCTCCTCTGCCCGATCGATCTCCGCCGTCCCCCATGTTGTCTTCTCTGTCCCCTATGTGTAAACGGACCTCTTGCTCTTCTAACAGAGGAGTAGCATCAACATGAACGATTTCTCCATCCCACATTAGAAAACTGGGTTGGTTGACTGTTGCGGCTGTCTAATGGCTAGACTTAGATGTTGCTGCTACCGTAGACAACTGCAATTTCTCAAGGCTTTCATCTGCTTTTGTTCCAAACAGATAAAACCCGTCAAAAGGCATATGCAACAGTCTGGATTGCACATCAGAAGAAAACCCTGATTTTCTTAGCCAGGCAAAATGTCTGAGCATTGTCCCAGCAGCAATAGAACCGCTAATAGTCTGCAGTGTCCAGACCAGACTGCAAGGACCGACACATAGCATAGCTACGCAGAGGCAAACAACCGCTTCGAGCAGCTGTGTGGAAAAACAGAACTGTGACAACGGGCGCGGTGCGTGCCTTTTATACCAGCATCAACATAGTATAGGAGGACCGAGGCCCTCTAAGGACTTAAGGTTGATGCCGCACAGCGCCCTCTGCTGAGAAAAGTTCCCAAGCTACAAGCAGGATATCGGAGCATTTCAAAGATGAGGAATACGTGGTAGGACAATCCATTAGAAGACATTTTCACAATGTTGTACAAGCTCAGAAACAAAGGCAGATTGGTCTGGCCACAACCAAAGATGACACAATCAGTGTACCCCTTGGAGGACCTACTGACCTCCCGCGAGAGAACCTCCTCTGCTGCAGCATCCCCAGCAAGCACGCTGTCTCCGTATCGGTCTTAAATGTCTGGAGCGACTTGTCCACCACCTTGCCAAAGAGATAGTCGCCATCAAAGGGCATGTCCAATACCCTGGACTGGACGGACATCCGACCCGAGGTTTGTGGCCTTCAGCCAGCCCTGGCATCAGAGGGCCTCCCATTGCCCATTTGGCAGAAACTGGAATCCGCAATGTCCAGCGCCACTGAGATAGTGTGATCTGAGGCCACCTCGCCTTCCTGGAACAGGGCCAGGGCCTCAACCTTCTTGTCCTCTGGCAGGAAGTCCAAAATGGCTGTGAGCTTATAGCTATGTCATAGCGAGATACAATGTCCAGGGCATTGGCGGTCTTCACAGTGGCGACTGCAGTGTAAATGATGAGTTTGCCCACCACGTCAAGCTTCTTCCCCCTCCTGGTCCGGGGGCACTATGGAAGACGACTGATTCAATGAGCGCTTCCTGACTGTGGCAGACACCACATAGTGTGGAGAAAGCTGCGATCTCAAGCAACTGGGAGCTGAGTCCGAGACTCTTTACTTCTCCAGCCTGTCTTTCTTGGGGGATGCTTTACCTGGTGTCTTCATCAAGGCCAAACCTTCCTCCCACACATCATCCAGCAGAGTGATAGACATAATGGTCTTCCATGAGGACTCCCGGCATTGGAAGAGAAACACATCTTTCCTCTTCTCCTCCGGCACCAAATTGAAGATAGCGGAGGCCCTCGAAATCATGGCTTGAAAAGAGCAACCCTCATTCGATGGCGAGGCACTGGCAGGCTCGTCAACACCCTGAGGCTCCCCATCTGCCTGTACATAGTCATAATCATTGCTACGAGTCATAGTAGTGTCCGTTTCAGTACCTGTGTCGATGCGTGGTAGTTCCTCCACAACCGGAGTCAAAGGCTGGTGGGGTGGCTGCGGTGGAGTTGGCCGACGATTTGGTCCTGAAGGGTCCCTAGGCCCGGTATGGCCAGATTTACACCTCAGCGGGCTAGTCCTGGGCAGACGTCATGCCGGAGCCCTAGGAGGACTTGTATGGGCCAGGCACAGGAACAGCAGGAAATCTCTGCTGCATTTCCGCCACCCAAGCTGTGGCGAGTTGTAAGAATGTCCAACGACATGTCCCTAGGAGCCGTCTGGGGTTCAAGTGGAGCAGCTGACAACGGATCGGGACTGAAACACTTCTGAGAGGCAGATGGCTGATCTGGCTCCCCTGGAGATCCCTCCTGGGACATGGGGCCCAAGGCCGCCTTCGTGATCCGAGCAGTGGTCCTTGGGCAAGTGCTCGTCCTCAGAGCTCATACGAATGTGAGGGTATCTCCTCAGAGACCCCACCAGCACTCCTGGGGACATCCTCACAGGCCTGCACAGATATTCAGTTGGTGGTAGCAGCTCACTCAACCTACCCACATTTTTCGAGAAGGATGCGACAATGGGCACATGAGCCCTCGGTGGGACGCCTATGTGTCAGTCGTGGTCTGAACAGTCGCAGCAGCTGGAGGCCACAGAGGTAGAGCCACCCTATGAGTCACAAATTGTAGTGAACAGTCATCGCAGGGTCCCCTTTGCTGAAGTAACTATGATAGTCGACCGAGTAGTCGAAGGGACCATCGACCAGGTGGACACATGAGGTTATCGAAGTCGTTATCGTCGACGAGGCCGTGGTCGTCGATGGGGCAGCCGCAGACAAAGTAGTCTTCCCGACTAAGCCATCGCCCATGAAGATAAGGTCTTGGATGATGAAGTAGTAGTCGACAGGATCCTGCGTGTCATGTCACCGTCTTGTCCTTGGAGGAGAAACCTGGGCTTTTAAGGGGTCAGGGACTTCCTTGCGGAAGGCACCCCACTGCCCCCAACTGGTAGGCTCACCGTGGACACAGATGGAGACGGGGAAAGCGTCCTTCGAAACTGGGTACCGCAGCCGTGGCAACCTTATCCGGATCAGCAGCATGATGCTTAGCCTTTTTTTTTTTTTTTGTTTCATACGGTTTATACAAACCTTTAAAATATTTCTCGACACATCAACAAGCATGTGACATCCATCAGCTTAGCCTTCTTTTGGATCTCCTGGGAAGGGGCATCCTCAAAGGACCTCAACCTCTTCTCAAAGGGAGCACGCTCATGGGACTGGACGTTCCTGGACAAGGCATGACTGTGCCCGGAGGCCGAGTCAAAGGCCTCAACTAACTTGAGCCACGCTGCCAACCTGCGCTAACAGTCCTTTGTCAGAAATCCGCTGCAAATCTCGCATTCATCCCCCTCATGGTCTGGACGCGGGCAATAAAAGGCACTTGAGGTGCCAATCCTCAGCATAGACATTCCACAGTCCACATTTCACACAGAATTTGAAGACTCTACTTTTCTCCTCTGACATCATCGAGGTGCAAAGTAGAACCGAGCATGGGCTTTTCAAAACTTGAAGTGAAGAACTTGAGATGAAAGCAGATCTTCACAGACAACGGATCCCTGCTGCCGTGAGTCAATCAACAGTCGACAATTGAGAAAAAAAAATACATTTAAAAAAAGTTTTTACAAAAAATAAAAAAAAAAAAATCAGGGAAAGAAAAAACTAATTTAACTGAAAAAAACAGAAAATAGCTAAATACTCAGAGCAAGATGAGAGGAAAAATCTGAAGATGGCCACAAGGGGTGGAGTGGAGTTTAGGGACATAACGGACGTTGGATGGGGGCAGTATGACCCCCCGAGGACAGTGATTGGTTATAGAGGAGACAAGCAGTTTTCAGGCTAAAGCGAAACTGTTTTTCTTTTTATCGAAGATCCCCAGCCTGACAGGGAATATTCATGAGCAAGTGAATCCATGGAAGGCCCCATGCTGGAGAAATTATTATTACACCAGGAGCTTGTTTACAACTGCAATTAAGCAATGATCTTTCAGAAGACTGCTTATAAAGTCTTCAAAGAATAGAGCTGGCTCAAAGGGATCCCAGAGTTGGACTTTTTTTGGTGAGGAGAGGCAGATAGTGGGTGGGAATGGCCATAAGCGGTCAGTGTTTGGGTAAAAAGCCAAAGACCTGCTTTGTGTGTGGCCCTACACGCACGCCATTAATCGCCCATCTTCACATGCCAAGAGTTTCAGCATATATGCAGTGCCACGCAGAGGCATTGCTAGGGGTGACTGAGGAGGCTATAGCCCCTGATCTTTTGGTTGTAGCCCCTGATAGAGGCTCTGGGGTTACATCCAAAAAGCTAGCTAGCCCCAGGTCCCGACGGTCCCGACATTAACGTAGCCCCAGATCTTTTGCAAACCTAGCAACACCCCTGGTGCAAAAAAAAACAGGCACACGCCACAGCAGTACACCCCACCAAACACTCAGTATGCTTCCTATCCGTTTAGTACACCATCATACCTCGATCTCTTATTCGAGATGTGCCATCGATCATAGCACATGCCCAGTGTAAACCAGTAGAAGCAGTGTCAAAGAAGCAATGCGCTGAATCCAGGACAGAGTTTTAAATGATTGGGAAAAGCGAGATCTGGCGGAAATCACAAGTGTTAGCTCTGCAGATGACAAGCTGTAGCCTAGTGAAACTGTCTGGGAGACCAAGGGATTTGAGGAGGGGGCAGCAGGTCGAGGGGGGGCATAGACACGCTTACCCTGCACAGACATGCGTATGCAGATATCGCTTGTTAAACAAAGTTTCTGTTACTGCTCTCCTGCCTCAAAGTTTTGAGTTACTATGCAATATGAGCGCTATATTCAGTGCTAGAAATTGACAAAATGTATTCAGGTCAACTTTTCCCTTTGCCCGCCCTCCCCCTCCCTGCCCCCTTTCCGGTGGAGATAGGGAGGGGGTGTGGATTGTCAGTGGTGTGTGTGGGACTGGGGCCAGAGTGAAGTGTCGAACGAAATGCGTGCCCTGAATATAGGATGCTGGCGGCATTGCATAAAAAATAAAGTGCATTTTGGGAACGTACGAATGACCACCTATTTATTAGACATGTCTGCTAGTAAATCAATATGGATTCCTTCTGAGCATGGAATGCACAATTGGTATGGTGCCCAGTTCCTCTGTCAGAATAGACACTGACTTTAAAATGTGTGCAAATCAAGAGACATACAGATTTGGATGGTTATTTTGTTTCAGCTTGGGCTGTTGAGCAAAGGGTGACTTTCAGATGCAGTCTGTAAAGACATTACATATCGCGGCTCAGCTGCATGCATAGAAACACTGTCTATGCTCATCATGTATACACAGAACAGCGCTCCAGCAAGACAGCTTTTGCCGTAACCTAGCTCCGCCTTGTTCCTGCCCAATTCCTCCCCTGGTTACTACCCTGCTCGGACGGACTCTGGATACAAATGCGTTGCACACATGACGCAGCACACGTCCATCACGCATGGCTCTCTTGGATCCTCCAACAGCTCAGATTGCACCTCCAGCACTGCATGAACTCATTTCCAGACAAGCCCAACACACCACCAGCTCAATCAAAAGTAGATATTGGACTCGCTAAAACGTAATGCATCAACTAAAATTGGTGGTTTCTTTGCTATTTAATCAACTCAGAATTCAAATGTACTGGTACAAAGGCACACTGGGGTGCAGCGCTCCTTAGTAAAGCATAATTCGGAATGCAACACAACGTAAGGGTTTGCATCAGCGAAAAAGCGTGTATTAAAAGAATGCCAGACCCGCCGTGAAAGGAAGATCGAGTTACAATAATGACAAAAGCACCGGAGTTGTGGATGGTAACCATAGAGCAGCATTCAACATTCCTGTAAGGTGAACCTTCTCTTTATATAAGAAACACAATACCACGTTTCTGCATCATGCAAACCCATCTAAAAATAACATCTGCAAGCACTCATGCAAGGAGCAAGGAAATGCCTGGATTGGGTGGGGCGATGTATTCTTTAGTTTAAACCCATCTATTGAATGTGTGCACCTCCAAACAATACACCCTGCACGCAGCGTACCCCATCTAGTGGATAAACGATGAGAAGCACCATTCCCAGTAGTACTTTAGCATGCACGAGCACGGTGCAAAGCTGGCGTTGGTTTTTCTTATCGCCTCGAAAATTTCATTATAAATTCAACAATGCCGACGGATTGATCCATGCTATATCTGGCTGTAGACGTTGGGTTTACGCTGGAGCACTATTGCGCTGTTGTATTAAATCTTGCCCGTTTTGTGATGGCACTTTAAATAATAAATGTAAATAAATTCAACAACGCCAAAAGTACTGTAGAGCCAAAATAAGTTCACATTTAAGAATCCCATATCAAGCAGGCTCGCTGCACACTGATGCAAGCACAGAAAAGTGGGACGCTGAGAGTAGCATGTGAATTTGTAGGTTAAAGAGTACCATTGGCAGGGAGAAAAGCTGGTGAGGCGTTAGAGTTTACATACAATTCATATAATGTAAATTGGACACACCAAAGAAAGGGGCAACATTTCTATGGAAAATTGTATCCAGAATCGCATTTTTACAAAAGTAACCTGTATTTTAAAAAAAAGTGTCTTGCTCAAACATTTGTGCTTTAGAGGGCAGCTCAGACAGAGCGCTCTGCTCAAAAAAATGACGAAGCTGTTGAGTGATCCTTGAAACATGCTAGGTGACTAAAGTACAATTCTTGATTGTAGTGGCGATACAGAAACACTCCCAGAGGCACACACAATACAGTGCACGTTCTTCTGGTTTAAAGAGAGGGTTGAACAAAAAGGAGCATGATCTTCCGTATTGCTACACACTGCTACTTTGAGGGTCTTCATTAATTGGAACATTACCACAGACCGATCTTGCACAGGGGTGTTAGGGAGAATTCTGTTATAAGGCTAATTTCCCAAACCTAGCGAGTCCCCCAGCAGCTTTGCTGGATTTTTGGGGTTTGTTTTTTTCTCATGCTAAGAGTGAGACTCGTTTCCTCCCACTCTTAGGCATGATTTGAGGTATGTCTGACTTTGTGTGCTTATGGGCTATGGGTTTTTTTTTACTCCATAGGGGATCATCTGTTTTTGTGTATATGTTACACAGCACCCTCAGTGCAGTAACACAGGGGTGTCATAGTGACCCCCAAACATAGACTCCATACCCTGGGACTGACTACTGTCTCCCAGGGCATGTAAAGTCACCATTGACTTTACTAGTCCAAAATTGTGAACAGAACCAGTACAAACCATCATATTGTGGAAGTACTGGAAGGGGTTCATTCGATTACCCCTGGGTCTGTTTCCAAGAGGGGACTGTTCAGTACCCCCTTGTCGAGTTTCTGGCTGGTGGCAGTGGTTACCACGCAAAATATTCCACCAGAATATTTCCTATGCGATTTTCCCATTGATTTTAAACGCACCACTTTTTGGTGCAATGTTAAAGATACCGCCGGTTTATTTATTTAATATTAAATCACCGGTTGGGTCTTTTCGCCAGAACTCTTTTCTAAAATGGCGTTCGTGTCCATCTCTATAACTCCAACCAAGGTCGGGCCCTTTGTTCCACTTTTTGAAGGGCTTCTCCACAGAAGCCCTCCAACTGGTGCCACTCTGAGTTCCACAGGATGTGTGGGTGGGGGAATGGGCACCCTGGACTGCGTTGCCTTAGCAACTCAAGTCGCACTCTGTTCTGATTGGCCCAGTGGGGAGCCGCCCGGCTCACCACTTAGCATGCATGAGTGACAGCTAGGCTGTTGAATGGGGGTTTTTCTGCATTAAAGCAGGGCTTTTGGTACTGGAACTTCAGAAGTCGACACAGGACCTAAGAATCCGAAGAGGGAAGAAGCTGAGCCATCTGCAACGACGACACCACCGGTGGAGCCCTGCTGCAACGAACTCACCACTTTCCCAACGACGAGAAGATCTTCTGCTGGACGAGTCTTCTTCCTTGGAGCTGGTGGGATCAACCAGTTCGCCCCTTTCGCCTTCCAAAGACGTCTCTTGGTCGAATCGCCCGTGCTAAGCACCCCGGCGGCCGGATAGCCAAGCTTCACCACGAATAAAAGGAACGCACCTTTTAACCGACAAACTCCGTGGCTGGTATCATCCCTGGGCAGTGCAACTACTCCAAGTTTCCTCCTCGATTAGATCCTCTCTTCCCCTGGTCGAAACAACAAACTGCAACCACTGCCAGGAACAACTAGCACCACTGAAGCTTCCTCTCTCTTTAAGGTACTTTGTCCTGCCTGGCCTCCCTTTCTTCGGTTTGCCCAAGGTGACCCTTAAATCCTTGGCTTTCCAACTGGGTTGACCCCAGCCCTTCTAACTTTACTTCTTGAATCACCCCAACCTCTTTTGAACATTCTGCAAAGACTTTTAGTGCATTTTAAACTGTGTGATCTTGGGCACATTTCGCTTTGCTCCATTTAAAGTGGGCCTGGCCTATGAACTTCGGCTCTACAGTGTATACTGCCTTTACTCCATTGCTTTGAACTTCTAAAAGTGTTGGGAACTGATTTATTTTTATGCTCTGCCTTTTTCTCTCCCTTTAACTTAACTATTGGAGTGCCATCTAGGTTACGCGCTCAGATCGGTTTTAACAAATAGTGGTGTTTTGACTCCGACTTGTCTAATAGTTATCAAGGGGGATGTCTATACTTTACCTGACTGTGTTTTAACTAGCTTTTGATTTGGAGTGCTAGTGTATTGCCTAAAGTGTGTTTTAAATAAATAATTATATACTTTTGATACAAAGCTCTGGTCAGTGTTCGTTTGCTCTACTGTGTTTTAGGCCCTATTGTGTATACTCTACATACTGCCCTACTCTTCTTGAGAGAAGTCTGACTGCTCAGCCACAGCTACCAGGTAAATCTGGGTGGTACAGACTGCTACCAATTGGGTTTACTGCTTACTCCTGTAGTCTTAATCTTCTTGCAGTGGTCCCCAAAGGAACTGCACAGGATTCTGCCTAACAAGAGGTTGTACCAGGATTTTGATGTGGGCAGTAGTAGCATTTACATCACACCTTAAGCTTTTCCCCCTTTGCTCCAGACAATGCTGCCACTTGGCGTTCATGCCGAGGTCCAACTCTCTGGTCATGTCTACGATTTCCGTGTAAGTGTATACCAGATACCTGAAAGTTCTGCAAAATCAGTGATGGTTGCTGCTTTTGGGGATGGGAGGTGCTATCCTCCCCACCCCTCCAATTAAAGCACGGCAGGATACAGACACTCCAATAGACTACCAAGACATTGTTGGCAGTAGTTTTCTTCTCTGGATCGCTGCAGAGCTCCACCTGACAATGGCTGAAAACATGTGCTTCAGGCAACAAGCCAAGAACAGTTATGTTGAGTTCCTACAGGACTTTGTCCTGTCAATGTAGTATTTAATGGCTCTTTGCAACTAGAGAGTGCAGAGCTACCTCCACCGCAGAAGAACAAGTTACTTACCAACTGTAACGTTCTTTCGACTGGATGTTCCTTCCACGTATTCCTCATCTTATGATAACTCGTTGTCTCCAGCTTCGCTGCTTCGGAAAAAATATTCTCTCGGCAGAGGGCGTTGTGCTCGAGGTCGTGGCGTCTATTGTCCCTCAACGGACTCCGTACTCTGTCGACGTCACCGATGGTATAAATAGCTCGAGCCGCACCCGTTGCTTCAGTTCTGTTTTATCGATGAAACATATAGGAGGAACACCCAGGCGTGCCCCATAACTGATGCACTCATCGTGAGAGGAAAGTGTAAGAAAACGTAAACTGTATTGTAGGGTAGGATGGGAGGGTCGATGAGGAATACGTGGGAGGAACATCCAGTGGAAAGAACGTTACAGTTGGTAAGTAACTTGTTCTTCGAATGGATTGTGCCCTCCCATGTATTCCTCATCTTATGATAGACTCCCATAGCAGTGACAATTTTTGAGGCGGGAGTACAGTTTTAGTTTTCGTGAACAGAATGCAGAACTGTCTTGGCAAATAATCACTCATTGGAGGAGGCAGTATCCAAGCAGTTATGCTTGACAAAATTATGCATTGTTTTCCAAGTTGCAGCTGCACAAATATCTGCTGCCGGGACTCCCCTCTTTAGAGCCGCAGAAGTAGCCATTCCCCTTGTAGAATGGGCACGAAGCCCATCTGGTGGGTCTTTTCCCGCTAATCTGTAACATTCAATTATGGCGAAGATGATCCAGCGGGATATGGTCTGTTTTGTTACAGATAAGCCTAGTTTATGACCAGTATAACCCACAAATAGTTGGTCATCTTGTCGCAATTTAGACATCCTTGAGATGTAAAAACTAAGAGCCCTCTTGGGATCTAGTCTGTGCAGTCTCTCCTCTTCCTTGCCCAAATGAGGAGGAGGATAAAAAGTTGGTAGTACTATTTTTTGTGACAAATGGAAGTCCGAAACTACTTTTGGTAAGAATGAAGGTCTAACTTTAAGGACTCCTTATAAAAAATAGTACATGGTGGTCTGCATGAGAGAGCCTGAAGTTCACTAACCTTGCTGGCTGATAGGGCCACAAGAAGGACAGTTTTTAGTGTTAAAAGCCTCAATGGACATGAGTGCAGAGGCTCAAAAGGTATGCAAGTCAAGAATTTTAATACTAAATTTAAGTCCCAAGTTGGGACATGAAAAGGTATTGGAGGGTATATGTTGATAAGTCCTTTTAAGAATTGAATTATTAGTGGTATTTTGAAATATGAAACCTCTTCCGAGGTGCGCTTGAAAATGGACAGTGCAGCAAGGTATCCTTTGATTGTTCCCCAGATTGGCTAGATGTAATAGAAAAGAGAGCACTACTGGAGTGTCACATTGAAAAGGGTCCACATCCTTATCTTTGCACCAGTTACTAAACCTGTTCCAGCGACATTGATACAAAGATTTTGTTGCTGGCCTTCTGGCCGAAAGCAAGACTTCCATTACGTCATCCGGAAGATCCCAATCTTTGTATCTCAACCTCTCAGAAACAACCATGCGTGAAGGTTGAGTGTCTTGACCTCTGGATGGAGAACCCAACCTTCCTCTTGCGAGAGAAGATCCTCTCTTTGCGGAAGACCTATTGGAGGGCAGATGGACATGTCTAGAAGGTCCAGGTACCACGTCCTCCTGGCCCAATCCAGGGCAATTAGGATTATGGTTTTCCTGAACTCTCAACCTCCCGATTACTTGAGGAATCGCGGGGACTGGAGGAAACGCATACAGCAGCGGAAACTTCCACTCCGCTACCAATGTGTCTCCCAGAGCTCCTCTGAGGAAATTCCCTTGAGCAGTACTGATCGCACTTCCGGTTGATCGCGGTGGCGAACAGATCCACTTGAGGGGTTCCACAAAGGGCGAAGATCTCCAGAAGGACTTCCTGAGCCAACTCCCACTCGTGGGAGACTGAACTCTGCCTGCTCAGAGAGTCTGCCGCCGTGTTTTTCTCTCCGGCTAGGTTAATTGCCGATAGAGAGATTCCTTCTTTCATTGCCCAGAACCAGAGCTGCATTGCCTCTCTGCACAGTGGTAGTGACCCTACACCTCCTCTTTTGTTGAGGTAGTACATTGCCACTGTATTGCCTGTCATTATCAGGACATTCTTTCCCTGTACAGAGGGCAGAAAGGCCTTCAGCGCTAGTCCGATTGCCCTCAGCTCCAAAAGGTTGATGTGTAGTTTGGACTCTGATGGAGACCAACGACCGCTGATTGTCAGATCGTTGGTGTGTGCTCCCCACCCTGTGAGTGAGGCATCCGTCACTAATGTGATCTCCGGCCATGGTTGCCAAAAAAAGACTCTCCCTTGAGAATGTTGTCGTTGCAAGCCCACCATAGAAGATCCTGAGCAACTGCGCTCGGGACTTGCAGAAGATCCGACATATTCCCTGAGAATTGGGACCACCGAGTTCTGAGTGCCCATTGAAGGGATCTCATTCTCAACCTGGCCTCTGGTACTAGGAAAATGCAGGATGCCATGAGGCCGAACAACCTGAGAAAATCGAAGGCCGGTAGACGTTGGGCATTCTGGAATTTTGTTACCATCTGCTGGATGTGGAGAGCTCTCACTTCGGGAGGCGAGGCTTTTCCCGAGGAAGTGTCCAAGACTGCTCCGATAAACTGGAGCTTCTGGGATGGTATCATGTGGGACTTCTTGAAATTGAGGGAGAAGCCCAATTTGTGGAGGAAGTGGCAGGGGATCGAAAGATGTTCCTGAGCTTGTTCTGGAGAACTTGCTCTGATCAACCAGTCATCCAGGTAGGGATATATGTGAATACCTTCTCTCCTGAAAATCGTTGCCACAACCGCCAACAGTTTGGTGAAAACCCACGGGGGGTGGTGGGGTCAACCCGAATGGCAGAATTCGAAACTGATGAGAATCGCCAATCGCAAACCTCAGGTACTTTCTGTGCTTTGGATGGATTGGCACATGAAAGTAAGCATCCTGAAGGTCCAATGATACCAACCAATCTTGGGGTTGGAGAGCCTGAAGGATCTGAGAGTCACCATCTTGAACTTGTCCTTCCTGAGGAACTTGTTCAAGTTTCTCAAGTCCAAAATGGGTCTCAGTCCTCCGTCCTTTTTTGGAATGAGAAAATATGGGAAGTACCAACCCCTGTTCCTCTCCGCTACAGGTACCAGTTCTATGTCACCTTTCTCTAGCAGGGTTAACATTTCCTGCAACAGGAGCGGATCTGAAACTTTGACGGAGTTGGCTCCGGTGGATGATTGAGGCCTTTTTAGGAAGGGGAGACAGTAACCTTGGGCTACTGTTTCCAGTGCCCAAGCATCTGAGGTAATGCCCCGCTATTCCTTCAGATGCCGAGAGATCCTGCCTCCCACTGGTGTTTTGTGCAACAAGGTCTCAGAGGGATTTGGATGCAGCTGCAGGAGTGGCTGAGGGTACAGATGCCGCTCCCGAGGCTGATTTTGCACCTCTTCCTCGTGCTGCACGAGGGAGGTTTCTTTTGCCCCTTTGAGAAGCCTGTCCTCTTCCTCTACCAAAAGAGGAGTAGTATCGAAAAGAACGACCCCTCCAGGAAGATGAGCCGGAATAGGGTTTTAGAGGCTGGTGCATAGAGGCGCTAAGCGATTTAGCTGGCGCTTTCGAGGTTCTGAAGTTTTTCTAGGCTTTCATCAGCCTTGCTGCCAAACAGCCTCGAGCCATCAAAGGGCATTGCACAACTGGCTTGTACATCTGGTGCAAACCCCGACTTCCTCAACCACGCAAATATGCGTAGCACAACGCTTGCAGCCATGGACCTGCTGATACTATCAGCAGTATCCAGTCCAGACTGGAGACATTCCTCCATTGCCTCATTACCGTCTTTGACTATATTCAGGAAGCCTTCGCTTTCCTCGCCTTCCGGAATATGATCAGCCGCCGCCGAACTACAGTCCCACAGGGTATGGGCAAACCTGGCCAGGGTACAGGTGACATTTGTCGATTTAAGGGCCATACTGCCTGACGTGAAAACTTTACGTGCCCATGCGTCAACTTTTTTATCCTCTCTATCTGGAGGACTAGTGGGATATGCAGTCTGTCTTGATGTAGATGCTGTCTGAATGACTAGACTTTCTGGAGTCGGCTGCTTATTTAAGTATTCAGGATCCGTTCCAGCTGCTCTATATTTTTTGGGAAAAGTGCTATCTGCAGCAGCTATACTCTCAGGTCTATCCCAGTTTTTCTCCACCGTCCTCCGAAGAGCCCTGTGAAAGGGGAGATCTGGATCTTTTTGAGGCCCTCTAACAATTACATCCGTCATGTCATCCTGTTAAAAAACGGGTGAAGTGTTACCCCAACCCATACATTCTATTACTCTGGTCATAAGACCCCTGTACCCAGCATCTGCATGCTCTGCAGGATCAGGTCTGGCAAACTCTAATTCTGGGGAGGTGTCAATTCCACTGGCAGAATGTGGAGTATCACTCAAGTCTCTCATTCTAAATTCCTGGTCAATAAGTTCCTCAGGAACTTGCTTTGTGCCATAAGAAACTCCAAAAGGAGTAACTTTGTCTTCTTCTGAGCCAGATTCCTCATAAACTGAGGACATGGACTTAAAAAAGTCTGACCTAGGCAAAGGAGTGAATCTCCTTTCTTCTTCTACCATACGCGTCGAAGGGATTGATAAATCCTTCGAAGTTGTTGAAGGAGTCTTCGATGACTTTGAAGATGACTTCGACGCGGGCGTCGAGGAGGTTTTTGGTTTTGGTGCCGAAACAGTCGACGCCGATGAAGTCGTCGAAGCCTTCGACGACTTGTTTTTTGTACAGCACCCGAGAAGTGCTCGACTCTCGAAGAGTCTTCGACGGCTTGGCGTCGACTCGAGTTTTTTTAATATCCTCAACACTACTGGTTTTTACCATTGTAGTCTTGGACTTCCCTTTGTCGTCCAATGGAGCGACCTTCGGGGTATGGCTTTTTCGAGGTTCTTTTGAGGGGGTCTCGGCCGCGTTCTCAAAAACCTCCATCTTTTTACAGAATTATTCCCATTGACTGGGAGAATCTGATTTTGTCAAACATCGAATTTCTTTGGTCGACTCTGAAGAAAAAGATGATGAGGGAGATCTACGTCTCCTCTTTATTTCTTTAGACGATGACGAAGAGTGTCTCGATCCACTTCTAGATCGAGATCTCTTGGAGTGCCTGTGGCAATCCGATTCCTTTGAATCAGGCGCTTTGTTTTTTAGACGTAGCCGTCTTAGAGGCTTCCCTCCCCACCGACAGTTTACCTCTCCTCTCACGAAGAGCTTTCTCGGTCATGGATTGGCAGGAACCGCAGTCGTCGGTTCAGTCACTGGAACCGAGACACCAGAGACAAACCCGGTGGGGATCTGTGATCGACATTTTTGATCCACAATCTACACACTTCTTGAACCCAGTCTTGGGTGTTGAAGGAGTCGAAGATGACGACATTTTCTTCACAGAAAATCTGAAGCGCGCCGTTCTCGATAGCGAAGCGATCGGAAAAACAGAACTGAAGCAGCGGGCGCGGATCGAGCTATTTATACCATCGGTGACGTCAACAGAGTCTGTCGAGGGACAATCGACACCACGATCTCGAGCACAACACCCTCTGCCGAGAGAATTTATTTTCCGAAGCAGCGAAGCTGGAGACAACGAGTTATCATAAGATGAGGAATACGTGAGAGGACACAATCCATTCGAAGTAGCCTTTTGGAAGAAGACTGGCAAAGCAATGGATATGTTTTTATGAAAGTCCGTCGGGACCTTATGAATTAATCAGGGATTTGTCATAAGCAGAACTTTATCCATGCAGAATCGTAAATCTGGTTTGTTTACTGCCAGAGCTTTTATTTCTAAAGCTCTTCTAGCCGATGTGATGGCCACCAGGAACGCCACCTCTTTCTGGTATATATAGAGATAGCAACCACGTGGACTCGTATGAATGCAGTACCTAAACCTTGCTTAGCTATGTAGAGTAAATACAGCAGCAGCTGTTTTGGTTGTACCTGGAGAGGCTGGACACCTTGCCGTTTTTCACACCAAGCACATAAACCTTTCCAATTGAGGTTATACGACTCATTGGTGGCAGGGGGCGTGGCTGCTGACAAAATGTCTCTGCAGTCCTGAGGGATCGCTAGACATCCGAATTCTGCAAAATCAGGAGCCATGCGGTCAATTTTAGGAACTGCAGGGTGTAATGCAAGACTTTTCTGTGGTTTTGTGATACGATGTCAGGGTGATCGCGCAGTCGTATTGGCCGATAAGCAGAGAGATGAAACAGGCCAGAGTACCCTGTTTGGCACGGCCAATTTGGAGGGATAAGTATCACACAGCATGGATGTGTCCCGATCATTTGTATCACCCAGTGTATGACCGGCATAGGAAAATAGATTTTCCAATGGGAAATAACGCGTCCTCCATAGATCCCTGCTGCAGGGTCCTGCTGGCAAAAAGTGTGCACTTTTTGTTGCGACTGGTGGGCATTCGGGAGTCTGAGTAGTTTGCCTGCTTAGGCTGTCTGCCGCATGGTTCTGGACTCCTGGGAGGTCAAGCACCTGCAGAGAGATGCCATTAAGGATTGCCCAGTGTCAAACATGCTTTACGTCTAGGGACAGATTTCTGGACCTCGTGCGCCCCTGCTTCCTGAGGTAATACATTGTTGTAGTATTGTCTGCCAGGATCCTGACTGAGTGCCCATTTAGAATCGTGAGGAAGGATTTTAGCACCCATCTTCCTGCTCTCAGCTCCAGCACATTGATGTGGAGACTTGTCGCCTTGGTTGTCCAAAGTCCCCTTACATGGAGTTGGTTGATGTGGGCTCCCCAGCCCAAAAGGGATGCGTCGGCGATGAGCGTTTTGTGATATGGTGGGGGTCCTGAAATGGATTGCCTTTTTTGATGTTGGTTGTGTTTGCCCACCATTCGAGTTTTTGGGTCAGCTTGGTCGAGACCTGCACCACGTCTCCCCATGTTCCTGAGACTTGGGACCAAATGGAGGCAATGAATTCCAGTAGGGGCTTCATATGGAGTCTGCAATTGGGTATCAGCGGGATACACAATGTCATTGTTCCCATGAGCCACATGCACACTGTCAGCCATCGTCCTATAGCCTGAAGGTTGGGATGAGAGAGACGAGTGCATCCGCTCTTTCTGTTGACGACCTCACTCTCGGCTTTTCCGTAGATAATTTTTCTCCAAGAAACACTGATCTCTTGGATATCAGAAGCAATGATTCTTTGTAATTTAATCAAGAAGCCAAGTTCTTGAAGCTGCTGCACTGTCCACAACGTGGAGTGTTGTGCCCAGGCCACCGTCAGTGCTTGCACCAACCAGTCATCCAAATAGAGGTAGACTTGGTGGCCCTCCCTTCGTAGGCTCACGGCTATTGGAGCGAGACACTTGGTGAACGTGCAGGGCGCTGATTTTAAGCCGAACAGCAACACTTGACATTGGTGATGGTTACCTTGTACCACGAAGTGGAGATACTTCCTGTGCCTTGGGTGAATCGGTATATATGTATATATGAATTATGAGTCCTGGAGGTCTGAGGATGCCAGATAGACATGGGGTTCTCACCTGCGGAGATCCAAAATGGGGTGCCATTTGCGGTCTGGTTTTCGAACAATAGAGCATCGGGAGTAAACCCCTCTTCCTCTGTGCCGCCTTGCCACCTTCCCTGTGGCCCTCTTCGATAACATGTGTTTTACCTCCTGTAATAACACTTTTACATGTGCAGGTGTATGATGACTTGGAAGCATTTTGAGCAAAAGACGTGTAAATTGCAGTAGATGTCCATTGGTTATGGCCTCCAGTACCCATTTGTCCGATGTTATGTGTTTCCAAATTTGGACATATTTTGACACGCCCCAACCCCTCCTCCCCCAACATACTTTTGTCTTGGAGAGCATTCATTGTTGCTGGTTCCCTAACTGTCCTCACTGTGAGCTCTGAGTTTTACGCCTCTGCGTTTGTCTGCAGTCTTTTGACCTCCAATACCCTTGATAGGTTCTCCTGCCACTTTCAGAGTAGAACGACAAACTCTTGATATATGGTCTACTTCCTCCAGTGGAAGATCCTGCTCTTCCCGAGGTTCCCCTCAAGGGGTCTAAAGGACCTCCATCTCTGTAATGATGTGAGGCATGAACTGTATCAGAGTCTGTTTTTATGGCCTTGAGGGCTTCATTGCTTTAGGGCCAAAGAGGTGATCTCATTCAAAAGTCATATTGACTACTTTGTGATGCACTACTGGTCTAAAGTCTGTGCAGCAGAGCCCACCTTGGAGTCTCAACAGCACTCCATTGCAGATTTGTTTGAAACCAGTCTCAGTCATGTCTACTGCTATTTTAATACTGTGATTCAACGTCCACCCGAACCCCGCCCGCCCCGGCGCGGGCCTCCTTGAGGATTGACTTGGCCTCCTTTCTTTTGTCTTCGGGGGGGGGGGGGGGATGTGCCAGTATGGAAGCCAGCCTATGCCACATCTCCCGGTCGTAACATGCAACTATGCCAGGGAATTTTCTATTTTGACTGTGGTAGTGCCTATTGCCAGCACCTTCTTGCCAAATGCATCCTGCTTGCAACCCTCATTCTTTGGAGGCACTGCACACTTGTTTGTCCGAACAGGTCTTTCCAACCAGCTGCTGCTGAAACAACCGATTCTGGGGATGGTTGTGAGTTGAGGCCTTTTGGTGTGGAGTCCAGTGGATTAAACTTTTTGTCCATTCTGCCCTTCACCGCAGGTATAGTAAAAGGATGTCTTATTGTTTTCAGTCCTTCCTCCCATACTTGATCTTATATTTGTATGGAGACCACTGCTTTCCTTCTCTTCCCCATATGATCAAAGAGGAAGCCTTCCTTTTTGTTCTTCGATGCAACTAGGCGCACTCTTGGCAGTCCTTGGTAATCATGTTCTGGAAATCTGAGCTGTTGCCCGGTGGTGAGGGTTTTTGTGCCTCTTCTGGAGGGTCGACCGGTGAGTCTGTAACCCAGCAGTCATCCCTTTGGGGCAACTGCAATGTGGTTAATGTGGCTGTGTCTTGGGGGTATCCCGGTGAGTGTCTGAATTCCCCATCCTCCTGTTCTTGCACTTGAGGTGGAAGGGGTGTTATACACCTGTGTGGCATGGGTGGTCCACTTCTGCCCCATACCCCAGCAGTAAACTGGATCTTGAGCGTGACCTGGACCTTGAGGGTCAGTTGGAAGACTTGTGTCCTACACCTTGTTGTACATCTTGACCTTGTCCCGGCGGGAGAGGTTGAACGATGTCGCAGTGCGACTTCTATGGGTGCCTGCACTGGTGGAACCTATGGCTGCCTTTTTGCTGTTTTGCTAAAGCGGAATCCAGCTGTATAGTAACATTCTGTAATGACAGGTCCTGCAGGGACAAGAGCACCTGTGGATTTGTTAACAGGGCTCACATTTCCACCTGTGATTGGTGTGTACCCAGGTGACTTGGTCCCAGTCTGGGTGAAGTGCTTTGTCCAGACACCGTCGTCGGCCCCCTGATGGGGTAAAGAGGAAGATCTCTCACTGTGGTTGCAGGAAATTTAGGACATCTAGGCCATGGCTGTGGTTCCTGCATGATCACAGAATCTAAAAGTGTGCCTGCAGTTCCTGCTGTGCCTCAAAGTCAGTGTCAATCTCATGCTGCAGGATGTCTTCAGGGATAACCTCAGAATAAACAATGAGTGAAACTGGTGAATGAATCAACTGTAGATGTCCTGCCTCCTGCTGGCAAGTGCCCTCTTGCTGTAGAGTGTTCTCTATGGGATGATCTCCCCTGTCTGGCATTGCCTTAGAAGATGATTTACGTGAGACAGTAGCCCCCAGTCTCCTGAGTGGGTTTACTGGTGGACCGGGTTTGTTCCTCCATCGACTGAGTTTTGATGTACTTTTAGTTGGAGGCCTTATATCTTCTGTAGACGGAGGTATGTTCACCCGTGGCATGAGTTGTTTGATCGATGTGATGTGCAGTTGTTTCTCGCACATGGACGACTAGAGATCCAGTGCTGCCATCAACGTTTTTTTATTGAACGAGTGTTTACTATTCAACACGGTTTATACACAGTGTTGTGTGCTCCACGATGGGACTGTTTTTGCTCGATCCATTTTAGGAGCCTCCGTCAGCTTGTGCTTACTCGCCGATGTGGTTGGCGTTGAAGATGTGGTTGTTGTCACAGATATTTGGTTTTGTGCTGTTTACTCAATGAAGGGACGGTCACCGCCTTGCTTGTAGTTGGCGACTGCGTTGAGGGTTTTACCTTTAACCTGTGTTTTTCCATTAGTTTCCTCGACAACAAGCTTATAGCCAACTCAATCGACAGTTTGCCTGATGAAGGGGGGTTTTAACGGCATTAAGTACCTTGCTTTCTTTGACGACAAGACCTCCTGCCCGAATGACGGCTCCCGGCCATGGGCGTAGGGGCACTTTTATGAAGTTGTTTTTCTTCCGATCTTGCTCTCTTTCGAGCGTGGTCTTTTATCATTGTGGATGGCAATACTCCTTATGGACTCTGAGTCAGAGGAGTAGTTAAACTCAGGGGATAGTTTCCCTCGTTGAGGCAACAGACAAGGCGACTATTCATGTCCTTCAGGGTTTTGGAACTAAACCTCGTACACATATCACACTGCTCTACTGTGTGTTTGGGGTACAAGCAGTAGATACAGTCTGTGTGCCTGTATCACTCGAAGACATTCTTAAGGACACAGGTGGCACAGGCCCTAAACAAAGCTGTCTTTTTGCCTTGCATCCCCTCTTATCAGTTGTAGAAGACTAAGAGACTCCCTTGTAGACGTGATAAAAATAAATGTTTTTCAAAGAAAGACGGTTTTCGTAATGAAGATATTTTCTCAGAGGACAAAACACAAGGACTCCATCAACATAACACGGTTAGAATCTGAGGAGAGGAAAAGGAGGATGGCCTAAGGGTCTAGCTCTTCGATGTCCCACTGGATGGACCCAAAATCACCCATAAGGAAGGTGACAGCCTACAAAATAAAAAGATTTATTTGCTTTAAGCAAGGGAAAAAATAAGGTAACCAAGGATTCCCAGCCTGTCGTAGGGTAATATTCACAGCATGTGAATCTATGAAAGATCCAATGCTGAAGCACAAATGCTCTCACTTGCCTCATTTATTTTATGACTATGCCCAAGGCAATCATGTGGTGCATTAACAATAAAAGCCCAGTGCCAGAGGAGAAGAGAGGGTGGGGCCTGAGCGGGCAAGGCCCACCCAAAATCTTTAAATACCCACTCTGCAGAACTGTGATTTAATGTCACTGCACTGGGCCTCAACTACCTTAGCTTAAGACCCCACTTGTTAGACAATCCTGGCTACGCCTCTGCCTGGGGTTGCTCCCCTTTCATGATGCCAATACCCAAGTCAAATCATGCTTTCTATCCCAACTGGATATACCATGATGCGCCCCTCTTTCATGCTGCTGTTCCCAAATAAAATCATGCTTTCTATTTCTTTAAAAAATCCCCTTGCTGCTAGTGTCCGAGGTAAATCCTGCGCTCAACAATATGTCTGTAATGCCCCCAATTCTGCCTTACATTTGAGCCCAGAAATTGGTATTCTGTGCAAACACAAACTCATTCTCACAAACAAGCCTTTTTTTTTAAATGTGCCTTTTTCTGGCAGCTCCAGTTTTCACATGGGTTGGGGAGCTGCCAGAGGAAGTCCAGACTCTGAAGGTCACAGAAGGTTATGAGGGATCAAATTTGGAGCCACAGTGCCAACTCTTATGTGAATGAGCAGCCCTCATGGCCTTGCAGAAAACAGTGCTTGCAGAACAGTGGTCCCTGATGTGGTCTAGAGGCCATCTAATGCAACAAGTAAACCTTCACTAAGTCACAGCGAGTGCCATTAGCTTCACTGGATTGTGAATAAGGAACAAGTTACTTACCTGTAACTATTGTTCTCCAGCATGGGTCTAGCATGGATTCACATGCTCATGAATATTTCCTGCCAGGCTGGGAATCCTCAGTAAAATAAAAAACAGTTTCACTTTCACTTAAAAACTGTATTTCTCCTTTAAACCAATCACTGTCCTCTGGGTCATACTGTCCCCATCCAATGACAGTCCTCCCCCTAAGCCCCTCCTCTGGCAGCCATCTTCAGATTTGGGAAGCACGTAAAGTGGCAGTATGAAAAGAAGAGCTGCAGAGGGGTCGGAGGGAGGGTTTGCATGTGAACCCATGGCGCACACATTCCGGAGAACTAAATAGTTACAGGTAAGTAACTTGTTCCTTCTGCAACATGAGGTCTAGCATGGATGCACATGCTCATGAATAACAAATACATAGCAGTACAACATTACACAACCACAGGAGATGGCAAGACTCAACAGAAGCAATTATCTTTTACCTCTGGAACGGACTCACCTGAAGCAAACATGTTGCGTAGCACTACTTGGCCTACTCTGGAGTCCTCATGGATTCCCGGTCGACGCAGTAGCAGCTCTGCAGATGTCCAGCAGGGGCACACCAGACAGGACCACTTTCGTCGCAGCAATCTCTCTGGTAGAGTGAGCTTTCGGACAGCGGTAATTTCGCCAACTGATGACAGCATGTGATGCTGCCGGAGAGCCACCTTGAAATGAAAGACTTGGAGAAGGCCTTCACATGGTTCAAAGGACCAAAGCTCACGAACAGTTTTGACGCCTTCCGAAAATCCTTCATGCGTGCCACGTAGAACTTCAGGGCACGAGCTACATCCAGCGAGTGCAAGGCCCTTTCCACCGGTGACAACGTTTTCAGTGAAAAAACAGGTAACACCAAAGGCACGTTGAGGTGGAATTCCGACAGAACCTTAGACATGAAAGAGGTGTGTATGCAGCACCACTCGATTCATGGAAAGTCAGGCACGGTTGCTTGCAGGATAGGGCCTGAATCTCACCTACCCTCCTGGCAGAGGTGATGGCCACAAGGAAAGCAGTTTTCCACAAGAGAAACTTGAGAGGCCTGATGCAAAAACTCGAAAGGGGCCCCCTTGAGCCTTGTCAGAATCCCGCTGAGTTCCCACGCCGGGGCAGAAGCCTTCACCGGCAGGAAAGATCTGAAAAGTCCTTTGAGAAACTCCTTGATGAGTCGGGGGGACCAGAGTGAAGATCTTCCTGGTGTCCTGGTGTAGTGTGAGATAGCCGCCAGATGTACCCTGATGGAGGTGTGCGTCTGTGCTGCCTTGGGCAAGGATAGTAAGTACGGAAGGATCTACGGGGCCATGACCTCAGAGGGGTAATCTTTGCCTGGCACCATGTATTGAAACGCTTCCACTTGCGACGGTAGCACTTCAGGCTAGACAAAGCCCTGGCAGTCCGCTGGCAACGCATACCCTCCAAACTCTAGGGCTGCAGGAGCCAAACCCTCAGGTTCAGCGATCCCGGGTCGTGATGAAGGATCGCGCCTACTTCCCTGGTGAGAAGATCTGGAACCACTGGCAACTTAATAAGAGATGGCGCTGACCGGCTGAGAAGGACCGGGTGCCGAATCTGCCTCGGCCACCCCGAGGCGATGAGCATCATCTTGCATCGACACCGTCTGAGTGTCTTGTTGACTCGTAGCAGAAGAGGGAATGGAGGGAAGGCGTACAGAAACAGGCCTTCCGACGGGAAGAAGAACGTGTCCCCAAGGATCCTCGATTGGTAGAATCTGCTGGCAAACTTCTGCCACTTCGAGTTCACTGACGTCGCAAACCGATCAATCTGGAATCTGCCCCACCTGATGAACAGGCAGCCCACCTGATCCTGACAAAGCTCCCACTCGAGCGCAGTTCCATGGTGAGGGAGTCTGCGATGGTGTTCTTAACTCCCGCCAGGTGGAGAGGGATGAGGAGCATCGCCTGTCTGACGGCCCAGCGCCACAAGTCCTACGCTTCCTTGGAAAGTGCCGGGGATCGAGTCCCCCCCCTGCTTCCTGATGTAAAACTTATGGTGGTGTTGTCCATGAAAATCCTCACAATTTTGCCTTTCAGAGACGGGAGGAACGACTTGAGGGCCCAGAACACTGCCTGAAGCTTCTGGATGTTGACCTGAAGATCCTTCTCCTCCGTTAGCCACAGGCCTCTGGCATGCAGACATCCTGTGTGCCCGGGCTCTACATCCCTCTAAGGAGGCATCCATGGTGACCATCTCCTGGCATGGCAGGCTTTGCAACCCCATGCCCTGGGCGATGTTGGAGCAAACGCCCCACCATCCTTTTGCCCGACAGAACTCACCATTGAGTGAGATCTTGTCCATGAAGCTTCCCGACACCTGCATCCAACAGGTGTCCAGAAATTCCTAAAGGGGGTTGCATCTGCAACCTGCAGAGTCAACGAGGTAGATGCAAGACAACATGTCCAGTAACGACTTGATGGCCCACATTGTGGCCCCCTTTGTCGACGACAGCCATTGCACCTTCCCTAGAATGGCTGCGATCCTCTGCTCTGAGGGCGACGTCATGCAGGACACTGTATTGAGTCTGGTGCCTAGGAACAGCGCGTTCTGTGATGGCGTTAAGCAGGACTTTGGATAGTTGACAGAAAATCCTAGATAAGTAGCCAGACGGTTGCCTCCGTATGTCTGTCGGGCAGCTCCCGCGAGCGGACGCTAATCAGCCAGTGGTCCAGGTATGGGTATACGTGTATGCCCTGTAGACGTAGATGGGCCGCCACTGGTGCCAGGCATTTCGTGAACACTCTGGGGGCCGACTTCAAGCCGAATGGCAGGGCCTTGAACTGGTAGTACTGTCCCTGCACCAAGAATGGTAGAAACTTTCGATGTTTCTTGTGAATGGGGACATAGACATAGGCATCCTGCACATCCAATGATGTCAAGAAATCTCCCCTTTCCAGCTGGCCGAGCAAATGTTGCAACATGACAATCCCAAATTTTTGGGACTTTAGATATTTGTTCAGACGTTGTAGGTCTAGGATGGGCCTCCAGCCCCCGGTCTTCTTTCTAACCAGAAAGTATCTGCAATAGACCCTGGAGCCCCAGAGCCATTGGGGAACTACCTCCATCACCCCTTTTCGCAGCATGGCCCGTACCTCCTCCAGGAGCTGAGGGATGTGCTGCTCCCAACGGGTAACCAAATGGATCCACGGATACCCGCGTTGAAACGCCAGAGTGTGTCCTTGAGCGAGAGTGTCCTGCACCCATCGGTCGGTGGTGATCTTTTGCCACTTGCTGACGTACCTGGTCATCCGGCCTCCCACTGGGGTGCACAAGTGGGGGCCCAGACGTCCCGGCAGGTTCAAGCTCACTTTGGTGCCGGCGTCCTGCCCTGTGAATGACGCTGTCCTCTGCTATCGTAGGCCTGGGAACGGCTTCCCCGAGTTGTGGATCTGGAAGGATGACAGTACCATGACGAGAAACCTTTTGAAGACCTTCTCTACTTTCCCCTGGAGGAATGAAAATAAGAGCAGTGCTGCTGGAAGGTGCCCAATGAACAGGCTGCCTCTGTATCCACTTTGATGGCCAGGAAAGAATCGTCGACTACCTTCCCAATAGGTTACCTCTGTAAAAGGGCATGTCCAGCACCTTCGCTTGGACCTCCTGGCAGAAATTTGTGGCCTTCATCCAGCCTTTGCGATGAAGGCAGACACCATTCCCCAATTGCCTGAACCCTGTGTCGGTGACGTCCAATGCCACTGATGGCGTGATCAGACACTACCTCCCCTTTCTGGAAGAGCGATTGCCTCCATCTTCTTAATCGTTGGTGAGGAACTCCAGAATAGGCCCCAGTTTGTACCACAACTCCCTGTCGTACCTGCCTATGATTGTCAGTGCGTTGGCCGCCTTGATAGTGGATGCCGTAGTGTAAATCACCTTCCTTCCCATGGCGTCCATTCTCTTTCCCTCACTGTCTGGAGGGACTGGAGACTAGGACGGGTTGGCCGACCATTTCCTCACGGCCGCCGAAAACACCGAATCCGACGATGGCTGTGACCGATATTTCTTCTCCAGCCTATCCAGTTTGGCTTCAGCCATACAAGGGTTCTTCACGAGGGCCAGGCCCTCTTCACAAATGTCATCCAGAAGGGGTACCGCCATTAAAGTCTCTCTCTTGGCCTCGCACCTCTGGTACAAGAAGCCCAGCCCTCCTTCTTGGTCTCCTCGGGCACTAGCTGGAACAGCTCTCAGGCTCTTGAGATCATGGAGTTGAACAATCCCACCTCTTCCGCTCGAGAAACCCTATGTGGAGTATCCATAATGTGTAGATTCGCCGTCCGTGGCAACAATGTCGTCGTCATGGCCGTATCTGTCCCCATACCAGTGTCTGGGTTCGCTGGGCGAGAAGGCACCCGACGTGGTGGCGGACGTTAAAATGGGGGCATCGAATGACGCTTCCTCTTTGCTGGAGGCTGATCGTGGGCCTGGGGTAACCCAGGTGCCGGAGGCGGTGGCATCCTCATCTGGATTTCTGACACCAAGGTGTGCAGGGTCGACAGAATATCCAAGGAAGGGTCCCTCAATGGAGCAGGTGGAATAGGAAAACTAGTCCCTGCGCCGTAGTCCTCTTCTTCAACGTCCTTGTGGACCGTGCGCAAGGACTCCTGCTCTTTCATCCGTGGACGAGACCTCCATGGCTTGGGCCACGGCCTGAGAGGGCTGTTTCGGGGACCTCCTTGCAACCACACCAAGGGTCTTGAACCGGGACCTGAGCCCGTTTCCCCCTTCTGGTGTGCCAGCAGATTTTGCCAAGGTCACTGTGATGGTGTCTCGCCTTGGGTGTAGGGACACCTAAGCTGCTGGGAGCCACCTTCGCAGGGTCAGCACCCTTAGCTGTCGTGGCAGTACTAGTCGCCAACTCAGTCACTGACGAGGTCTTAGCCTGTGCCGATTGGGCCTGCTTGGGCTGTTCGGCCTGTTTCTCCTCTGTTTGCGACTTCTTGGATTTCTCACGAAGTTTAGCCGTGGTAGATTACTTCCTTTTCCAGGAGGAGCTTGATTTGCCGACTGGCAATGGAGGGGCATGTGATGAAGATCGCGCCCTAGCCACCGTGAGACCCGCTTCCGCTGCGAACCCGGTGGACTGGGACTTGCAGTTCTTGGCCTTACCCTGGGCCCCCATGGATGTGGCGCCCTCAAAGGACTTAAAAGACCGCTCCTCGGACCGGCCGGTCGTGGGTGAGGCATGACCCGGCTTGGAGCCCATGTCGGAGGCGTTGGCGCTGAGCCACGCCGCCAGTCTACTGTGCCTGTCCCTCGTAATCTTCTAGGAGAACCCGAGGCAAGTTTCTCACTCCACCTCCTTGTGGTCCAGGTGCAGGTGCAGGCAGTAGAGGCATTGCAGATGCTTGACCTCCACAAACACGTTCCGTAGCCCGCATTTGGTGCACAGCCTGAAAAGGAACCTAGCCTCCTTCTCAGTCATGGTCGAAGGGCGCGAAGTAGGCCTGATGGCCTTCTAGAATCCTCGACGGTCTTCGAACTTGAGGGGCGCTGAAATTCACTGATAACGAATCCCTGCTGTCAGCAGATTGAGAAGAGAGCACATATGCTCTTTTGAAACAAAAATAGAACGCTTTTCCGTCGAAAACCACGAAAAAACATACAAATAGCTCGGAGAGCAAACTCGAGGACTCCCAGCACTGAAGCGTGCATTAAAAATCAGAAGATGGCTGCCAGAAGAGGGGTTTAGGGAGAGGACTGTCGTTGGATGGGGCAGTATGACCCAGAAGACAGTGATTGGTTTAAAGGAGAAATACAGTTTTTAAGTGAAAGTGAAACTTTTTTCTCTTAGCAAGAAATCCCAGCCTGACAACGGGGAATATTAATGAGCATGTGAATCCATGCCAGACTCCATGCTGGAGAACATATGTTACTATTAGCCCATGAAAAGTATGGCTGCAGAGGGCTTCAAGGTAAAGACAGCACTTCCTGAATTCTAGCATAGAAAGGCAGGTTGCACAAAAGTCCATGGAGTTTTACATATATGTGTACCTGGTCCCATGGTTGAAAGCAATTTAAAAGGGATTTTCACCTTTGCTGTATGTACAACAATAATCTACATGCAAAGGAACTGTTCAAAATGAGAACTCTAAAGCTTACAAACGCTAATAATGCAGGCAAATTACTGCCCACCTTTCTCGGCTAACCTCACCATTTGATTCACACTTTTATAGCTCAAACTTAAGTGGAAACCAAGGCTTAAAATATTTTTGGTGTAAACACTGGCGATTTTAGTAAGTCATTTTTGCATTACTGTACACATTATAAATGCTGGAATACACGTACCAGATTGCAACATATAAGATTTAAAGCGAGAAATTGGTGATTGGCGCATGAAATTGTACACACCCCAGAAGTGTCTTTGAGAGAACCGCACTGGAATGTAGTTCTGGTCTGAAAATGGTATACCTCTTTTTGGTAGGCTTAATGTGTAGAAAATGTGCACATCAGACAACATTAACCTGAGCTGAGACTTGGGAGGGCCACTTGTACACCGTCACGTTAATGGCTGCAGCCATGAAACCCGTGATTGCGCTGGACTCAACATGTGTGGGGTACCAAAGGTGCACTTTGTGCACCCTCCCCCCCATTCCTTCCCCGCTCCCTCCATTTGCCATATCAGATCTGGAGATTGAAGCACTGTATCTAGAAAAGTGCATTATTATCGTCCAGTCCGAACTTCGCCTTGTGACATCTTATAGCGCTCTCGGAAGTCGACCACTATCATATTCTCGGACAAGGACCCTCTACTTTTCGATATATTTTATTTTATGCAGTAGGGCCAATATGAAATATGGGTTGTAGGCATTTATAGGGAATCGTCTTAAAACCCATATTTGAAATGTGTCCTTCAGGATACCTCTTTGCATTTCATCATGCCTGCCTCAATTCTGCAGCATTCGAAACAGATCCAATATCGGCTTCCATATTGATTTCCATTTTTCAAGAGTCTAATTTGTTTATACGCCTACCCAGGTTGACACAAGTTTACATAAGCCTTTATCACTATTTTCGTAACTTTGGATCAAATCTGGGACTGCTGCTTTTTTTCTTCTTTTGAGTGCCCCGAGAATGTATATATGCACAGCCTAAAAACGTGTTTTTGTTCGTCTATGCACTTAGGTGTCTTTGGGGTTACTTTCATCTCATGGGTATAGCCAAAATTATTCTTGGTACTTGGCCAGACCTCGATTTATCATAACATCTCACTTCTTTCCTTCAGAACTGCGTGTAAAACCAATTGTATTTTCACAATTTATTTGGAAAATTATGTAGTCAAATACACTGCATGGACCATATTCTTACAAACGTGACGAATTTCCCCAGTCCTCTGCCCCCATATCCCACCAATACCAGTTTGAGGTATTTGGGCTTGCTACACTCCATCCCTCTCTGCAGTTCGGGGTAAGTGAATACACCCCACCACTTTAAAAATTGACCACCACCAGCCACACTGCAAAATACGTACATGCATGCAAGTGTGTGCAGTCCACAACAGGAATATCACAAAATGGAATCACAAAGCTCAGAGGGAAAGCTACAGAGATCACTCAGGCAAAGGTGGATTTCCGCCACCTCTGCTAGCTAGTGGTGATGTACAAAAAGCTGTGTTCTGCAGCACCAAAAGCATTTTCAGTAACCCAAAGTGATGCTCTGCAGAGGCAATTTGTGTAACTGGCCTCGCTGGCACAATGGCTTGGACCAATGCTGGCAGGTCATGACAGAACCATGGACGCATTCTAAGATTCTGAACCTGACGCTCATCATAATCACAGTCTGCAGTCAGTGCACATACCGAGGCTAAACACCCGTTAACATGTAAGAAATACATTTAAAAAAAAAAACAGTAGAAACATGACCATCCAGCACCACACCATCAGCCACATCTGCCCAGGGACAGGGCACATGTGCATAACACAATCACTCAGATGTTCTAGCAATGTCCTTCAACACAGATACAGGCAGCATGACCACTTTGTTGCACTCTGATTACCGGAACTGGAAACTCCACATTTAAAATGCATCTTCTTTGATTAGTCACTGCTCCACAACTGTTGGTAGCACGAATCTTGTGTTGGCCGTTGAGAAGGTCCTCTGTGGGTGTTGGGATGTTGGTGCTTTAGTTTCTTAAGAAAGCCATGTCCCTTTGTAGATGCCGCTCTGCTGGCACAAAATGATACCCCTTGAAATTATGATACCAGCTTGAAATGGTCTCCGAAATTGGAAAAGGCCTTTCAGCATTTAAAATAACATTAATTTGTGGGTGCTCTTGAACGTTCGAAGAGGGAAAACAAGGGGTCACCAGCACAGAGCAGGCCTTACAGCAGTGGTGCACAACATGCGTCTCGTGGGCCAAACCTGGCCCTTTTTGACATTATTTATGGCCCTCCACGTCACCAGAGTTTAATGATGAAGTGTTGCCTTGCATATGTTACCAGTTTTTTCTAATGTGCACGGTCGCCCAGGGACACCATGGCGCGAGGATAGCACAGGAAGGGTCTCATGAGTAACAGCAGTCTAAAAGAGACGAGTTTTGAGGAGACGACAAAATTTAAGGTGATTCTCAATACGTCTCAGGGCGACAGGCAGTACACATTCCATAGTTTAGCCGCTGCCAGAGAAAAAG
The DNA here is from genome assembly GCF_040938575.1 of Ambystoma mexicanum. Lineage (NCBI taxonomy): Eukaryota > Metazoa > Chordata > Amphibia > Caudata > Ambystomatidae > Ambystoma > Ambystoma mexicanum. The sequence continues at coordinate 169,000,127 of NC_090941.1, read as the reverse complement.
CCTGACCAGCTATCCTAGAAAAACAGAACTTCGGAACAGTCACCAGAAGAGCGTTACTGGAGCGAAGGATGCGGCCCCGGGACAAAGGGTAAGAATTTGTCACATAGATATTCAGCCACCTGCCCATAAACTGCTTTGAACACCAGATAGAGGGCTTTAAACTAAATCCTCTTGGTCACAAATCAATCCTCGTGGTCACAATCCTCTGCCTAAGTCAGTAAATCTCATGTCAGGTGTGTAAAGCCTCTGTGGTCCAGTTTTTGTCTTTGCATCATGCGCCGTGCAGTTTTCCTTCTATTTAAAAACATGATTTTAGTCCATGAATCAAAGTGGGAATGTCATTAAATTGATACGTATCATGTGTTACAATTTAAAATAAATAAAAAGTATAACAAAATTAAAACTAATTTTTTTGTTTTTTTAACTCAAATCTGCACACCAATGCCCTACCACCCGCTCATTCCCATGGATATATCTGCACTCTGTATGGAACTTGGGAGGTACATTCGCTCCTCCAGCTAAATAAGATGTGCATCCCAGACTTACAGAGGAGCCGGAAAGTCAGGATACAAATTCATAATCACCTACTGACCGAAAGTAGTCGCCCAAAAATTCCACCGTACTGTGTCAAAGTTTTCAAGACCCATTCAGGTGGTTGTCATCCTAGAAAACAACAGTATTAAAGTCGCCAAGGACCCGGAAACAAACACACTCCCCTTTCACTGCTTAAATGATCACAATCTAGTATAGGCTAACAAAGGCCAGCTGCAACTGTAGCCATTTCTGCAGACACGTGCCCCACGCTGCCATGGCGATTCCAATGCCCGAGGGCTTCCTGTCGATGCTCCCACACTTGAGTGCCACACTGACGATGCCCCAAAGTGGAAGGCAGGTAGGAGTGCCCCTTGACATCATGTACGCTTACAAACCCTCAATCAGTGATGCCACTGCTCAAATGCGCCTGGGTTTTAAGATTAATTTTTTAATCCCTTCACCTCACACTTTGTACTGGATTTATAACACTTTTGTCCCTGGGTTCGGGGAACACATCCCTTTCGGAATAGCTTCAAACGAAAAATGCCAATAATCTGTGACAAATGCCGTTTGAGATAAACTGCCTCTACTTCACCCCTCCTTTACGGTGATGCAGCAGATTTCCTGTGCTTCTGCCATCCATGCCAGCGATCAATGCATTATGCTAGTACAATACGTTATTCTGGGCCTCGTTTCCATTAATAAACCTACATATTTGCAGATTTTATGTTTACTTATTTGTGTCAAAACTCCTACCATTTCGGTAAATTCTTTTTGGAGCAGTCGTTTTATCTCACCAATGGGTGGTCCTTAGAGAAGGAGCTGGACCACTGCATTTCCAGTTGACATTATCTTATGGTTTTACTTAGATTCAGAAATCAGAATTTATGAGAAGCACTAAGGGAAGATTCAATCCACCTGTTTTTGTATTTAAAAATAATTGAGAACCTTTTGCTACCAATACGTGTGTTCATTTGGATGTAATCGAATGTGTGCGTCGTTTATATCCAACAGTTTTTTGACAAAGGGAAAGGCAGATTAACACGCAGGCCATTATATTGACAATCCAGGAATACTTGAGCAATCGGATCTGTGATCCAAGACTCAAAGACCAGATAAATTATACGATCGAGGCCAAAAAACAATAACTATTTGCTACCAATCCATTCCATCTCAAAGATTCTTTGTCATCCCACTGTAGCCCACCTGATGCATAATGGAACACTCATTGCCCTTCTCACACTCGGACACAATCGAGTTAAACCTCTCAACTGCAACCATTTACTGTGCTAAAACACCGTGATCCCAGCAATCTTTAACAGCTCAATTAATTAATTCATGGAGCAGGGGCTGGATATATTCTGCAATGTCTTGGTCTCATCCTTCAGTCTGCTTTTTGTTTTGGGGCACTGAGCCATGCCTGCGCTCAATCCACCCCCCCATCCCCTACCCCCCCACCGCCCCCCCCCCCCCCCCAAGGACTGTTCCTTCAACATGTACGACTCGAAATAAGTGTTGTCAGCTACTTGAGCTTTCAATAGCATTAACATTATAATTCGATGTAATTAACTTTCCCTTCGCTCTCAACTTACACACTCATTTAGCAAGTGTCAAAGTGCCTACGGCCACACCACACTGAATGCGCCCGATCTCGTCTGATCTCGGAAGCGAACCAGTGTCGGGCCTAGTTAGTACATGGATGAATACCAGGTGCTGTAGGCTTTTTTTTTAAAAAAAAAAAGCAAGTGTCAAAGTGAGCTGTAGATATCATTTACAATTATAACAGTGAACATTCCAAACTAACCTTCTGCTTCCTGTCCAATAGGCTCTTTGACAATGCAATCTCACCATACCAATCTTTATGACCAGCTTCTACCACAACGATTGTATCCTCAATTTACCTCCACCCAAGCCAAGCCCTTTAGATCTGAGATCTTACTAACATGTCCTTGCATCGCTTGCAAACTGATCCATTTCGTTCATACTACTCAATCGCATCGCCTCCCCCACCACGTGAATACCAGCCAATGACTACCTATCTCGCAACCTGTAACGTTAGGTCCCTCCACCTTGCGTATCTTTATACTTATTGGCCTGTTCAGATTGTGTTATTACCTCCCTACCCGCCCCATTTTGTGAATGCTACCATTTTGTGAATTGCTACCATACAGCCGGTAAGATAGCTCAGCGGGTTGAGTGCTCGCTGCTGCGACCTGAGCGTGATCTGCAGGTCGCAGGTTCGAATCCCGGCAAGGCCTACTCAGCCTTTCATCCTTCCGAGATCGATAAATGAGTACCAATTTCGGTTGGGTGATATTGTACGTAAATATGTGCTCTGTAAAGAGCTTTGGATTAAGGCGCTATATAAATAACACATCATTATCATTGACTACAACACGTTAGCATTGTGCTTCAATTTGCTACGCTGCCTACGTCATTACTTATTAGTGAACTAGTCCGCACTGTTTGATTGTGACTCCATTTGCTATGCTGCCTATGTCACAACTTATTAGTGAACCAGCCCGTTCTGACCAGCTCAAACGTTACTATTGCCAAATCTCTAGCACCATTGCGATTTGATACCTTATTTCTCAATTTTCCAACCATTCTGGGCTTACCGCCTGCCACAGCACGCCGCTACCAACGTGCCCGCCATGCTATGTGAATTTTACTAAAAACTGCTCACTACCGTGCTGCTAACTTATGTTGCACCTTTTCAGCAATTGTAACTTTTGTTCTCCAGCATGCGTCAGGCATGGATTCACATGCTCATGAATATTCCCCGTCATGCTGGAAATCCTTGGTAAAAGAAAAAAACGGTTCACTTTCACTTTAAAACTGTATTTCTCCTTTAAACCAATCACTATCCTCTGGGTCATATTGCCCCCATCCAATGACAATCACCTCCCTAAGCCCCACCTGTGGCAGCCATCTTCAGATTTGGTAAGCACGTAAAGTGGCAGTATGACCAAGAAGAGCCGCAGAGGGGCCGGAGGGAGGGGGAGGGTTCGCATGTGAATCCATGTCAGACCCATGCTGGAGAACATAAGTTACAGGTAATTAACTTAATCTTCTGCAGCATGGGGTCTGCATGGATTCACATGCTCATGAATAACGAATACACATCAGTACACATTACACTACCACAGGAGGTGGCAAGGCTCAACAGAAGTAATCAACACATAACCCTGGAACAGACTCACCTCAAGCCATCAGATTGCATAGCACTGCCTGGCCGATTCTGAACTCCTCCCTGGAATCCCTGTCGACGCAGTAGAACCTTGTGAAGGTATGCGTGGACTTCCACATCAGAGCCCTGCAGATGTCGAGCAGGGGTACACCAGAAAGGAATGCCGTTGTCGCAGCGATCGCTCTGGTGGAGTGGGCTCTAGGGCGGCCAGGCTTATGCCGGTTAGCCAACCGATGACAGTACGCGATGCAGCCGGAGATCCATCTTGAGATTGGAGCCTTGGACAAGGCCTTCCCATTATTCACAGGTCCAAAGTGGACAAACGATTGAGAAGTCTTCCGAAAACTCGAGAAACATACAGCGAATGCAAGGCCCTCTCCGCTGGCGACAAAGTTTTCAGGAAGAAAACAAATAACACAAAAGGTTCGTTAAGTGGAATTCCGACTGAACCTTCGGTATGAAAGAGGGATGCGTACGCAGCAGCACCACCCTCGATTTGTGGAAAGTCAGATATGGCTTCTTGCAGGATAGAGCCTGGATCTCGCCCACTTGTCTGGCTGATGTGATGGCCATAAGGAATGCAGTCTTCCACAAGAGAATCTTGAGTGGGGCTTGATGCATAGGTGTGAAGGGTGCCCCCATAAGTCTTGTCAGGACTACGTTGAGTTCCCATGCCGGGGCAGGCGCCTTCACCGGTGGGAAGTATCAAAAAAGCCCCTTGAGAAACTCCTTTGTGAGTCTGTAGGACCACAATAAGGATCTTCACAGGGATCTGGTGTAGCGTGAGATGGCCGCCAGGTGTACACTGATGGACGTGTGAGCCAGACCAGCTTTTGCCAAGGAAAGCAAGGATGGAAGAATCTGTGGGGCCGTGACCCTCAGAGGGATAATCTTCTGTGACCGGCACCACGTAGAAAAAAAAAATGCTGCCACTTATGGCCACAACACTTTAGAGTCAACGACACCCTGGCTTTGGTGAGGACCTCCCTGCAGTCCGCTGGCAGCTCATAACCCCTTAACTCTAAGCCTGCAGGTGCCCTGCCTTCAGGTTCAGGGATCCCGAGTCGTGATGAAGGATTGCGCATCCCTCTCTGGTGAGCAGATCCGGAAGTACCGGCAACTTGACTGGAAGCAACGCCGACAGGTTGAGTAGGCCCAGATACCAAATCTGCCTCGGCCACGCCGGGTCAATGAGTATCAGCCTACACTGACACTGTTGGGGTATGTTGATCACATGTAGCAGGAGAGGAAACGGGGGAAAGGCGTACAGAAACAGACCATCCCACAGGAAGGAGAACGCGTCCTCCAAGCTCCTCGGTTGCTGTAATTTACGGGCAAACTTCTGGCATTTGGAGTTCGCCCCCGTGGCAAAAATATCAATCGGAGGTCTGCCCCATTTGACAAACAGACGGTCCACTGGATCCTGAGGAATGTCCCACTTGTGGCAGGGACGCAGTTCCCTGCTGACAGATCTTGCGATGGTGTTTGTGACGCCTCCCATGTGGAGCAGGACAAGGAACATCCCATGCCCAATGGCAAAGTGCCACAATTCCAGAGCTTCCTTGGAGAGCACTGGGGATAGAGTGCACCCTTGCTTCCTGATGTAGAACAAGATGGTGGTGTTGTCCGTGAAGATCCTCACCACCTTACCCTTCAGAGACGGCAGGAAAGACTTGAGGGCCCAGAACACTGCCCATAGCGCCACAATGTTGATGTGCAGATCCTTCTCCTCCGGAAGCCACAGACCTCTGGTGTGTAGACGTCCGGTGTGGGCCCCACAACCTTCCAGAGAGGCATCCATGGTGACCGTCTCCTGGTATGGCAGGGTTTGAAATCCTATCCCCTAGGCGAAGTGAGAGTGTACCCCCCGCCCCGCAACACTATCGCACACCGGAACTACTTTTTGAGGGGGATCTTGTCAGCAAAACTCCCAGAAACTTGTATTCAACGTGCATCCAAGAATCCCTGTAGGGGTTGCATCTTCAACCTGCAGAGACAGACCAGGTAGATGCAGGACGACATCAAGTCCAGCAACGACTTGATGCACCTTCCCTTGAATGGCTTCTAGTCTCTCCTCCGAGGGTGCCACCAGGCAGGCCACTGTGTTGAGTCAGGCACCGTGGAGCAGCGTGTTCTGCGATGGCGTTAAGCAGGACTTTGGATAGTTTACGGAGAATCCCAGCTCCATCAGTAGCCGGGCGGTCTCCTTTGTGTGCTTGTCGGCAAGTTCCCGGGAGCGGGTGCGCATCAGCCAATCGTCCAGGTACCGGTATGCTGGGCAAAGGCAGGTGGGCCGCCACCGGGGCCAGGCATTTTGTGGACACTTTTGGGGCCGATTTTAACCCAAATGGTAGGGCCGTGAACTGGTAGTGTTGTCCTTGAACCACGAACCGAAGGAACCTAGAATGTTTCCTATGGATGGTGACATGGAAGCACACATCCTCTAGGTTCAACAACGTCAAGAAATTCCCTTCCTCCTGTTGGCCGAGCACCTGCTGCAATGTGACCCTCAGAATTTTTGGGACTTCAGGTACTTGTTCAGACGGCGTAGATCTTGGTTGGGTCTCCAACCCCCCCCCACACCCCTTTCTTCTTTATGACCAGAAAGTAACTGGAATAGACTTGGGAGCTCCAGACCCGTTGGGGAACAAACTATCATCCCTTTCCGTAACATGGCTCGCACTTCTTGCAGGAGCTGAGGGATGTGCTGCTCCTGACTGGGAACCAGTGCAATACGAGGGCACCTGCATTGGAACACCAAAGTGTGTCCCTGGGCGAGAGCGTCCAGCTGTGATCTTCTTCCACTCGCTGACGAATCCCGTCAGTCGACCTCCCACTGGGGTGCACGAGTGGAGGTCTGATGTCTTGGCCGGTTCAGGCTTGCTAGGGCACCGGCGCCCTGCCCTATGGGCGACGGCAAAGCCGATCTCTGCTATTGTAGGCCTGGTAGCGACCCCTGTAGGCTTCCTGAGTGGATGATCGGGGAGGTTGTCTGTAAAACGTGGAGTATCCCTTGGATGATCAGCTCGATTTCCCTATGGAGGAGCGAAAAGACGACGAGCGATGCTACTGCAGAATGCCAAGGGAACGCGCTGTCTCTGTGTCTGTATTTATGGCTTGAAGGAATTAATCGACCTCCTTGCCAAACAGATTTTTGTCATCGAACGGCAAGTCCAGCACCTTTGCATGAACGTCTTGGCCAAGTTTAATGGCCTTCAACCAACCCTGCCGACGAAGACAAAAAACCATTTCCCCATGTGCCAGAAATCCGGGTCAGCGATGTCTAGTGCCACAGTAATGTCATGGTCCGACGCCACCTACCCTTACTGTAAGAGGGCGAGAGCCTCAGTTTTCTTGCCAGGATAGGGTCCAGCTTGTACCAAAGCTCCCGGTCACATCGGGACAAGATAGCCACAGCATTAGCTGCTTTGATCAAGGATGCAGCCGTGTAGATGACTCTTCCCCATGCCGTCCATCTACTCATTGTCCGGAGGGATTGATGATGCAGATGCCGGGTTGGCTGAACATTTTCTTGCAGCGGCCGACACTACAGAGTCAGGCGACAGTTGTGACCTGAAACACTTGGATGTGGAGTCTGGCACCCTGTATTTCTTCACCAACCTTTCCTGTTTGGTTGGAGCCATGCATGGGTTCTTCATGAGGCCCAGGGCTCCTCCCAAATGTCCGAAAAGAATACAGCCATGATAGTCTTCCTCTTGGACTCCGGTCACTGATATAGGAAGCACTACTTTTTGGTTTCCTCGGGCACCAGATGGAACAGCTCGAAGGCCTTGGAGATCGAATGGAATGATCCCACCTAGTCTGGTAGAGAGCCTCTATTAGGAGCATCCAGGTGCGGCGATTCGCCGTCTGCCGGAACAAAGTCCATATCCTCATCGGTTTCCGTGGCCATCTCCATACAGTGCTCGCGTGTGTACCCGGGTCCGCTGGTGGAGTCGGGTCCCGACATGGTGGAGGAGGCATAGGGCGACGCTTCCTCTTCTTGCGTGGAGGCTGATCAGGGGCCTGCAGAACAACAAGTGCTGGAGGCAAACTCTGCTGGATCTTCGTCAGTAGGGTGTGGATAGTGGACAGGATGTCCATGGATATGTCCCACGGCTGAAGAGGGAATGATGGAGTGCTAGACCCTGCGCCGTCATCCTCCTCCTCATGGACTGTTTGGACAGATGCTTGGTAATCGTCGTCCGTGGAGATGTCCATTGGCTAAACGTAAACCTTGGAGGGCTGCTTTGGGGCCTCCTCGACCCCCTCTTTTTCCCTCCTGAGGGCCGTGTACCCGGACCACAAATGATGGCCCTCCCCCCACCTCCAGGGGTGCCCGCAGTCTTGGCAGCCGTGTCACGCCTGGAAGGCAGGGATACTCTCAGCATCTTCTGCTGCACCCGAAGAGCCTGTGAGGCCTTCTCTTCTTCCAGCCTCGGTTTCTCCGATTTCTCCCTTAACTTTGCCGTTGTGGAGGTCTTCGTCTTTGAGCAGAAACCCGAAGGCAGACCGGCTAAGTAGGCGGACGGCGATCCCGGTATATCCGACCTGGGCACTGCATCAGTGGCGAACCTGGCGGAATTGGTCTTGCAGTTCTTGGCCTGGTCTTGGACCCCCATATATGGGGCGTCCACAAAAGACTTCGACCTCCTCCCGCAGTGAGACCACTCCTTGGACCGACCGGTCCTGGGTGAGGCATGATCTTTCTCGGAGCACGGTTCAGAGGCCTTGCTAGACTTGAGCCATGCCGCCAGCCTTCTAGACCGGTCTTTCGTCATCTTCTTCGAGAAGCCCAGGCATATCTCGCACCCGTCCTCGTTGTGGTCCGGGTGCAGGCAGTATAGACATTAGATGTTTGTCCTCCACGAAGACGTTCTTTAGCCCGCATTGGGTGCAGGGCATGAAAAGTGTCCTTCCCTCCTTTTTCTCCTCTGTCATGGTCAGAGGGCGCGAAGTAGGCTCAAGATGGCCTTCCAGAAACTTTGACAAAGAATCGCATTTGAGGGGCGCAAAACTTCACTGACAACGGATCCCTGTTGCCAGCCGATGAAGATAGGATCACACAGACTCTGATGGAACAAAAATAGAACTTGTGTGAAATATTTGGAATAAAGTACAAAATACCTCAGAGAGCAACTCAAAGACTCCCAACACTGAAGTGTGCAGTCAAATTCTGAAGATTGCTGTCAGAGGTGGGGCTTAGGGAGAGGGCGGTCATTGGATGGGGGCAGAAATAGAGGAGAAATATAGTTTTAAAGTGAAAGTGAAGCTTTTTTCTTTTACAGAGGATTACCAGCCTGACTACAGGGAATATTCATGAGCATGTTGTGAGGAACTCATGGTAACAACAAGCAAGACCGACAGAAGTGATCACAGTTCAAGGCTGTTTATTGAACAATGAATTCTGTATGCAGTTTGGGAAAACGCCTATTCTAAACCTAAATCTAAGATGGAAGCAAGCGTCGACCATCAAATGAAAATAAGGCAGTCCTAGTGTCATGCGATGAAGTAGTAGTTGCTTGACAAATACCCTCCTTGGTTCCCTCCTCCTCCTCCTCACCTGAACTCAGTTCTTCTGAGGAACTGTCTGTGTCGCTGTCTCTCCGTTCTCTCCAGAGGTCCAGTCCTTTCCTGTTGAGTTTGGGACGAGCTCCACTGGAAGCCACCCTGCCCGCTGTCAAACAGCAAGGCAGAAGGGACCCTCAGGGAGTCCGCCCCCAATTCCAGGGAAAAGCGTGGCTGAAAAACCCTGGTGTGCTTGGATGTAGTAGCACTACGAATATCAAGGCTGAAGGCTTTCCGTTGAAGTAGATGAGGACTTCAATTCCCAGAAGACACTGCTGGAGTCGAGCTAGCGTATATAGCGCTGTTTGGATGGAGACCGTAGCCGAGGAACGAGGAAGAGGTCTGCAGAAGGCTGCGGTGGGAAGGGGCATACAATCGTAGATGTATGTACAACAAGTTAGGGAAAAGCACTAGAGCGGAATAAGGAACAAGGACTACAAAGCGGGAGGAACAGAGGAGTGGAGGAAGCACCATGAGAGATCAAAGGCTAGGAGCTTAGCGGGTAATCACTGAGGACTTGAGAAGAGAAAACAAGCGGGAATAAACAAGGGAAGTCAGAGAGGAGCACTAGCGTACAAAACCTGGCGAGGAAAGCAAGGTTGCAACGCATCGATTACCGCGTGTGACGCCTATATATATGCGTCATGACGGTAACGTGCAGTACATGGGAGACTAGACCGCTGGTGGAGGAACGGAATCAGCCCTTCCATCGGCTCCATAGCTTCCATGGAGTGCGCGTCATGACACCTAGTGGCGTCGTGTCAAAATAAGAAGGACATATACTAAGAAACCTATTGCCAAACCTCACAACTAATACAAAAAAAGGGTCTGGGATATTTCTCAAGAAAGGAAAGAAGTGTTCTTAAAATAATATGTCAGGGTGCGGTAGCTTGGGTTTCCCTTGCACACGTTTTGACCACGAGGTAAGAAGATGGGAGCTTGGAGCACAGTACAGTCTCGGGCTTCTCCAGCACGAGACTAGTTCCAATGGCAGCTTGCAGGACCATCAATGGCGAAGTCTAGTTTCCCTTGAAAGTCTCTTGCCTTAGAGGACCTGGCGTGTTCAGCTAACAAAAACAAAAGTCCCTTTAACAAATGAAAGTTAGTTTCCAATATTCATTGGCTGATGGGTTCACCCCTGGGTCCCCCCCCCCCCCTCTTCTGGGTGCCAATCTTTCTTGACTTCAGATTCGCTTTACTCTGAAGCGTTATGGGATTCACTTTGTTGCTTTCTATCAATGCAGGATTCACGTCCCTCGTTTCTCTCATTTGTGGGATTCACTTCCCTTTCTTTTAAAGTGCTCGTAGATCAAAGTCTTTCGATTGTATGGGGATTTTGCACGATCCTCTGTATGACCACTTTCACCCATTTCGCTGGCCTTCCTACGGCCTTCTGGCAGTTGTAGTTTCTCATATATGGTGCTTGACCAGGGTCTCTTGAGTTGGCACCCATGTGGTGCCGGTTTCCCTCTCCCGCTGGTCTCCCCTTCACACATTTTACAGTTCATTCAAAAGTTCATCAGCTTTGGTTCACAACTTGCCACTTTGTGATTCCTACTCAACACAGCCCAGTTTTTATTGGTTCTCCCCTCAACTCACCGGCTGTGATGGACCGCTTGGCTGTTGGCTTCTCTGGAGTCAATGCCGATGCCACGGGCGCGGTCGCTTCCCTCACTCCTGTTTATCAGCATAGGTTTGCCCATGTACCGTTAACATCTGCTGCAGAACTCTTGTGCTATTGTTCATGGTTTTAGGCTCTCTTCCCCGAAGGCTCTGCGGGTCTGGGACGAAAAGGGCAAGGTCAGATCTCTCCTCGCCACCCTCTAGATTCCTGCCGCCTTTCACAGTTTCTTGAACTGCCGTGTGATAGTCATCTCGTTGTGTCGTCTGCCGAGATCGCCTTGCTCAAACTGTGCTCTCTGGCTCCACCTTTTATCCCTGTGCGGAAGGAAAAGGGCCATCCGGTGTGTGATTCTGATCAATTGCCTGACTTTGCCTGCCCCTTGTATTGGGAAATGACAGGTAAACAGCTCTGGTGTTAGTCCGTTGTCCTTTGTGTGAAAGTGTTCGTGTTGGAAAAGGGGGGAGGGGCAGTGGTTTGGGACATCCTACAGAAAAGGATGGGGTGAAAGGTGTTAAAGGGGGATACCGCATCTCCCTCATCAGTGCCCCACTCCCTGAGGACCCCCCCATCCAGGTGATTTCCTCACTGGTCCGCCCCCCGGAACTGGATCCAATAGTGATTGCCCTGTCCTGGCCACCTGGATGATAGATCCCTGGGGGACTAGCTAGGGAGACAACTTCAGGTTTCTCACAATGTGAACCCATGCCAAACCACATGCTGGAGAAGGGCGATTGTGGTCTACCCTAATATTAGAGATAGTAGTGCTGCCCTTGGTGCAGCATACATGGATATGGAGCACGTACATGCAAGGTGGCTCCCTATGTTCTCCATCTCTGAACCTAGGTATTTTAGCCTGGCCTTAAAGATGCTCCGATTAAATTTCAGGTGGCCTCAAGCTTTACGTGAACCTGGCTCGGGATGCGCATGACAAGATGGCAGATCTACACAGAGCAGATTTTACTGCATAGGCAGTCTTGGAGACTCCTGAATGCCTATGTTGGCAAGGGTCATTTCAGTCTGTCAAATTTAACATTCTCCTGAGGCTTCTACATGCCTTCCAAACTTTGTAAATGTATGTTGCCAAAAAAAAAAATCTCTGTTCCTTGAGGTGTTTTAGGCTTTATCTGGAAGGCTTCTAGACCATGAATAGCTAGGAACATTTTATTTCTACTGCTTTCTTGTGTGGGTCCATCGTACCCTGACACAAAAAAATACTTTGAGGCTACTCAATTGTGCATATCGGGGAGAATGACTAAATCCACACTCATGAAAACAATGGAAAGAGATAGAGGATGACATAGTAGGAACTCCCCTAAGAGACATTATCCAGATGCCACCAGACAGACCCTAGCAGTATACAAGCTACCCCCTTTATCATGGTGGCCATGAAAGTATGGGATAGGCTATGGGCAAAATGACCATTTATGGTTGGCTAGTAGCTTACAACTCGAAATGTTTCCCCCTGGTCTGTCATTGGCCCCTTCTCTTCTATATACAATAATCTGCTCTTTAATCTGGCCTACAAATGCAATGATTTTGATAGCTGGCGATAGTGGAGCTGTGAATTCACTTCCCGTGCTTACATGTTATGGAATTTAATCCTTTTTAGAGTGCAAACATTTCTTTCGGCTGGATGAAAGGGAGATGCACCTCATTTTCTAAACAGCAACTGAGTATTTAACAATCTAAAACAACACGATCCAGTTTCAAAAATGGATCTTCCCTTCACCAGAAAATGGGTCTTCATTGCCAGGCTATATGTATTAGTTGTTCCAAACGGAGCCCCCTCCCCCCTTTGCCACACATTCAGGGTTAGCACAAAGAGCTTGGATGTGTACTAGACATAAGGACACAGTGCAATATTTGGTCAGCAGCTCACATCTCATCCAGCTATATTATTACATACAAAACATTTTAAAAATATTGTATAAATGATGGAGCCCTTAGGTTTTTGAATATTTTGTGAAGGGGGAAGTGGTCTATGTTAGAGGAAGTGAGGTGCTCCAAACTTGTTCTTTAATATTTGATGGCAGTGCTCCAATCATTCGAAATCATTGGACTGTGTAATAGCTGAGCTTACCCCGATCAGTGGCAGACAGCTACCTAAAAGACCCATAGAGAGCTATTAAGTCAAGGGATGACTTAAGACAGCGCGATTTATTATCCAAGAGTCTCATCTCTGCCCGCTTATTGGGTCATGCAAATCAATTAAGGTCCCTAATATTTATTATTGGTATTGCTTATTATCATTAAAATGTGCACCATTATCATCAATGAAAAAGCTACACATGGAGGGCGTGGCTTGGTGCTGAGGAAGATGGTTGCATTAATGCGACGCTCCGGCCCACCTCATTTACTTAATTCGCAACACACTTTGCCGAAAGTCTTTCCCGTCCCTCACCTTACTATATCACAACCGTTGCGGGTGTCTCATTTCTTTGCTGGTGCGCGCTCCGTCGCTGATAAGGACACCTCCATATGCCTCCTGCGACTGCCAGCACTGCAAGTGTCCATCTTCCGTGTGGAGGCCCCTGGTAGTGGCAGTCACGCAACCAGCTGGTTCAGGCCTTGTCGGGCTCACTAGTTTTTCAACTCAGCGCCACCTCATGGCCACTGATATTATAGCCGGAAGAAAGGGATTTGTTAAAAAAAAAAAAACAGCACTGGAGCACATATTTGAGGTAACACCATTGACTTCATCTCCGTTACTTTTAAAAACGCTTCTCCTTGGAAACTATTAATTTTTATGCTGGTGTAATATTTTTCTCTTACTACTTTATCTGCTTTTTGCCTGGTCATTAACTCCTGAACATGGTTTCTGGTCAAAATAACCAAAAATCACCTACAGCCTCTAAAGATGTACTATCCATTTCTGCCACTCAAATGACTTAAAAGTGAGTCGCCTTTGCCGCTATCATCCACAGACCCTGCCATTTAGGTCATTTTACAAGAGATAAGGTCACTCAAACCTTTTATCGAACCACCAACCAAAAATTACAGCAACTTCATGAAAGATGGAATGTCTTCGAAAACAATGAGTGAAATGGAAAGCAGAATTGGTTATGTGGAGGACTATTCACCTAGAGTCACTCAGTTGGAAAAAGTGGTGAAAGATCTCCAAAAACATGAGGAATTAGAAAACAGAAGTAAGCGCAACAACCTATCCATTACTGCCCTTGTTGAGGGATCTGAGGGGAAAGACTCCATTTTGTTCCTGCAAAATATGTTATCGGCTTTAATTCATATCCCAAAAGAAATCTCCCTCAATATTCAACGCGCTCATCGCATAGGCCCTATGAGAAGCTCTCCATCACCACAATAACCACAGCGCACTTTGATTTTCTTCCTACTGGAGTACACTCAATTGCAGCTCATCATTTCAATGGTCAAAGAGAAGAATACCCTCGTTTGGCATGGATGTACGATTCATATATCTCAAGATGTGGCTGAGCAGACATCCCAACGTAGAAAGGAGTTCCGCTCTTATCGCCCTGCTTTGAAACAACTTCATGTCAGATATGGACTGTATCAACCGTAGTGACATATAAAGGTCGTACTTTGATATTTGATGATCCTGCGGACCTTAAGGCTTTCATACGTTCCCTCAAGACTAACAGTATGGATACGTTGCCCCCTTCCACCTGCATCTTGATACCTTGCATGAATCTGAGTGATTTGCCCATGGCTGAAAGTACCGCAGGCAAATAGTTTGCACGAGAAAGGTGCGAACTACCAAAGGTTTGCACCTTTCTCATGCCAACATGCATACATTCTCACACACACCCATAACACATCCATAACACATCCATAACACATCCATAACACATCCATAACACATCCCCCAGCCACAACCTCAGCACACCCCCAACATAAACAAACACAACGTACCTTCATCTACATGCTGGTTTCCTGCAGCGCCAGTTCCCTTTCATTTCCGTGATCGGGAACCGGCACAGCAGGGTCCTTTTCTTTTTTTTTTGTAACGGAAGGTGGTGTTCGAACCTTTGGTGGTAGCATTTTTAGAACTTTTGGTCAATGCAACCATTTTTTTTTTTTTTAAAGGTAATTTCAACCTAAACCACCTTGCATCAGTGTGTGTTGCAGTTTCTAATATTTGCCCTCAATTGTGGTGGGCTGATCACTGCTTTGGTACCCTTTTTCCTCCAGGGCGGATTTAACTTTTTTGGCCCTGTTGGCGTCATCTGCTCCTATATCATTTTCTCCCTTTTCTCCAGGTTGCAACTTGACCCTTTCTGTTCTCCCAACATTCAATGTGCTTTAACCTCTTATTCTGTTCAGCGTTATGTCCATACTCCCTGGCTTACACAACTTGGTCAAGTATCCCCTTCCTTCCCCTCTTTCCTTTTGTTTTATCCTTATGTGTTTTGCCTTTGTCTTTGGGGCGCTTATTTCATTTGGCTATTTCTTTACTTATTTTGTTCTATTTACTGATTTGGTTTACAGTTGCCCATGACATTCTCAGTCTCAGGTATTTATATTCATAAGTACTAGCCATGCTTTATTGGTACAATGGTATTTAAATGTTTGACCTAGAACATTTATAACCCAATTAAGAGGTACCAAATTATCGTCCACCCTAAACATCTAAATCTGTCAGTTGACTGTAAACAGGAAACCCATCTTTCTCTCACAGACGCTATCGATTCCATTTTGGGTCAAGGATGTTATTGCAAGTCCAGCAGTTGAGAAAAACAATGGTGTGTCCATACTAATCAGTATGAAATTATCATAAAATGTTTTGTCAAGACATGGATACCAATGGGAGATGGACTTGGGTCTAATTGCTTATTGGATCGGATATGGTCACTCTTCTGAGCATTTATGGTCCCACTTTACCAGATCCTGATTTTTTTGGGATGCTACCAAACAAATTATTCTCAAATCAAATTACTCTAATCTAATTCTATGAGGTGATGTAAACCACTTCTTGGACCCCTTTTTGGATAGGAAATCCAAATACTCTTAAAAGTTTCAAGTCCTGCAAAGCTTTTATGCACTGCCTTACAGAAACCGGCCTTATTGACACCTGGAGATGTGCCCGCCCGGTTCACTTAGAGTACTCTCACCCGCACAACACTCTTTCACACCTTGACCATATATTCACCACTAAATCACTCACAAATACTATCATTGACCTCTCATTACTAATATTATCTCTGACCATGCCCCTGTCATCACCGCCTTTGATTCCCCCAGATATTAAGAAGCTATCCTCTAGATGGAAATTCAATAACTGTGTACTCCAGGACCAACAATTTACCCAGTCCTTTGGGTCCTTGCAGCAACTTTTCTTTGCTGAAAATTTCGATGAAGATGAAAATACCTTGGTGTCCACAAATTGGGATTCTTTCAAAGCTACCTTAAGAGGTCACATAATTGCATATTCTAGTATAAAAAAGAATCAATATAAAAAATACCTTGATGCCTTATACCTTCAGCTTTCCAGCACTTCTAATATTGATCTTCGTACTGTCCTGTCCTTGCGCTTTCAAATCAATAAAAAACTCACTGAACAGGCCTCAGGTGCCATCTTAAAATACAAATCCAAAATTTACCAAACCTCCAACAAAGGTGGCAAAGCCTCGCTTTTTATCTTAAAGCCAGAAAATAAAAAACACCTCCCACGTTAAAAATCCTTCCGGCTCCGTTATAACTAATCCATCTGGAATTGTAGAAGTCTTCTATAATGATCTGTATTCCCAGGAGACATTGGTCCCAGAGGCCAGTCTTAAAAAAAATGTTTGACAACATCACCAGATGTTGGTATCCATCATTAGACCTTGGTTGTTTGGAAGGAGATCTCTCTATACAGAAAATCAACTAAGCCATTAAGAGGTTGGTAAGGGGCAAGGCTCCTGGACCAGATGGACCACCCACATATTATTTTGATCCGTTTTCTGGCTCCTTAACCTCTAGACTTAAAACTCTATATTCCTCTCATCTTTAGCCAGCACCTCAGTAAAAAACGTCAGACTGCAAATAATTCAAAATAATGCTCTCTGCGCGGCTCTCACCATATCAAAGAGGGACCACATCTCAGCTGCTAGACGCTCCGCACAGTGTCTCCTGTTAAAGAATGCATGCTCTTCAAGTCACTTGCCATCACGCACAAGTGCCTCACGCACACAGCCCCAGCATATCTGTCGTAGACACTAGTCAGAGCAGTCTCATCCAGGCCCACAAGAGCACACTACCTTAACCAGCTCTACACCCCTGTGGTTAAGCTTGCCAAGGCTGGCGGAGCCAGCTACCCTTTCATTGCCTCTAAACAATGGAACACCCTGCCACCTTCCCTCAGGAATGAACACTCTCACCATGCCTGCTGCAAAGCCTTGAAAACAAGGTTATTTTTCTATGGCACACACGCACACTTCAGCACCATCTGCCAACTCTTACAGGAGGTGCAACATGATACTTATGTTGTAATTGCCGGTTCACTGTAACCTTCAACCTCCAACCACGCTGCCCACTGCACCATATATTCATGTACAGTTATCGGTCAGTACCAGATTTGCCTGTAACCCTACGAACCTCGACTGCTTTATGCTCTCTTTTCTGTCTGTGACTTTTTCTGCAACTAAGTGAGCATTCTTGTAACAGTGCCACCATGTCCAAAGGCTGTTTGTGCACTTTAAAAATAAATAAATATCTACAAAGATAATTCATCTGGAACCTTCGCTGAAGCGCTCCTCATTTTATTCCCAAAAGCTGAAAATGATCCGGATCGCCCTAAAAATTATAGACCAATCTCCCTCGTTAATGTAGAGAGCAAGATTTTTGCCAAACTACTTGCCAACAGAAGTCTTACCTTCCCAGACTGATCAAGCTGGCTATGACAACGGTAGGAACATCTCAGCTAATGTGAGGCTCCTTTTAGAAGCCCTGCACATTTCAAAGGATAAAAATGAAAAACTGGTCTATGCCGCTATTGCTTTATATGCCGAGAAAGCTTTTGACCTGGTCAGCTGTGAGTACAGGTTTCAAGCCGTGCGTTGGCACGGTTACACCAAGAACTTAATATCCTTAGTCAAACTTCTGTATTCAGACCCTAAATCCTCTATATGTATTAACTGTCAGTCCTCCTCTTTTTTTCTCTTTAAGGAGAGGTAATGGGCAGGTGTGTCCTTTGTCCCCCATTCTATATGTGTTATGCCGGGAACCCCCTTTGGAACATATAAGATTCGATAAGAACATCCCTGGGATTTCATGTTGGAATCATGAAATCAAAATAGCTGCGTAGGCAGACTATATTCTTATTCTGTTACAAAATCGCAAACAGCACCTCCCCTACTTTTTGGCCAAGTTACAAGACTTCATCCATATCCGGGTAGAAGCTTAATAGGGACAAATCAGAACTATTACCACTTAATCCATTTTGTCTCAAGCATGAATTGGAAGGTTTTGGTTTTAAAATGGTGCAATAACTGTATATTTAGGCTTGCGATTCGCGTCCTCTGTTAGTGGCACCATCAAGTTGAATGTGGACATTTTACTTAATAGACTTAAGGAACTATCCTCTATGTGGTCCCCCATTTATCTATCCTGGTGGGGTCGCTGTGATACAATCAAGGTGATGTTATCCCCTATTGTCCTCTACTACCTACAAATGCTTCCTGTACCTCTCCCAATCACATTTTCTAAGTCCATCAACTCAATTTTGCTGAACTTCCTATAGGGAAAGGGTAAAAGCAAAAGCATTGACATTAACAAACTTAAAGCCCAGTTTCAAAAAGAAGGTGTTACTTGCTCTGGACTTCAAAATGTATCATAATGCTTTTCTACTCAAGCAGATAAATTGCTGGTTTGCCCAGTCTGATTCTGTTGATATCCCTTCCTGGTGTGCTTGAGAAACAACTAGTATCCCCCTGTGACATTTTTTTAATAAAAACCTTTATTTAATTTGCACAGATTACATCAACATATTGTTCATTTTGCAATGTTTATTGTTACAGTTATTCAGTACCTTGCATATCGAGAGCATTTCACATTTATAATTACATTTCAGTAGGGTCTTCCTCTCCTTCATGTATATCAGCAGGATCTTGTCTGTACCTGCCCCATAGGTCTTTGGGGCAACTTGCCATAGGTAATAGCCCTGCGTACATCTCCTCACAATCATTCACCCATATCACATCTTTCTCCCAGTCACTCAGTGTGTGTGGTTCCTTACATTTCCAACGCATTAATATGGCTTGCTTTGCTAATAAGCTTAGATTGAGAAACTTGCGCCATATAGGGTTCATCCTGTGTACAACACCCAACACCCAACACACATACACTCAGGTCCCAGTCCATGGGCTGGTCTGAAATCTTATCCAGTGCACTACACACGTCCATCCAAGACTCGGTTAATCTTGTACACAACCATAGCATATGTAGTAGGTCTGCTCCCTCGCTTCCGCATTTTAGGCATTTCCCATTCATTGTGGGGTACATGCCCCGTGGAGTCTAGCCGGGGTGAAGTGGGTTCTGTGTATTATCTTATAGTGTATCAGACGGTATAGTGATTTGTAACATATGCTCTTCGTCAGTCTGTTTAGCTGTGCCCAGTGAGTGTCTGTGAGACAGTGTCCTAGATCATGTTCCCACTTTCCTTTAACATCTGAGGTCGGGGTATCCCTAATTGACAGTGTAATTTTGAACAGTGTGGAAGCAGAAGTCTTAGTTGCGCTTTAAGTGAAAATATATCCCAGGCCTGGGTGCGACAGTGGTTCTGTTGGGAAGTCTTCCCATGTATTTGCCATTGCCGAGAGCATTCGGAGGTACTGTAGCCTCTGCATGGGGTTATCGCCTATAGTCGCCTTAATATCATCCCAGCTGATAAATGGTCTATTAATGAATATGTCCCTGAAGCGGTTTACCCCTCTGCTCTTCCAGTGTGCAGCCAGTATTGTGTGCTGTGTTGGGGGTAGATAAGGGTCATCCCACAATGTCATGGCTGGGTTGTATAATAGAGCGTTTCCGGTGTTGCCCACCATCTTTGTCCATGCACTGCATGTCACCAGTGCTGGGGAAGTGGCGTTTCTGGCCTTCCCCACAGCTACTCTGTGTAATAGTTTCGCCGGGCCCACTTTATGTGTCTCAATGGTTGCATGCGGAGCACGGGGCCTCCCTCTGTCCAGTGTATCGCATAATGGGCTTGCGCTGAGAGGAAGTTTAGCTCAAAGTCGGGGGCAGCCAGCCCACCTTGTACATATGGTCTGGTGAGTCGTTTCCTGCTTACTCTGGGCTGACCGTTCATTATGAATGCCGAGCATGCACCTTGGATTTTAGCAAAGAATGATCTGCGCCAGTCTGCCCATTAGCGTGATCGGGAGGGGTTTCCAACGGTCGAGCTTGGTGCAGATAGCATCAATGAGTGCTCCATAATTTAGAGTGCAGTCAAGTTGTGTTGTGCGCGCTATTACAACGCCCAGATATTTCACCCGGTGGGGACCCCATGCGAGATCATATAGTTCTGTGGGTCTTCCAGTTGCTTCTGCGAGTGTTAAAATTTCAGATTTGGCAGCATTCAGCCTCAGACCATAGTATTCTCCGAACTCTCGGACCGTGTGCAGCACCTTCCTCAGGTTAACCTCTGGGTTTTTCAGATATAACATTATGTCATCTGCGTATAGAGTTATGATCTCTATCTTGCCAGCCAGCAGTACCCCTGCTCTGCTGTGTCTTGTCCTCAGTAGGTCTGCGAGTGGTTCTATGACCAGTGGTGACAGCGGGCAAACTTGCTGCATGCCTCCTGCTAGCTTTAGGATTGCCGAGAGCATCCCGTTGACACATACTGTAGCGAAGGGTTGCGTGTATAGTATGCGTACCCAGCCTATGAAGTTCGGCCCAGACCCATAGTTGTTTAGAGCCCTGAAAACAAATGGCCAGTATACTGTGTCAAAGACCTTTTGCATATCTAACGCCAGTGCCACTCCGAGTGTCTTCAGGGATTGTGGTCAGTATGTTATAGCATCGGCGTATGTTAGAGGCCGTGGACCTACCCAATACAAAGCCCGCCTGGTCTTCATGGACCATGTGTGGCATTAGGGGATTCAGGCGTGTGGCTACTATTTTTCTGAATATTTTCGCATCCGTGTTCATTAGGGACAGCGGGCGATCGGACCTGCATTCCTCATGGAACTTCCTGGGTTTGAGCAGAAGAGTTATGACTGCTTTGCGGGTCGTTTCAGGAAGTTTGCCCGTTGATAGCGCCTTGGTCCAGACAGCAAAATACTGTACCTCTCGATCTGCTGCTGCTCGGTATTCTTCTAGTTGCGTTTTAGTCCGATTTTATTCGAGCCGTTGGGGCGGCTGCATATTGTTCTTGCAGTTTAGATTTACCTTCCGCCTGCCTCCCTAGCTTCCTCCGTATGTCTTTGAGTACTCCTAGCTCACTGGAGATGGCGGTGCCCCTAATGCTTGCCATAAGATTGCCTTGCTTGGGACCGAGCCGTCATTCTTTTTGAAGTATTCTGTGATATGTTGTGCCAAGCTGGTTCTATACACCAGGTCTGACAGTGCAGCTCGTAGCCCATGCAGGGAAAGGGAAAGGGAAAGCTGTTGGATATTTAGCACATTTCTGGAATACCTTGGGGTAGTAAACAGGATCATCAATATTTGGACCGTATACATTGATGAGTAGGTTTTCTACATCGCCTAATTTGCCATGCACTACCACGTACCTTCCATTAGGATCACTCTCGGTTGTGTAATGTATAAATGGCAATGTTTTATGTATTAATATCATCATCCCCCAAGCTCTGGTTGAGTAAGATGTATAAAAACTGTGGCTCCCCATCCCGGCGTGAGTCTTTCAGCCTGGTGTCCCAGTGTCTCCTGGAGATATATAACCTGTGCCCCTGTTCTATTGATTTACGCCATTATTTTCCTTGCTTTCACAGGCATACCAAGACCTCTTACATTCCAGCTTAATAATTTCATCTCTGCTTGGTACTTATCAGCCGTACTCTGTGCTCCCCCCTTCAGACTCGTTGTGCTCCAATGTCCCAGAATTCTCTTTAGGTAACAATTAACTGGCTGTCTGTGCATTTTTCTGACTAACACCCCAAACATCACCCTCACCTCCCTCCCCCACCCTCATAGTTCCCCCGAACTTCAACTGTGCATATCCCGACATTCCCCCTTCCCTCCTACCTAATTAACAAACTTATGCACTTGCATAGGGGGGGCCACTTATGCGGCAGCTGAGGCCCAGGGGCCACATCATTTGTTCTTAGAGTTACCAATCTTAATTACATTACTGGTAAACATAATTAAAAAAGTCAATTAGCAGTGTGTCGGCTTCTCCTTAATGCAGTTAATATTTCGGCAGCTAGTTTCAAATACATCCTTGTGTTGGTCGTTTTGCAATTGTTGCGCTGCTCCAGTTATCCTCCCTCATCTGGTCCGTTTGTCGGTGAGCGATTCGCGACATCCCCACCGCCGCCGGGTTTCTGCTCGTCAGGTAGCGGTAAATTGGTCACCACAAAGGTAGCATCCGCCTCCGGTAATGTGAAAAAATATGTTTTATTATTGTACTGCAAGCGTAGTCTGGTAGAGTACAACATTGCATATGGTATCGAGCGTTCTCGGAGCATGCGCTCCTGATGGACCGCTAGGGTGTAATCCGGGAATACTCATATCACGTTGGAGCCCATCTTCAATTCCTGTTTGTCCCTTGCGGCTCGTAGCACCAGGTCTCTGTCCCTGTAATTCATCAGTCTAGCTATTATCGGCCTCGGGTAGGCACCTGGTTTTGGACAGGGCACCAGTGATCAGTGCGCGCTCCACGACAAACATAGGTGACCAGCCCAGGTCTCAGAGCAATTATTTTAGCAGTCCTTCAATGGCCAGTTGCATCGGGTCTTTGAGTGCGTCTTCCGGCACCCCCAGCATACGTACGCTATTGCGGCGAGATCTTGCTTCCAAGTCTTCGCATTTCAGCTTTACCGTTCCTAGGTCCTTGGCCAGATCAGTCACAGTGTTACAAAATGTTTCAAGCGTGTCTTCCGTAACACTAATCCTTGCTTATGCCTCAGTGATGCAGTTGGTGGCTTTCTCGAGTTGGTTCCTGATTGATTTAACATTAATATTGATCCCATCAAGCCTATCATACCGTGCGGTGAAGCCTTGTTGCATAGCTGTGAACACTGCTTGTGGGTCCATTGTGATCAGTGCAGTGGATGGCATGGAGGCATGGCTTGGTCTGTGCCGGTGTGACTCATGGTTTGTCATGGTGATTGACGTTGCAAACCTATCTAGCATTCCTTTTTTCTTGGGTGCTGGCCCATTGGGCATTGTACACTGCTGCAGGGTTATCCCTCGTCATGTGCGTCGTTCCTTGCAGCAGCAGTGCTCCGGCGGATACCACCACGGTTGTGTTTCTCTGCCTCCTTGTGGGGATAGGGCCTGGCACGGTTTGCACGGTGTCAATGTCTTCTGCACCTCGTGTATCTCAAATTGTGTCTCCTCCGCCCCTTGTTGTCCACCCAGAGGGGTCCGGCATATGCCTCTGCTGTTTGCAGCTCACCTGTGGTTTGCCCCAAGGATGTAACTAATTCGCCGTCATCTTGCGGAGTGCCTTATGCTATACAATGCCCCATTACAGTGCCTTGCCCAGTTGTGTGCCTGTTTGTGTGTTGCCAGGGTAGATTATGCCAATGTCTCTCCCAGTTTATGATGCTGGATATGCAGTTTGTCAGGTGTCTGAGGTGTAACCCGCTTGTGTGTCTGTTTCCCCGCTCTCTCCCAGCAATGGGATGATGCATCTAAGCGGTGTCATGTCACACCAGGCAGCACTGTCCAGGCTGCAGTTCTTGTTCAGTTATTGTGCAATGGGGACAGCAGTTGTCGGTTCTATTCCACTTCGCTCACTCTTATGGCTGCAACACTTGCTTCCCTGACCCCGGATGCGTCGAGTGTTGCACTTTGTCCTACACGTGGTTAGGCGTTTCTTGCCTAATACGTTCCTGTGTGGCCTTGGCCCTCTCTGTGGTCACAGTGGGGTAGCTGGTCACTTATTGCCTGGAGTGCCTTCGGTCAAATGTGCCAGTATTGTCTAAGTGTCAAACAGCATGCAACAACGTGACCTCCCCGTGCGTTATGCGGCTGTGGGCGTAGTGTGCCAATAGTTCTGTCTTTGCTGCCTGTCTGCCTCTGCGGGTCGTTCTGAAGATGACTATATATGAGCTTTGGGTTGGGCGGAACGCAGGGTTGTCACGGCATCAGTGGATTGCAGGTTAGCAGTGCAGCCTGCTTCATTGATCCGTGTATGCGGTAGAAATTGCTCTTGCTGCACGGCTTACTGTGTATGCAGTCCTCGTATTGATTTCGGTCTCGTCTCGGCAGCTGCTGATGTAGGCGACTGGTGTCGGTGGGTCGTGTCCTCGCTTCTCATGGAGCACTCTGGTTGTGTCTGGGGGTTCCGACTCAACGGTCGGGGTTGGCTGGAGGCTTTTTCGGTCCTCTCACCGCAGCGCTGACTGGGGCCACATGGAGTCGGGGGGGGTGCCTCCCGCTCGTTCCGTAATGTCTGTCAGTTCGGAGCCCCCATATTGCACCGGCAGGAGTGAATGTGGGAGCGGGACAGTGGCTTGCCTGCCTGGACTCTCATCTGGTGCCCGAGGTTGTTGTGCTGGGCGGTGTCCACGGGGTTCACAGGGGAAACCTGGCAGGCCACAAGGGACCACACAGTTCACTCGGTATATCTTCGGATATACTAAATCAATACTTGAGATTTTTCACGTGTTGGTAGCTGGTAACTTCATGTACCTTCATGGTTGTTTCCGACGGGAACCGGGCTATTTCCAGCAAGTTTTCGGCCCCTGGTCCTCAGCGTGCCCACGGAGCTTGTGCTTAATGCTGCATCTAGCAGCGTGCGCAACAGCGCCCCCACTGTGACATTGTTGACATGCTCTATATTTTTAGCTACTCAGCTGCCACATGTTTTGACTACCAAAGCCTCCAGATCTGCCCTAAGAATCTTCCTTTTCCTCATCAATCAAATCCCAAGCACTCTCACTGTATTTGTGGCATAACAAATCCATCACTATCAATGGAAGAGTTTTGTATCATAGATCCTGACTCACCAAGGGTATCATTGATCAAATTTTGCAAAGCACCCTTACTTAATTTCAAGATCTCAGAAGCTCCTCCTGCTTGCCCTTATCTGACTTCACTAAGTTGGCCAAGGCTTGCCTGGATAGCCTTCAGATACATACAATGTTCTTACACCTGATTGCTCTAGACATCTTTTGGCCATGGCCTTGGATATCAAGTCTGCCAGATTTTACATATTGCTAGCTCTTGTTGATTCTCCTACCAGCAAGTGGCTTGCTCAATCCCATGGGGAGACTGGTTGTGGTCTTGTTCTTGACGACAGTACATGGGCTCAACTATGGACTAGGATCAGGTGCGTCTCCACCTCTGCCAACATTACACAAATCTTCTCTTTTATGCACTGAGCTTTCATAACCCCCCACCCCCTGAAATTAATCGAAGCTAGATGTGAATCGGACGGGAATGGTTGGTCATGTGGAGGCACCCCTGGATCTTACAAGCATATGTTTTAGTATTGCCCTTTTGTATACAACTTATTGTAGGGGATATGGAAATTCTTAAAAGCAATCTTTGAAGTTGATATCCCTCTTTCTTTTGCTAATGTTTTCCTCTGCAGTATTGCTGTCAGAGAGGTTGATTTACTTTATTCTCCTATTTTATATGACCCTTTTATTGCCATTGCAATTAAGCTTATTACTGCCAATTGGAAACATCTTCAAAACATTTCCATTAAGGGCTGGTGGAACAATATCTGCTATATTCATAGAATTGAACACTGTATAGCTACATACCGTGATGCAATACCCAAGTACAACATTAAATGGGCTCCTTTCTCCAGCTATTTAGATTATCACAATATGTCTGCTCATGGCTCATGAATGGCTTTCTCTTTGCTGGAAATACATTAACCTTACTGACGATTAATACTGGTTTCATATATTTGTTGATCTATGAACGAACATGCCAAATGTGCCCTCCTTCCCTACATACCCTCTCCTATTGTTTCTTGTCTGTCTTCTTGTTGGTCCCCTAGTGAATCTAATGATTAATCACTCTTCTTCTCTCATACAGGTTACTTCTCATTGAACGCTTATTTTACATGATCACAGCATTATTCTGTTTATCCAATACTCTTGTTCCAATGAGCTAGCTTAACCTTCTCTTTATTATGGTTATATTAGATTTGCCTCATATCTCGCTTCCCGTTTTTCTTCCAGTTTTACCATTTTGTTGAAAATTATTACGTGCAATTGTTTGAACGTCCTGTTCACATACTTAATCTTAATAAAGATTATTAAACAGAAAAAACTACATATGTTGTACATGGTCAGATGCCACTTTTTCACCATGTGGGGCCCTTTTTGGACTATGTTAAGTCAAACAGGCTACATGCCCTATGGAGCTACTTCCTCATGGGCATTTGGACTACTAAAGAATTCTCTCATTTGCCTTCACCTTCCCTGCTCTGTCAAATGCAGATTCAACTAGGGTCCCCACCCTATAAAGTCCAGGCTACGCTTAACAATATGAATTTCTTCTCAGTATGCGAAAAACTTGTCAACTAATTTTAGTTTCAATCTGCAAACTGAAAGAAACATTATTCACGGCTATGGCTAATGGTGGGGGAATCGAGGGGGCAAGTGGTTTTGATGTTCTTACTTGTAAGTGCCAAACACCAAGATCATGCAAATGGCATGAGCAACTCAACACAGCATTAAGTGGTGTCTTGTGGGTGGGTTAGTGGGAGCAAAGCAGAAGTTTGTATTGGATAAGATGTGCCAGGCAGGCATGGTGTTACTATTGTCTCAAAGGCCTTGCGTGTGCGTTGTGCTCAAGGGTTTGGCTTCCGTTGGTCTTCAAAATGCTGGAGCACATACCACCGTGAGGGTTGGCATAGGTGTTTAGTGCGTTAGCGAGATTGTGTGATGAAGTCGGGTGGTGGAGTTGGGAGATGGAGCGAGTGCAAAATTTGGGCGATGCAGGTTTTTGGGAAAACAAAATGCAGGCCGAAGGTGCTATTGTAGAGTTGGAACAATGTCATTTTAGGAGGTTGAGAATGATATCACTCAAAATCAGATCACCTCAACCTCTATCCACTTCACCTGCCACATATACACACGCGGTCCACCCCTGAATTTATTTATTTATTGTGCATTTATAAAGCGCCTATACAGCAAATGGCGTTTCAAGGCAACACAAGACAAAGGGGTGCGGTGGACAGGTAAGAAAACAATAACGGTCCTACTAGGCCTTGTATCATTCGGATCGTGCAAGTGCAGTAACAAGTGCAGGGTGAGGGGAGGTGGGAGTTGAGTCGGGGCTGAAGGGATAATGCAAGTGTGGAAGGGAAGTGCAGGGGGGGGGCATGTTTGGCCACGCAGCTCTTTGCATTAAATCGGCAACTGCTGCAGAGGGTAGGTGAGGGTAGAAGGGAAGGAAACTGAGCAAAGAGGATACTTGACCTAAGATGGGAACATCTCGACATGCAAGAAAGTACCTTACAGAGGTCTAGTATACCTGTAATATAAGGACATAAGATGGCAGTAATTGGTTGACTAAGGCTACACTTGGCATCGGATGGTAGCACGTGCCACTTGGACTGGGAGGCTGTATCTTGCATACAATGAATATATCAGGGATAGGATGTCACTGCTTGGCTGCACGTAGCATATAATATGCCATTATCAGGGCATGTGAGGCGGTGTGTGGCTGGGCCGACACATGAAGGCAGTTACACTGGTCTATTGTGTCTCAGCTTAGTTTTCACTTCACATGCCTTGTCTGGACCCATGGAATATCGACACATACTGCGTTTTTCATTTGTGATGTTTCTTCCCCGATATTCTTTAATAAAGCTCATTGAATCACTTGCAGTGATGTAATGACGAGTGGTGATGCTTTCTTTGACGCCATTTAGTATGCAATGTCAGTTAAACTGCCCCTGACCTTTCGGTGAAGTTACGTCATTGACTTTTGGCGACTTACTATTAATAACCTTGCATGTATTCTCATTTTGTGCTTTAACTTTAAAGCGCTAATTAATCATGCAGGAAAATAGGTTTGCAGTGCAGCATATTAATAACAGAAGTGGGTGAATTTACAAAAGAAAGTCTTTGGAAACGAATCTGTAAAAATTAAGATTTTACATCCGACCTCTGTAACTGCTTGCAAAAGCTGTTGCCAAAAGGCATACTCTAGAAATTAAACTTCGCCATGAACACGCCCCCCAGTGATGGGAGATCCTGTCAATTCAAACACCTGCAGTTCACAGCACTCCCACGTTTCAGGCACACCCACAGTGCAATCTTCTGAATTAAGCAAGCTTGAAGTGCTTGTGACGAATGCATGCACTAGAGGGCTTCAGTTTGAGGGGCTGGAAGTGGGACTCGGTAACCACACTTTCTACGCTTGCAGTTTATAGTGGGATACTTGAACAGTAGATGTGTTGCAGAGGTACGGCAATGGTGATGCCCTGCAATCATAATTATGTACGACAGAAAAGGGCTGAAATACAAGTCAAACGACATTTCACAACAGGGATGACTGACCCGGGCGGGTGACACTAGCGGAAATACAAAATATTTCTGAACTGAAAAAAAGGCGTTCATTTTTCCGGGGCCAGTGACTGAAAAGGTGGCAGACTAAGTAGTAGCAGACCCTAGCTTTGGGGTAACCACGATTTGTTCTTCAGATGTTACCTTTTACTTTAACCAGAAAGTCAGGGAGTGGGTGTACGAAGAATCCCCAAACCTACTGTAAAGTTTCAATGACTACTGTGAGCTTCTTGGGCAATCTTTCAGAAGGTTATCAGTGTCAGGAAACCAAGCACGTCACCACGTGTGCTACATAACTATGTACACAGTAAGCGATAACGGTGCTTTAAGTGGGGTAATAAATGGGGGGAGGACGTCGGACGTCGGTGGGTGCTCATATGGGGTTGTGGCTTGCCTGATGGGCATGGTCTAAGACCTAAAGAAGAACATGTGAAAATGCACAGGCGTGATCTGGTCTACATAACTAAGCGAATATCACAACACTGCTTCGTACAACCAAAGTGTCGCATCCTGGGCAAATCATTTAATGGCACATTGTCTTAGCTGCAGCCCTGTAAGTGATTCGGATTCACTTCATAGCTTATGTGAACATATCATGCTATTAAAAAAAAAAAAACACACACACACACACTAATGACTAAAGTTGCGTTGTGGGACGGGCCGGCTGAGCACCACTTTTTGGAGACTGTCCGGGCTTGGCCATGGATGGCCCCGCCCCACTTAAAGCCCTCTAACCTTCCGGCTGTCCTGTGCGTCACAGGGGGAAGGACGGAAGGTGTTGGAAAAGGAAGAGAATGCCAAAAAGAAACCCAACTGGAAGTGCAGGGTAGAAAATGTAAGAATGTACAGGAAGAGAGGAGGCAAACGAAAGGAGAGACAGGCAGTAAAGGGGGAGAAGGAAAAGGCAAGCAGGAATGAAGGGGATAAAAGAATATGAGGAGGCAAATGAAGTACGAGAAAGAAAATGAGGTAGAAAAGAGTGGAGAGGAAATGTAAAAGGAAGGGAGAAGGGCAATCAGCAGAGAAGGGAAAATGGTAGGTGGAAAGACCCGAGAAATTAAGAGGGCAATGAAAGGAGATAGGAGAAAGAAGGGAAAGGTGCAGAGTGGATAGGCGAGAAGTGAACCAGGTAGTGCTGTGGGGGGCTATTTAGTTGGATCAGGAAGTTGAGGTAACAGGTTAGATCCTGCTTGGATGTGCGTTCTCGCCACCAGTGGATTGTTGAGAGGTGTTAGTGAAGAAGTGAGTGGATCATAGGGAGCCAGGGATTGGTCAGTGTGTTTGAAAGAAAAGTGAGAGTGGGGGGAAGAAAAGTAAGCAGGAATAGTAATGACAGGCTGCAGAGGATACAAGCAAATGGAAAGAAAGAACAAGAAGGGGATCAGAGGAGAAGGGGAAAGACCGATGGGGAGGAGTAAAGAAAGGACAGAAGTTCATTGCTGCGGTCTGCAGATATGGTGTATTTATAAATGTTGATAATTAGCCAGACAACTTTAGACTGGACTGATCCGTGGGAGCACTGGCCAAAATGTTGGTTTCGACTCTAGAGAATTCTTTTTCAAATCAGAACACCTGCTAGCAACAGGAGAAAACTCAATGTAGCATTATTCTGGTCTGGTTTACACAAAACTTGGCAACAGCACAGAGCGGCAAATAAATCGAGGATTTTACATTGATTATGGTCTGAAAATACAAGAGGATATCTGCGAGCCTTTTGGCACGCTCAATGCTAGAGGAAACGTCTTGAAGACCATGGATCATTGAAAGGAGAGAAGGGAAATGGAACTGGGAAAGAAAAGAGGAAGAGGGAGAAATAAGGTGGAAAGGAAGCAAAGGAGAGAAGGCGACTGAAGATAAGTGGGAGGAATTGAAGTGGTTGATGGGTTAAGGTGAAGGGAGAAGCGGAGGCAAAGACAGGTGAAAAGTATTGATATATGATATATGGCATTTATAACGCACCAATTCACCTGTTTCAAGGCACGACGAGGCAAGGGAGGGGGAACAGAGGGAAGACAGAGACCACCATCTTACTAGGCCAGGTGTCATTCAGATCGCGCAAGTGCAGGGGAAGGGGGAAAGTGCAGTGGGGGAAAGGGTGAGGTGACAGTACAGTACATGGGATACAATAAATCAAGCGATAAGTAAAAAGTATGGCCAGCTGGTTGCAAGTGCAGACATTGGGTGTCAAGTGCTGGTAGGGGGACTGTAGGGATACAGAAAACAGTACCCAAGTGCGGGGGTTGCCACGGAGGCGGTGCAGGTGTGCAAGTCGCGGGGGAGGGGACCTGGCCCGAGATCAGAGGGTGATCAGGTAACCAATGCAGTTTCAGCCAGGAGTTCAGCAAGGGAGAGGAGGAGAGAAAGCAGAAGCAAAGAGGAAGGTTTTGAGGTGCTTCCAGAACCAGAGATGGTTCTCCTCAAGTTTCAGTGAGGCTGTTCCAGAGGGAGGCCCCAGCCGAAGAAAGATCTACCACCAACTTGTTGCTTGGAGAAGCGACTGATCCTGAGGGAGTTGGAGGCGGATGAGCAAAGAGCTCGAGAGGGAAGATATTTAGGAAGAGAGTTGAAGAAATTGAGGCCTCAGCCCCCAGAAGGCCTTGTGTACAATGCAGAGGGTTTTCAACGTAATCCTCGCAGCCACTGGGATCCAGTGCAGAGATTTCAGTCCTGAGAGATACGATCCCTGGGCTTGTGGCCAAGGACAAGTCTTGCAGTCGTGTTCTGGATGAGTTGCAGAGGGCGGAGAGTAGAAGCAGGCAGATTTAGAAAAAGGGTGTTGCAATAGTCCAGCATAGAGAGCCAGAGCTCTGGAGACAGTGAGCTTCTGGGGGAAGGGAGGAAGGAGAGGAAAGGATGAATACCTCTGAGGAGGTGCAGCTGGTAGTGTGACTCCTTAGAGGCATCAGAGATGTGAGGAGAGAAGGAATATGGAATCAAAGATGACACCGAGGCTTTTAGCCTCGCAGGTGGGAGCAGGAGGAGGGCCAAGAGAGGCTGACCCGAGAGTGACAGGAAAGGAGAGCGGGTGTGCCGATGAGGAGGATCTCAGTCTTACTAGCATTAAGGCAGAGTTCATTGGCGGCACACCACTCCTGGATAGCAGACAGGCAGTCAGAGATGAGAAGGAGAGAAGGGGGCCGAGGGTAGCCTGAAAATTAGCTGAGTGTCATCCCCATAGCACTGGAAGTTGGTGCACAGAGTGGCAATGCAGTGGGCAAGAAGTGCCAGGTATTGGTTGAACAGCCAGGGAGAGAGGTTAGACCCCTGGGGAACACAACAGGTAGAGATAGAGGAGAGGAAGGACCCAAGTTGGACCTGGGAGCGTCGATCGGAGAGGAAAGAAGTCAGCCACGCCAGGGCCTGAACGGTGATACCCAGGTTATCACGGAGACGGTTGGGCAGGATGGCATGGTTGGCTGTGTCAAAGGCAGAAGAGAGATAAAGTAAAATAAGGACACAAGGGGTGTTGGAATCAAGGTTGGAGAGCAGGTCTTCACGGGTGTTCAGCAGAGCAGTTTCCGTGCATCTGGGAGCTCTGAAGCCAGACTGATGGTCATGAAGACACCCAACAGATTCAGTGTGAAGATGGCCAGCTTTTCCAGGGGTTTGCTCAGGAAACGAGTGATGGAGATTGGCCGATAGTTAGCCGGGCAGGACGGGTCAGCAGAGGGTTTCTTAAGAAGAGAGTGCACAAGGGGATGGGAAGACTCCAGTGGTGAAGGATTGGTTGCAGAAGTCGGCCAGAGCAGGAGACATTGAGTCAATGTGGTCTTTGATGGTTTTGGAGGAACAGAGATGAACCTGTTTTGACGAGACTTTCATAGATCAGACTTGTCTAGAAATCTCATCTGGGGAGAAAAGGGGAAAGGCAGAGGAGGGAGGAGAGGTGGGCAAAGAAGGGCCAGAGGAAGAGTAGAGGGAGACGATGGGGAGTGGAAGAGAGAGGATAGAATGTCCTGAGTTTTAGAGATGAAATAGGAGGCCAGAGCCGTGGAGAGGGCCTGGAAGGGGACAGGAGAGAGAGACTACAGAAGGATTGGCCAGTTCCTTGCAGATTTTAAAGAGTTCAGCCGAGTTGTTAGGTGCCTCAGAGACGCAGGCTTGGATGGGAGCTCTCTTCTTGGTGCAGACAGAGAGCCGTAATTGCCTTTGGAGCAGGCGGCAGACCAGTTTGTCAGAAGATGTACCAGAAGCATGCCAATTCCTCTCAGCCACCCTGCACTTGCGTTTGAGGGTGACGAGGTCTGAGACGTACCAGGAGTTACACTTTGCTTTGGGCTTCAAGCAGATCCTCATGACAGGGGCAATAACATCGAGAGTATCAGATATAGGAGACTGCAGCATGGAAAGGGCTGTGTCAGGGTGCGAGTCAGCCAAAGGGGAAGGCGGGGCTGAAAAAGTGGCGGCAAAAGCCTCAACTGATACACGCTTCATGGGTCGAATAACCAGGTAGGCGGGTGGCAGTGCTAGAGTTGGCTTGGCCCGAGTGGTAGAGAGGGTGAGCTGGGAGGAAAGGAGAGAGGGATCACTCCAGGAGAGAGGAGTGGTGAGAGAGATAGAAATGGGAAGGCCTGAAGAGATCAGAACATCCAGAGTGTGCCCTGCAGAGTGAGTCGGGCCAGGGGGGAGAATAGAGAGTGAAAGTCGCAGAGGTCACAAAAGAGTCCAGATGAAGGACAGGAGGCATCAAGATGGATGTTAAAGTCTCTAAGAAGGAGGAGTAGAGTGGTCGAGACCAGGAGGGAAGAGGAGAGGTCCACCCATTCTGAAAGGAAGGAGGAGATCTGACCAGGCGGCCGATAGATAGTAGCCACAGTAAGGTAACGGCTAGGGGAGAGAGAGAGATAGAGCCTGCAGACGAGGCATTCAAAAGAGTAGTATGCTTGCGTAGGAATGGACATCGAGGCCAAGTTCTTCCAGGAGGCGGCAGATGTCAGAGGAGTATTTGACAGCTAAGCAAGAGTTAAGAGTGACAATATGGAGAAGGTTGCCGTCCTTGAAAGACTTCTGGGGAGGGGTACAAATCGGAGGTACATGCTGCGGAGGTGTAGAAGAAGCCCGAGGGGGAGGGAGGGCAGAAGAGGAAGGATGAGAGGGCAAGGTAGCCAGGGAGGAGACAGCAGGGGGAGGCAAGGAAGCCGTGGAGGGAAGAAAGGGGACATCAGGAAACGGAAGGAAATTGATGAGGCGTGGGCAGCGTCTATCAAAGAGGAGAAGATTGGCCCGAGGGCCTTGGACCAAGACAGTACCATTCAGGTAAACATTTATGATGACCTTGGAGGAGTCGAAGGAGGCCAGGAGGGACTCCCACCGGGTGCCACCATTAATTGGAGAAGAAGAGAGAGGAGAAAGAACGGAGACCATATGAAGAGTGCATAGGTCTGGCGAGGGAATGACAGAGGATTTCGGTGAGGGTTTGCCTAGCGGCGGCACTGGTATATGGTCAACAATAGGGAGGCCTGGGTTGGAGACCAGGATATCCTTTTTAAAAGTCTTCCTACCCGAGTTAGTGAGGAGAGCAGGATAGTCGACAGAGACGCAGTTAGAAAAGATAGGAGAGACAGAGAGCACCATAGAGTAGGTGGAGAGAGGTGAGAAGAGGAAATGCCTAGGTTTCACAATGCAATTTTAAATATCTGAACAATTGGAAAGAAAGATAAGGGCGAAGGGAGAGGGACGAGTATGGGAAGAGAGAAGGGGTAGAAAGAAAAGGGCATGGAGAAGTGAAGGGGAGGAAGAGAAGAAGAAAGGAAGGGAAAGCTAGGAATGATTCAGTGAAAGAACATTTTCCTTTTTAGCAAATTTATCAGTAAGTGACCTACCAATATACGTTCAAAGAAAAGATTTTTTTTGTAAATTAACTGGTCATGGCGTATCTCATCCAATATGTTTTTGTGAAATAAGGACAGAGTGGCCGAGGGCCCGTTCTGCGAAACCAAGTGCAAGAGGCACGGATATTGACAAAGTAACCCCATTGTCAGAGTAGTCACGCAGGGGTGACAAGACTGCAGTTGTGAAAGTCTCTGGCAAGGCTTTAATGATAAGGACCCTGCTGTCGATTGGTCGCGCATGGGGATGATAATATTATGCAGTTGTGTAGGTCTCTGACAGGTGAACATTGTAAAAAAGAAGTGCAAAGATTGGGGAAGGGAGTTTTCCCCGAGCTCTGATGCAGAGCTGTTTGGCTGGAAAGGGTTTCCGCCATGTTCAAGTGTTTGAAGACAGGTAAGGGCGGCCTGTGAAAGTAACTAAGAAGTAACTTTGTGAATAGCTGTTTGAGAATTGTGAAGCTGTGTGAGGGAAGCCCGAAATAATTAATTTAAGAGAACTGTGATGCATATTGAACTGACATTGAAATAGGAGAGGGAAGCCTAACAGATTTATGGGATATCTTTGAACTGTGCATACCACCCACCTTGACCTAAGAACCTCAGTAAACTGAACCTGGAGAAGGGAGTGGTGTGCCACTTTTATTGCCATTCTGCCATTCTTTTGATACACTATTTTCATACATTTTCCCAAACAGAGTTATTGTGAAACATGAGGCAAGTGTAGGTTTCTGACTAAGACTATTTCCTTTTTTTGACTGACTTGGACCATTTCATTTTACTTTGATGGTCGAGACTACTGCCATTATATAATTAGGGCCAGCTAGGTAGTCTCCAACCCTAGTCAAACTTAAAGGTGTTGAAACGTGTACCTTTTGTTCCTGTGTCCTTACTTGTGATACCATGCCTGCCTCACAAGAGACACAAATCAAAACCCTGCTAAAAAGAGGCCTCTACTAATCAGAACCTAAAAAAACTACACATTCTACTGCATTTACATTTTGCGTGTGTGCACCTGTGAACTAATGACAAGCAAACAAAGAAAAAACGAGTTGAGGCAGTAGATATAATACAGTCAATTATGGCAGAAAACGTCCCAATTTAATAGATTTGAGGACACCATCCTCCTTGTGGCCCAGGCAAGTGATATATGTATGGGATCACTGGTAATGTAGGGGGTACTTTCCACCAATCAACAGTGCCCCACAAATAGATCTTGATATTCTATCTAGCCCTGTATGCGACTCATCTAGAACGAGTGAATCCCTCTCCCTATAGCAATGTTAAGACAAGAACTAGACCTGTGTACAGAAAGAATATATTTATATTAAGGTATATGGAAAACTTATCTACTTCCCATGGCACACCACATTCCCCGTAGCACCAAAACAAAGATTCAATACAAATAATTCATCTTTTGGGAATAAACAGTAACATAAGCCAAGACTACACCAGAGGTGCATTTCATTTTTCTTTTGAGTCTCCAGTAAATAAAATACAGGTCAAATGAACATTTCAATACATTTATCACACACAAAAATCCCCTTGAAGCCAAAATGGTACAGCACTTTGACATGACTATATGAAATTGAATTTAAGTACAATGCAACAATGTTTGATTTTCAAAAGAACTTCAAAAGACGCAGCGCTCCTCGTTTTTATATCCCTGCATGCTTGGCAAGTCTATCAAAGTTGGAGCACAACACACTTTTTCAAAGCAAATGCTTTTCCTTTATTTTGGAGACCCTTTTCATCACCACCCTGCAATGCAAAATCTCCATGCTGTCAGGAAACACTTTCCCACATTCTGCAGAGATGTACTTTTAAATCGAGGACTTTCCTCCGTTTAATTTTGGAAAGACCCTGTTCTGCCCCAACACAAATCCAGTAACTCAGTTAATCATTTGGGACCCCTCTAGTTTGAAGACAGGGCTCAGGGAATGAGAAACAGGAGTGAATTTCGTGTTAATGCACCCCTACCTGTCGGGAATTTTGGGGTTAGGAAAAAGAATAGGGGTAACCAATTAACTTACAGACTAGATTTGTATCCACACTGGAGAAATGTTATTGATTTCGAATTTCAATAAAATCACTGTCCATTTGGCTACATGGGAATTAAATTACTAATTTGGTACATTTGCTACATGTCTACTGCCAGCCCCGCCCACTAATTAAGGGAAAGCTATGTACTCAAACAGATACCCACAAAATCAGGCTTGGTTGGGCAAGGTAACCAAGTCACCTCTGGGTTTGGTGCTCAGGAAAGACATCAGCATTTCTGGACCCTCTCTTGGGGAAACTAGGGATCCGGTCAGGCACTTTTGTCATGGATAGCAACCAGCATTCATCCCCGTTTGGCACTCCTTGCAAAAATTCCAGCATCTGTCTCCGTTTCGTGGTCCCCCAACTCCTGTCTCAGGCAAAATTAGCTCTGCAGTAATTTTTCAGTAATTCTACCCAGATGATTCCAGTTCTCCCAGATTCCCAATATGCATTGCATTATATTAAAGGTGCCAGATGATTGGCTGTCCATTTTGATCGGACAACTCCCACAAGGCCCTACCCTCTCTCTGTGAATAGATTCCTGGAGTTATGAAACTTAAATCATGGGAGAGATTAATACACCCACTGGGATTTACATTGTTCCCCGTGGTAATTTTTCAATGGAAAAGTCCTATGTGGTAAAAACTTGTATTTTGCAAATAAACATACCAATATAGATATTTTTGGGTTCCTCTCATCATGCCGCACTTGATGAACTATGTCCCATTTCGGCACAAGGGTGCACGCCTGACTGACGGTTTTTCGCACTTTAATCACAAATAAAAGTCTACATCACCAAACTTTATATCCAGTTACAGGATTCCCAATGCTACTACCTCCCATACTTTCGGTCTTGTGACATTTTCTAGGGAGCAACGTATACATTTTAGGGTATAGCTGGAGTTCCCAAGATTGAATTTTGATGGAAGTTGTGCTAACAAAGGCCTTGGGATAAGCTTTCAAATTATAGTCATGTTATTTTTCTGCGATGTACGGATCTCAATAAATTGACAAAATACGATTTTCCATGTAAATTGCAACATAACTACATGCATATGATTCAGACAATCAAACAGCACATTAAGTTTCACTTCACCCCAGAACATTAAATCTGGGCTCTCCTCCATTGTGGACTTTGGCCTGGTAAGTCATTAATCAGTCCTATGAAGTCAAGTCTGAGTGATCTTATCTTGTTAGGGCATATGTTTCACCTTAACCCTCTCAGCGCCATGAAGCAATTCCGTAATTTGTCATTCCAATCTGAGGCCACACCAGAAAAATTGAATTAAAAAACGTATTTTTCGTTACACTTTCCTTGCATTAATGAATGCCCTGTTTATCTATGGGTCATCTGCTAACTTCAAAGCCTGCAGATGTGCACTTCAAGAGGACCAGAGCAGAGGCATGGCATCATTGGGGGATGGGAGTGTGGGGGGGGGGGTCAAATGTCTTTGTATCGCCTGCGAAACTGTTTTATTGTAGCTGACCCCATCTCTTCATTGCACAGGTACTGCTGTTTTAATGTAGGTTTACACTACAGATTACCTTTTTAATATAATTACGTCTTGCCATGCTTACCATAGCAAGTAAGCCTCAGTTTTTAAGCTTTGACAATTGCATGCAAGGCCCACTTAGTAGTGCATTTCTCCTTCTTCAAAGAGTGCATTCCAATATTTGTCAAATGTGAGTGAAATACTGCCTTTTTATCTGTCGGCTCACAGTACGTTTTCCAGGTTCTACATTGCCAAATGCCGTTTCCTTTTTCTTGGGCAGAATATATCCCACACAAGTTCGTAAGGGTAATGCAGACATGGGCAACTTGCCCTCTGTGTCTAAAAAGACAACACCACAGACAATCCTCACAGATGAGAAATAACACTAACACATTTAGGCATTGCTGTTGGTACTCTTTTTTAGGGGAGAATTAATGTGTTTCATTTCAGTGATGGACAGCCCTTGTGTTGGCGCCCAGACTAATATGCCAAAGTATATTTATGTTCTGTATAAAAGCTCAGGGAGCTTTAGACTCCTCTGATTGGACACCATTCATCAGAACATGTCATTTGGCCAAGTTGTTCTCAGTGGAGAGGCCCTTACATTTGTTGGCACCTTTTAAAATATGTTTCACAAATGTTCTTTCCTGATACGAAAACTCAGCTGCATCTGTAAAACCACTGTTTCTTACGTGCGCCCCATGTCTGTTAAAATTTGTTCAGCTACTTGAGATTGAGTGCGCGTCAGAAATTTACAAGGCCCTGTCACAAAAGTGTTGCGCAACCACCATTTGGGTAGATTGGGCTTTAACCCCCACCACCTGATATGTTAGGTTCTGTTGACTTAACCTGGCTGACCTACAGAGATGTGGAAGGGCAGAACACAGACAATAAACGGTACTGCTGGCTACACAGTTAAGGCCTGGCAATAACTAATGTAAAGTATTTAATTTTTAGCAACTGCATACATTTTTAGGCAACTGAAATCGTGATGGAGTGTTAGTACTTGCATGTCACGGGGAGTGATTGGAAGGATAGGTGGGGATAGGAGACATCTTCTCATAGCAGTCCTGGAGTGTGTGCTTTCAGACGTGAATTAGAGAGTTAACTGCTTGTAACATTGAAACCGCACCAGAATAGTCTCATTAGAATGTGTATATAAATTAGATGCCCACACACAAGTAGGTTTGGCCCTCCCGCACAGTCTGACGTTAGCGCCTCTACCAAAATGTCCATGGTTCGTTCCGCCCCTCCTCCCTCGAAATGTTCTCTAGTCTAGGTACACCCCTCACGCACATAATGCCCTCCCTAGATTCCGTTATCCTCTTTAAGCACTGAACATATTCCCTGTTGCACAGCCGACAAATGGAAGAGTTCCAAAGCTCAACAGTCAGACATTTTTGCAGCAAAGTCAACTAAGAAAACGAAACAGACAAATTCCGAGCAAATATAAGAAAACGTTAAGACATTAAAAATCGATAGGAGGCGTCTCTGCGATGGATACTGGCAAGTAAATTAAACGTCTGCGTTTCTCAAATGAACTCTTTGCTGTGTTAAATTACAGGTTTAAACAAAAGTTTCATTCCAACAGTGCTCGTTGTAACCATCTGTGGACACATTTACAAGAATTGACAAGGGGCATAGACGATTGGTCTCAACAGGCTCAGTACTGTACATCACAAGAACGTATGGGCCTGAGGTTTTCCTGAGAAAATCACTTGATGAAAAAAGTGACAAGCCCAGAAAGGAAAAATACTTCCTTTCTGTCGAAAGTTCCGTCATTATCACAGTTCTATATTTAGAGCAAGATGAGGTGTGGAGTGGGTGGCTAACAAGTACTGTGCAGAGGAAGAGCTCAGCATGTGATAAGCTGAAGATCAGTCACTGGAGTGCAAACCACTCAATTCAGGCAACCCCCCCCTACTCGACGCTTGATGAGCCTACTGAACCGCGCATGTAATGGGAGGGGCAGGTGGGTAGGGAGGACGTGGGTTACCGTAATAAATAAGGTTGGAGCTACCCAAGCAGATAAGAAAAGTAAAGTATTTCAAGCTGCCCCGGAATTTACTACAGCGTGAAAGTAGTTGAACGTCAGATGTGGGTGCTTAGAAAGCACCTAATTTCTAAAGGCTTTGGCCGACAGACACCCATCCAGGCAGTGAGGGAGCTCGTCAGACAACCACCGAAAGAGGGGATTTAGGGGGTGGGTAAAGACATTGCAGAAAGGAGGTAAAGCCCAGTCCGCAACACAAAGGTGGGAGTTTAGCTACCAGCCAGGATGACTCAGTCGACAGCTTCAGGCCCCATTGCCAGACCAACTAAAGAGTTTTCAACCATCTAAACATAAAAAGAATGTGCTGCATATGATACCGATAGCTTTAATATTTGTACAATTAAAAGCTTGCCTGCACTAGCTGTAATAGCTTTTTCGAGATGTTGCCTCTCGTCAAATATGAACACCAATGCATTAAAGTAAAAGGCACAACTGTAAGAAATATCAAAGCGATCTAGAATGGCTTCATATCTACCCACTGTCAAGTCTTTAATGACCAACTCCATCCTTTCCCTCCGTTTCTGGCATCACACACTGTCCTGTGTGATCAGCTCATTAGCCTCTAGATCATCATAGCTGCTGTGCTTTTCCCCTCTCCTGGAATCTGTTACTACTCTGGAAGTCAGCAGCTATTCATATTCAAGGCCAGCCCACCTGCTCCCACAGACTGGCCCTCTGATGATCAAATGACCACCCCCTCACCATTTTAGCCAACACCACCCAGGCATCCTTCAGACCTGGCATCTAAGGTTAAGCGCATAAACGACCTGCTTTGCCCTGAAAAGGTCAATGACCTCAGTCCCTGCTCCCACTACACTCCCCATCCCAGGTAAAAGCTACCACTGCACTCCGTCAACCCACCCCAGTCCCAACACATTAACCCCCACAATCCCTATTCTACAATTCACCATGTTGTTCCTCATCCTCATTGTCCTCCCTTATGGTCTACCCACATATGTCCAACCACGCCCCTCTCTTCTAACAACTCTCCCCAACATCCACACAAACACAGAGGTTGGAGTCTTTTCGTTGGTGCTGCAGCACACAAATCATACATTTGTACCAATTAAACTTTAAAAAAGTATTTTCACACACACCTCAACATTTCCAATATCCTCTATGATAATTGCGCCTTGGATAGCAAGAAATGGTATGCTGTTCACATGATCAGAATGGAGTAGGCTAGTAACATGTATTCTCAGTGAAGAAAACTTTATAGGGACAGTTAAGGTGAATAAATTCAGTGCAACAAAAAAAAACGTTAAATTCAGCGATTTTTATTTTCATAGAAGCAACATTAAGGTGCCAATTTAATGCTGCCCTTTAGTACCCTAATGACATCACTGACATCGCCACTTAGGGCATCATGAGTGAAATCACTGGCACAGCAGTTCACGCCTGCAATAAAGAGATGAAACATTTAAAAAGCATGTTTCTGCGTATCTAACCTCCATCCCTATTAGCATCCACCGCATAGAGGATCACTTCGCCTTCCGGAAGGCACTCAAGACCTGGCTCTTCCCTTCTGCATCATGACTGAACTAATCCACCTCATGGGTGAACTATCACTCCCAGAAAGGTGCGGGCAGCTGTGGATTGGCATCGATGAGTCACATGAGCCAACAAGACAGTACCGAGCACAGACAGTCAGGATTCCAGTCGATTTGCATGCTATCTGAACTCCAGCATCGCAGCTACTTTTAAGCCATGTATCACTGGTACGTGATTCATGGCACTCCTCTCAATAGAAGATATCTGTATTCCTTCTGGGGCACGGCCACCTACCCACAAACATCTGCAACAGTCCACTTCCCAATCTCATATCACACATCACCTCTGCCACTAGAATACAGCTAAGTCCCACTAAACAATTCGGTCTAGCTGGGCACATAATATTCCTCGATTCGCACACTTGCAACCACGAGCGATCCAACATGACATTTTATATAAAACACAGATATTCACTTAATAAATCATTATTTTCCCCATTTTCAAATTCTGCAACAACTACCTACTACCAAAAGAAGTTAATCATCCTCGGGAAACTAGAAGGCATTGCCGAAACTGCTCAGATTCGAACCTTCTATCAGTTGGCAGCTCACAGAACTCGGCCGTTAATAAATACACGGATCTCATCGAGGTCTTTTTAGCACCCACACTCTATATGCCCAAACATAATTTTCTTCTTCCAGGACTCTGATGTCTTTGGGCCACTTTACAGGAAGAATGTAGACTATAGCTGCTTGCACTTCTAGATGGTCCTATAGACAAGTGACGCCATTGCACGCATACCCTCCAATCTTGCTAATCACGGACTCTCCAGAACCCAAAGAAAGCCTTATTTTCCAAAAGGTTTCATGCTATATGGGGGGCGGGAGTTAGGACCCTCGGCCATTGTGGTTGTCCCATCCGACAGATCCTTGTATTCTGGGACTTTAACTTAGTTTTGTTTTCTAGAAGACACAAAATGCGAAGTGATCTTGGTTAAAAAGCAGACTGGCCGAAGGCGTCAGACAGGTTAGTGGGTGATTTGGCAGGCAGAACTTTCTGTTCCAAATCTTCCATAACTGCAGAGCCCACTCTTGCTCCCAAGATTTGAAAGAGACACTGCCATTTTCGTTGCTGGACTCTCTCGTTTACCTTCGTCCGTATGAATTTTCAACAAACCCTGAATTCATTGGACTAGGATTAGGATTAGGGATATCCCTGTACCTAGTTCAGTAAACCATGAACTCCAATAAACCAGATGGCTTAATTATTTAATGCACATGCTGCACAGGACCAAAGGGCAATTTGGAAAACGAGGCACAAATGGAGATTGGGCAGCCATCACTTAACATGCCCTCCTAGGACATTTTTATTCACTTTCAGTGCTGCCACAATTTTAAATTTCGATAAAAAGGTTTAGGATTGAATGAATATTGTGTCGGATCATAGTAGGACATACTCAACATATTTTCTACTGACCTTCCCCCAACCCCCACATGTGTACAACTGCATACCTTCAACCTGAAATTTATCTATTTTGAAACTCACACTGGAAGTTATAAAATGAATCTTTGCAAAGACAATTTGCCCCCTGCCCTGACCCACCCCCTCCCCACTTACTGCTCATCTTATACCACCTTTAGCTTCCTTGATTGCGCAAAGGAGGTTTTGCAATAGTTGCATGCCGAGTGTTTATTGCGTAATCAAGGAAGCGGGGCATTTACACGTCACTAGAGATGTATGGCATTTTTGTCACTGTGCTGGTCCATCAATGTTCTTGGAAGTCCCCCTGTCTGGTTTTCATTGCGTTTTTGTCTTTTTGTCTCTGCTTCTTTCTCTGTATGTCTGTCGCTTTGAGTGCCACTGTGTTTTATCAGTGTGAGAAGGCGTTAAAAAAAGCCACATTCTGATTCTTGAATCAAAAAACCTGTAGCTCGATATATTAATTAGCTGTGACCCCAAGTACTGCTTTTTTGTGACTAAGCCCCTGGGTTGCAACTTAATGGTGTACTGTAAAGAATCGGGCTTTGGTTTTTGGTTCATGGTTTATTGCTGAAACTGTCCTTGTTCCAAAAGGTTATCCAAGTTTGAATAAATATGCACGAAAACGTCTTAGTATCTGAGCGAAAAACGTCCGCATGTAATAAATGAGCAGATGTAAAACAAACATCACACGTATTTTTTTATATACTTGTGAACTTGGACAAATAACTTTTCAAACAGTTAAAAATGTGGGAAGGCAGATCACATCCAGCAAGTTTAATACAAGAACAAAGATAATGCATGAACAGGTGAATGAGGTCGCAACAGTACGGTACACGGATCACGTAGGGAATAATTATGAATTCCATTATCCAGGCAACTCTGTGCCGCGATTTGCGTTTACTTAAAAGGATTTGGTCGCGATTGCTCCAAAATCACTAATCTTTTGTGAACAAAAACCATTCACCTACCCTTGCATTTACCA
Organism: Ambystoma mexicanum; assembly: GCF_040938575.1. NCBI lineage: Eukaryota > Metazoa > Chordata > Amphibia > Caudata > Ambystomatidae > Ambystoma > Ambystoma mexicanum. The sequence continues at coordinate 168,956,221 of NC_090941.1, read as the reverse complement.
AGCCATTACAACGTTCACAATAACTGACATGTTTTGCATACGTTTCCATGGTTTCATAAATATTGTCCGGAAGGATTCCTCTAACAGTTTAGAAAGGTGCACTGCAAAACCTCAAAAGAGGGCAGCGCGCTCAAGTAAAAAAAAAAAAAAATGTATATACATTACTGAATCTGGCAGGAATTAAATGTGCCACTTTAGATGGTGAACTACCAGAACGGTTTCCACTGCTGGTCACAGACAGGTTCAAGTGTCAGCATGGCTGACAATGTTTTGTCCACCTTTGAAGGAAGAAAAGCGGAGTGCCATCGGTTTGTGCAAGAACGCACATTATGTATATGGCATTAAACACATAAAAACTGCAGAGCAGAATTAATTGAAAAACAAGTGAAGCCGATTAATATGCCGTCCGTGGAACGTTGGCAACATGCTCCCATTGGCCAATCTGCGAGACTGTATAGCTCGCAGATCTCATATAGCTTGTAAATTGACGAATGGGGAAACAGTGCAACACTCCCTCAGTCTGCGCTGCCAGCCGGACTCTCAGCATGGTACTCTCTCATTGCTGGGGCGCAGGCATAGACAGGGTAGGGACTGTGTGGGCATTTACAGATGTTAATGTCACTGCAGTGGGCCTAACTACCTTAGCTTCAGGTCCCACTTGTTAGATAATCCTGGCTAGGCCCGGCGCACTACGGAGGGCAGGACCTGGTGAGGAGTGAATAGTCCAGACACACTATCTTTGGATGCCATTCCGGTCACATTTTATTACACATTAAAGCACTATCCAAAAATGTGACATTCTCAACCAATCTGACTTTATGTTATGTTACTTGGCATTTATATAGCACTCTATATATCATTGGTATGACCTCAAAGCGCTGGTAGGTTGAACGCCCTGTGGATGCGCAGTTCAGGTCAGAAGTGGTAGATGGTGTCATAGGGTGTGTGGGTGCACCAGTTATGTGTGCAGCTGGTGTAATTGACGGATGGTTAGCGGCATTCTAACGTTAGGTGTGGTGTTGAAGATAATAGTCGGATGCGTTTGCAGTCTGGTTTGGCTGCGTTAGGCCTGAAGGACGCTCATGTGAGCAGCTAGGCCTGAGTGTCATGGGATAGCTGCATTTTATTAGGGTGATGAGGTGTTCATGGGGTAGTGTTGGTATGTGAAAAGCTATGCAGAATTAATCAGGGGTATAGCTATGTTATAGCTGTGTGATGGTGTATAGAAGAGAGTAGGCATAGTGATGTGATAAGAGTGATGGTTCATCTTCAAAGCGCCAGAGATCAGGCACGTGAACAGGATGGCAGGGAACACATCGACAAACGGACACACACTGACACTGGGTTGGTCTTATGGTGACAATGGGGGCATACAAATATATAACAGCGTGGGGGACAAGAGAGCAGAGTACAATAGTGACACATGAGCATGGTGGGCACATATGGTGACGAGAGGGTTGGGTGATACTTTGGGATACATAGCGACATCACGGGAACGGGATGGCAGGGAGCACAGCACACATGGACACAGTGACAGGGGGCTGGGATTACAGTGATAGGGTAGGACATAGGGATGTACAACAACCGCAAGGGGACCAGAAAAGCAGGGTACACAGGGACATATGCGTGGGGGCACACAGGCGCTAGAGGGTAGGGTCATTTCATCCATTCAATCAATCCATCACTGCTTCCATTAATTTCTTCTATTTTTTCGTCAATTCATTCCAGCAACCACCCATTCCATCGATGCATCAATCCATTTCTTCCTTTTCTTCTTCAGTGGATTCAATTTATCCATTCAGTCAGTGCATCCATTTCTTCATCCACTCATTCCGCCCATTAGTTCTATCCAAACGATGCCTTCCATCATTTCCACCAATTCAATCTCTTCCATTTTATCTATCCCGTCCATTCCATCCCTTTCATCAATCAATTCTATATACATACATTCCAATATTTCTACAAGCATCTGTTAGGCAGAATCCTGTGCAGTTCCCTTAGGGAGCACTACAGAAGATTAGGACTACAGGTGAGAGCAATAAATCCCTTTTGGTATCAGTCTGTACCACAAAGATTTAGTTGGTAGCTGTGACTGAGCAGTCAGACTTATCTCAGAGCAATATTCAGGGTTTACACAATAGGCCTACAGTACTATGGCACAAGGAAACACTGATCAAAGCTTTGTATTAAAAAGTATATATATATTTATTTTATACACTTCTGGTAAAACACAGTCATCAAGCAAGTTAAAATAGGTCAAAGAAAAATATACACACTCCCTAGTTAAATTGTAGACCAAGTGAACCAGAGTGAAAACTGAGCAAAACGGTACAGTAAAAACCACACAAGGGATACTCTAGCAATTTCTCACAAGGAGGGAAAGCACAAGTTATACAGAAATATCTTCTTACACACCCTAGCAATACTTCCCATAAGTTTGTGAACCAGTTTAAGCAAGACAGTGCATCAGTATAGAAAATACTTAAATGAAAACTGAGCAAAATGGTATTTCACACATTTTAAAAAGGGGAGGAAAAGGGTGGGTATAAGAAGTAGGTACACCAACACAGTTCTAGTTAGAAGCAATCTAAAGAAGGCAGTTCTAACAAATTTAGCCAGAGTCAAAAGGCTTATGCCAGAGTCAGTAGTACAGGGCAAGGGCCCAGGAGCAAAATGTTCTTGTAGCTACAGTCAAGTCTTTGGTTAACGATTTTGATAAGGTGGATGCAGAAGGTGAAAGACAATGTTAAGAGAGAGGGCGGCCAACCCAACAGGTAGGCAAAGGATTTAAAACACCTTTAGCACTACCACGCAGAAAGGGCGGCCTGGCGGAACAATTTACCTTTAAAATGAAGAAGTGGCTCCTGCGGTGGCGGTTGTTCCTGGTAGTTCCTGCAGTTCCGGGGATCCAGCAGAGGAAGAGAGGCTCTCGTCGAGGAAGGTTCGAGTTACTGCACTACCCAGGGATGAAACCAGCCGCGGTGCTGCCAGACGAATAAAAGGTACGCTCCTTTAAGTCGCGGTCCGGGTGGACTGGTCCCTGGCTATCCGGCCTCCGAGTACAGGGTACTGGCGATTCGACCAAGGCAGGTCCAGGAAGGCGATTGGCAAACTGGTTGGCCCCACCAGCTCAAGGAAAGAAGGCTCTCACAGATGAAGATCTTCTCTCGTCGTGTGGAGAAAAGTGGTGAGACGCTGCAGCAGGGCTTCGCCGGTGGTTCAGTCGTTGCAGATGTCTTTGGCTTCTCTCCTCTACGGCTTCTCAGTTCCAGTGGTGACTCTTGCTCTTCCAGTCCTCAGGACCCTGATTTTATGCAATAAGAGCCCCATTCATACAGCCTAGCTGTCACTCACACAGTGGAGTGGTCATCCTTGTCGGGAGACCCTCCAGCCTATCAGAATAGAGTGCGACATGGGTTGCGGAGGCAACCCCGTCCAGGGGTCCTACTCCCCCTCCCACACAATGGACCCACCCCAGACTCAGTGGCGCCGAAAGGAGGGCTTTTTGGCAGAAGCCTGCCAAAAGGACGAACAAAGGATCCCCGACCTGGGTTAGGAGTTTAGAGAAAGACACGAGAAAGAATGTATATTAAAGTTCTGGAAAATAGAACATACGGGAGTAAAGTTAATATAAAAATAAACCAGCGGTATGTTAGAGGCTGTCAGAAAATGTGGTAGCCTCGAACAATGGGAAAATGCCATAGGGAAACATTTGTGGTTGAATATTTACGGTAGTAACCACTGCCACCAGCCAGAAACTAGAGAGAGGGACTTTACGGTACCCTGTCGAAAATGAACATAGGGAAAAACTATTAACCCTTTCCAGTACCTCCATAGTAAGATGGTTTGTACTGGTTTAGTTCATAAAAATTGACTAGTAAGGTCAATTGGGACTTTACATGCCCTGGGAGACAGAAGTCAGTCCCAGGGTATGGAGTCTATGTTTGGGGGTCGCTACAACACCCCTGTGTCACTGCACACATGTGTAACACATGTGAATAAAGATGGTTCCTGTGGGGTTGAGAAAATCCCATAGACATTAAACACAAAAATAGCCTAGAACACACATAGCAAAAATGTCTAAGAGTGGGAAAAAGAGTCTTACTCTTAGCAGGAGATGAGAAACAAACCCTTCAAATCCAGCAAAGCTGCTGGGGGACTCTATAGGTAAGGGAAATTAGCCATAGAATGAGAATTCTCCCTAACAGCATCCATGCACTCCATTCCACCAATTTATTCCACATCCATCCGTTTGTTCGTTCGTTCCATCCATCCATTTCATCCATCCCATCCACACCATCCATTCTACAAATTCCGTAAACATATATTCCAACTATTCCATCCGTTGCATTAATCAATTCCCTATACATACCTTCCAATCATTCCACATGCATCCATGCCATGGGTTCCATCCATTCGTTCCACATGCGTCCATCCATTTCATCCATTCTGTCCATCTTTTCCATCCATCCGTCTTTCCATTTATTCCATCATCCATTCCATCTATCTCTTCCATCCATCTGTCTTTTCCATCCATCCATTCCCATCTATTCCATTCATCCATCATTCTATCCATCCATCCATCCAATCTGTCCATTCCATCCACCCGTTCTATTAATTTCATTCATTCTCTCCATTTCATCCATTCTATCAATTCCATATACATACCTCCCATTCATTCCACATGCATCCGTGCCATACATTCGATCAATTCATTTCACATGGGTCCATTCATTCCATCCTTTTTATCTATTTCATCCGTTCATTCCATCCGTCATTCCATAAATCCATCCCTTCAATCCCTCCATCCATCCAATTCCATCCCATCCCATCGGTAGGATCAGAGGTCATTGTTCAGTGTTCATATATGGTTGTCTAAAGAAGAATCAGAGGGTGTATTCATTGAAGACATGGTAGAGAGGCCCCATTGTGTATTTAGTCATGGGGTAAGGAGTAGGGGGGGGGAGGGTATAGAGATTGTACCCTCTTTTCTATTAAAGAAGGGCCTGACTCTTGAGGGTAGGTATAGACAAGGAACAAAGGAGAGTCAAAAGCTACCCCTGTTTCAGAGATGCATTTAAAGGTAAGTGGGGGTGTGGGAGTACTACTCCTCATTGGTAGTAGTATTAACAACAACTGCGTACGACTACCAATGAGTAGTACTTGAAATTGCACAAATAATAATGTGGAGCTAATTGTGTGATATATATATTTTTTGTTTATGTTTTTAAGGCCATATGTTGTGTTATAGGCCTACATTCTTTAGATGTGTGTCCAATATTAATTAAAGCTCTTGTTTTGGATTCATTATCGCAATGTCGTGACCTTCTTTAGCTAGCATTTGCTACACCTAGCTTCTGCTGCACCCCCACTTACCTTTAAATGCATCTCTGAAACAGGGGTAGCTTTTGACTCTCCTTTGTTCCTTGTTTAGTCATGGGGTTGTTGGGAGGTCGGACACATCTCTAAGGTTGTTGTTGGTGGTGTTATGGAAAGAGCCATGTTTTTAGTGATTTGCAGAATGTCATATAGTCTTGGGTGTGTCGGATGTGTGGTGGAAGCGAGTTCCACAGAGTCAGGGCCAGTGCTGGGAAAGAGGATCCTCCGATCCTGACGGAGTTAGTGGTTGGGATCACTAAAAGGAGGGCAGAGCTTGATTTTAGGGTGCGGGGTGGGAGGTAAGGTTTTAACTTATCTTGCAGATATAGAGGGCCGGTCTTGTGCACTGCACGATAAGTGATGCACAGGGTCTTGAAAGTGGCCCTTCGTCCGACTGGGAGCCAGTGGAGGGTTCCGAGAGCTGGAGAGGTGTGGTCTCTTGGACCCAGGGCGAGGAGTAGATTAGCAGCAGCGTTTTGCGCTCTTTGGAGTTTGAGGTGGTATGCCGGGACTCCTAGGTAGAGGGAGTTGGCAGTCTCGATATTATATTAGACATAACAGCGGCAAGTCTGTTCGGGAAGGAGAGGTAGGGAAAAATGTGCCTGAGAATTTTGAGATGGTAGTGACAAGATTTTAGATACGTTGTTGATCTGTCAGGAGAGTGTTAGGCCAGAGTTGATAGTGCATCCAAGGTTTTCTACTGTGATGGAGGGAGGGGGCGGGAGGGCAAGGAGGGGAAGTCGGGCCATGGATGGGGGCCAAGGAAGTGGACAAGGTCAGTGTTGCCACACACCATGATTTCGGTTTTAGTGGGGTTTAAGAGGAGGTGGTTTATAGGCATCCAACGGTCGATATCTACGAGGCAGGCTGTGAGGTCGGGCTGAGAGTTGGAGCCTGAGTTGTGGAGTTTAAGGACGATTTGGGTATCGTCGGCGTAGTTGTAGCACAAGACATTGTGCAGGCGGATGATTCCACGGAGGGTGGAGATATAGAGGTTGAATAGGAGAACTGATAGACATGCGCCTTGCGGTACTCGAGTATTGACTGGGCGAGCAGCCGAGACAAAAGGGAGGGTTGTTTCCTGTTGAGGAAAGAAGCGATCCATTTGAGAGTGGCTCCACGGATTCCTAGGGAGTGGAGGCGGTCAAGGAGGATTGAGTGGTTAATCGTGTCGAAGGCTGCAGACAGGTCGAGGAGAATTAGTGCAGCGCATCCTGCAGAGTCTGCAATGATCTTAAGATCATCCCAGATTGAGGCCAGAGTGGTTTCGGTTCCATGTAGCGGTCTGAAGCCTGATTGGGCGGGATAAAGGAGGTTGTTGGATCCGACAAAGGCGTTTAGTTGGGAGCATGCTGTTCGGTTGATGAGTTTTGCAAGGGATCTGGTGTTCGAGATGGGCCGGTAACTTCTGGGGTGAAGAGATTTTTTTTTTTTAACACTTTCTTTATTTCGCAGGAGGACAAATTACAAGCATCATTTCCAACCTCGGTATTGTCGCGCAAGTACTCACGAGTATAACTGTTGTAACACCTCTCCCCTCACCCTCCACCCCACCTCTCTGTCATACAATGTCCGACATTGGTAGGCAACACAACAGTGTCCAATTCACAAAGGTGCATTATGCATCAGTTCATATAATTAGTGCGCATAGTTCACAGGATGGAAACCTTGCGGAGGAAATACGGCAGCCATGTGTTCTGGTATTTCAAGATCGATCAATATGCCAGTGCCGTTACCTTTTCCATGGCCATCACTCCCCACAGTCTCATCCACCATCTGGCCACTAGCGGCCCCTGCTTTTTTTTCCATGCTTGTGCTAGGTTGATTCTAGCCGAACTCAGCATATGGGATGTTTCTTTTAAGAAGAGGCTTGACATGTGCAATTTTGAAGGCATCAGGAAAGATTCCAGAGCTGAGAGAGTCATTTAGGATGGTTCTTGTATGCTCTCCTGCGCAGGTGGACGCGAATATTTCTTTGAGGACTGAGGCGGGGCAAGGGTCTAGGGAGGAACCTGAAGGTTTGCGAGCAGATGGGTCAAGAAATTAGTCTAAGGAGATTGGTTTGAAGGAGTTGGGTTAAGTGGGGGTTGCAGCGGCAGGGGTTTGGGGGGTGGTGGTTGTTGGATTAGTCAGTATTCGGGGCGGGGAGAGCAGGGATAGTTTGTTATGGGGGTAAGCGTTCTGTCGAGAGCAGTGGTGTAGAAGTGGAGGGAGAGAGAGTCGCAGTGATTGTGATGGGGTAGATTGGGAAGAGGTGCATGTGGGTTTGACGAATTCAGATACAATTCTGTGGAGTTCTTTGCACAGTTGAGAATCCGATTGTTGTAGTGGGCTTTTTTGGCTTTCCGGATTTCTGCTTTGTACTTGCGATGGTGCAAGGCGAAAGTCGATCTGCTGACAGTTTTTTCCTGCTCACCATTTGCGTTCCGGGGAGTTTCGTTTTTTGTCACAATAGAATACCATTCATTAAACTTTCCAGTAATCTTTGAGCGCACTAGATCTATGTGACAGTCCCAAGAGGTAGAGTACTATTCGGTAAGCTTTCAGAGTACTATCTATAAGTGACACAGTCTTAGGTGACAGGGTGCAACACAATCTTTGAGCGTACTATCTGGATGTGACACAGTCTAAGGCGGTAGAATGCTACACATTAAATTTTCTAGTAATCTTTGAGCGCACTATGTAGATGAGACACCGTCCCAAGGGGTAGAAAAGAACTCAGTAAACTAGCTTTCAGTGGCAGCTAGTTTAGCTTAGAAGGCAGAATTCAACTGAGCACATTTCAGCGTTCCATCTAGATGTGACACAGTCTCAAGAGGCAGAGTTCAACACAGTACTCTTTGAGCGCACTATCTGGATGTGACGAGGTAGAAGACAACTCTGTAAACGATCAGCGCTCCATCTAGATGCAACACAGTGTTAAGGGGCGGAGTATAACACAATAATCAAGATGTGTCAGTCTTAAGAGGCAGAGTGTGGCACAGAGAATTATTCAGTGCCTGGTCTAGGTTTGTTAGGATAAGAGGGTGGTATGCAACACAGTATCTCATTCGCACAATATCTACATTTGGCAGTCTTAAGTGGGAGAATACAACTCACTGAACTTTCAGCGTGCGTTCTAGATGACAGTCTTAATAGACACAATCTCTCTTGGGCACAATAACTAGATGTGACAGTCTTAAAGGTGGAAATCAACTAAGTAAACTTTCAGTGCTCTGTCTGGATGGGACACAGTGTTAAGAGGCAGAGTGCAGCACAGTAAGATTTGCCAGGCAGAGAGCAATGGAGTGGTTTGTAATGGTGTGTTATCTAGGAGTGAAGAGGGTACAGTTGTAGGGGTTGGGTGTGTATACCTATTAACACAGGTGAGTCTGAGATAATAAGCAAAGAATGACGCAGGCTAGCGTTTCGTTAGAGTGGGTGCTATGAGAGATGGGAATGGTCTTGGTTACACTTGACTTGATGCTTGACTGGAGGCTGGCTTCGGGCTTCCCCTGCTGACACCTGCAGACATGATCTGGAGCCGCCTTTGAAGGAGCCGCCGTTTGCCTGGGGCCCTTAGCTGCAGGGGCTGCCGGGCAGAGGGCTGGCCTGGGAGGGTCAGTTAAGGTCAGGTGGGTCTGCCAATAAGAGGCATTGGGCTGGATGGGAGGCGGGAAGGAGAGGCAAAACAGGAAGAGTACACTGGCGAGCGGGTAATGAAGGCACAAAGGGAGGCTGTACTCACCTGCTTCTCGAATGAAAAGTGGATACCGGTGGTTACTAGCGGGTCGTTAGACCCAAGGCAACGGTAGAGATTGTCCAATCAGAGGCGGTGCGCAGGACCTATCTGATCACGTGGTCCAGGTAGACCATGACTCCAAACCCCAACCCCCAAAAAGGGGGGTGAATGGTGGTGAGGCCCGATCCCCAGGAGGCAGCACCTTTGTTACCTGCCCTAGCCTCCCTCCCACCTCTCCCACAGGGACCCTCCGGTGGCTGTACACCTAGCTCCGGAGTCCCCTGAAAGGGGATCTGTGTTCACATGGTCCTCTCCCACTTGCCACAGGGGCGCAGACCAACCACCCCCCACCTGCACCATTGTTATTATGGCTAAAAAGTTCTGCAACAAACGTTTGGTACCCATTTTCGATAGGTGTCTCCGGTCCTGGTGACAAATCCCAGGGCCCTTCACCAGGCCATTCCTCACGATCTTTAGACGCCCTTGGCATGCCGCCAGCCATAGTTCATTGTTAAGTTTCAGATAGGAAATGTTACATGGGCGAGCCGGGCCCCGGCACCTCCAGGCTGTTCTTGATGTGATTTATGACCAGGCCAACAGGGACTCCAGGCAGAACCGCCTGAACCATGAGCAGAGGATAGCAAACATTCCACCAGGTCCCTCCTCTCTAACTGCACTAAGTCATTGCCCCCCACATGAACGATGACCAATCCACTCTTTCTTTTCTGTGCCTAGACCAGTGCACGCACCCTACCCACTTGCAAACCCCCTACACAAATCCAGTGTGTGTTGAAGCCGGACATGCCGGCCAACAACCCTGGGTGCTTGCAGACCCTTTCCTCCATCCTGCGAACGAACGAGTGGCCCACGACCCATACCACGGGCCTCGCCATCCTCAATCTGTGCTTAATGACAAAGAGACAGCATGTTAAGATATCACTTTTTTTTATGCCCCCGATCCCCCCCGCCCCCTCTTTTTTTCTCATAGAAGACGCAGTCTGATGTAACTTTCATATGCATGGGACTTCCACCATCCTATTTCCTCAATTTCTCTCTCGAGGAACCAATACCCTGCTGCCGTATTGGTTGCTCCAATGCAAAAGGAATGCGGGGGAAACCTAACCCCACAATCCCCACACCTTGCAGGGATTTTTGAAAGATCCTCCTGAATTGAAATTAAGATAGTGAGAACCCGTCCCCAAGCAAGAACAGCGGCCCACCCACTTCCCAGCCCTGAACTCCAGGAAAGCCCTCAATGTCACTGGGCAGATTTCTGCTCTGGTGTATCCAGTTACTGAGACTCGGGCTCACTTGCCCTCCTAGTCCGTTTTTGATCCCCTTACCTAAAATTGGACCATAGAATTTCCCACAAAAGAGAGGTCTACCCTTGCCAATCCCCCAGATTGATCTGACGTTGAGGCTCCCACCAACTCTCCAATCCTGAAGGCCCCAAAAAATGCTGCTGAGAACGCGGCCTTGAATACAGCTACCTTCCACCTATTCCTATACATTTCACCCCCCTGATGATAGCGGCCATTTGACCTGGATCCAGCAGGCGCCTCTTATCCCCAGGATTGTCCACCACCTTCCTCCAGTCGGTCATTGCCTTCTTTACTGTGAAGTCTACGGATGTGGGGTCAGGGGAATCTACCCTATAATCCTGCAAAGAACCCATGGCAGCCATTTTAGCCCTAGCCACTCCCCTGGACCTTCCTCCGCCAGTAGCTGTCCCAGAAATCTAATCGCAGATACCCTATGAAAAATGTCAGAGCAACCCTGCGCCAAAAAGAACAGCCTGAATTCCTCAAATGTTTTCTCGTATGCCTTCTTAGTCTTCCTTGACACGGATGCCTCTATCAAAGGCTCTTACTCTGGCAACCAAGCCCACATAGTATCCTGGGAAAGGGGGGTCATCACTGGGTCTGCCCTTGGTAGGTAGGTACCTCTGGAACTCATGCAGTTTGAAACAGGACAAAGCATCAGCTGCATTATTATTCACACCGGGTACATGTCTTGCCTGAAAGCGGGTATTCCCACAGAGACACAACAGTACTAACTTCTTTAACAACCTCAATACTAACTGGCAGGCCGCTCTTTGATTGCTGATCGAGCATACCACTGACATGCTATCAGACCAGAATAACACATCCCTACCTCTCACTTATTCCCCCCACATAGTTAACGCCACCACTATTGGGAATAGTTACAGAAATGTGATGATCCTTGTTAACCCACTGTCCGCCCAAGCAGTTGGCCACTGCTGTCGGCACCATTTGTCCCCTAGAATAGCTCTAAACCCCACGCTGCCCGCTGCATCCATGTACAGCCCCAACTGCGCACTGTTTATCACCTCCGACGGCCACACCTGTACCCTGTTGAAGTTTGAGGAACTCATCCCAGACCACAAGGTCCTGTTTGAGTTCTCTGAACAATCTAGTGTGATGATGTACTTTGATCAAACCGGATATAGCTCCTGCAACTACTTGTGAGCACAGTCTTCCCATTGGTAAGATCCTTCACGCGAAGATCAACTGTCCCACCAGATTCTTTAGCTGTCCCAAGGTTACCTTTTCAGTCTTAAGGCATGTTGCCACTGCCTCCTTAAATTCCCAGACCTTGTCCTCAGGGAAGCAGCATTCGCCCCATTGCTGTCAATTTCCATTCCCAGGAAACACAGTGAAGTCGTACAGCCCTCTGTCTTTTCTGTAGCAAGGGGACCCCCAAGGTTTCCGCAATTCTCTGGAATGCTCCCAATGCCCTTCCACAATGGTCTGTGCCCTTCTCATCTAGGAATAGGAAATCATGCAGGTAATGCAGTACCCCGTGCATCCCTACACTCCCTCTTTGCTACCATTGCAAGAATGTACTGAAAGTATCGAAGTACGCACATAATATTGAGCATCGCATTGGCATCCACCTATCGCAGTAGTGACCCCCCCATCCCCCAACCTGGCATCCCAATATGTGATAATCGTCGAGATTCACTGGAAGTAAGCGAAAGGCCAACTCAAATGTCTGCTTTTGCCAGGAGGGCCCCCTTTCGCATCTGTGCCAGTGCCACATCAAATGATGCATCCATTACTGAGCACAGTCCCTCATCAATTGCGTCATTCAGTTCCTTTCGGAAAAGATCATTGTGAATCAACTGGAACTTCCCTGGTTCTTTCTTTGGGACAATCCCCAGTTGGGGTGGGGGGGGGGGAGGTGGGGGGGAACGGAACAACACAACCCTCCAAGGGGGCGGAGGGAAATGGGCCGGCCATCCTCCCCTGCCCTACCTCCTTCTCAACTATTTCCATCAATATCCCTGGTTGCATTTTGTCCGACTTTTGGTTCTCTGGCCCCGGGGGGGGTAGGGGTGTGGGGGACCAGGGGTTTCGAACCGCTCACAGTGATTCGAAAACCCTGGGAAAATCCCTCTACCAACAACCATGCGTCGTCCACCCTATTGAAACCCGTTAACCCATGCGCGCAATATATCCACGCGCACAGTTGTGGGGAGACCCACAATGGGTTCCTTAAGCATCAGGATGCTACTTGTGCTCCTTGCTTACTCTCCCCATGTCTGGACATCCCACAGAAGGAGCACACATGCTTAAATTCACAGACTGGTCTTGTGCATGACGTTTTGTTTAAAGCCCAGCAGGTTCCCTTTTTATCTCCTGCTCCAACCCCCCCACCCCTCCGCTGCTCCGAAAGGGCCGTGTTGGCTTGGCTTGCCTGCCCCTGGTCCCTTGGCAACTGATGTGCCCACTGCCGTGCAGCTAGCCCAAAGATCCATTGCTATAGTCCCCCAATCCAGCATGGAGTTGCCCGCTTTTGTGCTTCTAAATTTTTCATCATATACTAACTATGCCCCAAATGCACAATCATGATACATGGACGGTTCTAAATGGTTATAAGACAGTAGCATCTGGTATAATTCTGAGAATATTTCAAGTAACACTGGTGAAATATTGCAAACCCCATAGCCCAGTTGGCCAGGGATCGCTCTACAAAAAAAGATTATTTTCCTTCGCCCTTGGGGTCCTTACTCTTTTCGACCCTCTTGTAATCTAGTAATGCAAACATATTGACATTTTTTTCCTTCAATTCCTGTGACACATGCCAGATGAGCATACCTGGTAAAGCACTGGGGTGGAGGCCTCCACAACCGCCGTCTGCCCCACCGCTGACACACCGGCAGTGGCCCCTGTGGTGGGTGCCCCTGTCCCTGCCTGGGCTCCATCCCCAGTGGTAACGCTCCCAGTTATTGAAGAACTTGTGCCACCTGTTGCAGCCCCACATGAGGGTTTTCCCCGCACCCCCAGGCGCCCCCTGGACAGTCTCATCCACTGGTCCCAACACTGCCCCAATTGTGCTCCCTAGACCACTGCTCTGCTTGGTTGCTGTAGCGTTGGGTGACCTGGTAGATCCATATGACTGGCCATGCCAGCCCTCCCCTTCTGCCCCTCCACTCCCTTGAGGGTCCTTCGGTCTGTGTTGCAGGGCCCCCAAGAGTCCTGCTGTGGTACTCCATTCCAGCCCCCATAATTGCCCCCAAAAGGCCAGCCCATACCACACCCACAGCAGTCGGGCACCTGTGGTCCCCAATTGTACCACAGCCCCTGCCAACCATTAGACCCCCAGGGCCCATTCATTGCCCCCCCCACACCCTGTGGGCTCATTGCCCCCTCCTACCGTATCCTGCATTGTCGTTGGGGGGACCACAGACGTGTTTATTGGTGCCCCTTGCGAGCGGCTGCACCCTCTTAGGCTACCCCTTGTGTATCTACTGGGCTGATCGGGGCCCCTACTTCCACATTCTCTGTGCCCCCCCCCTTCCTGCACATTTGCAGCCACAGGGGTCGGGTGGTTATTTCTCCAAGCGCTCCCGGTAGCCTGCTGCCATTTTATTTCCCTTTTTTTTCTTAGCGGGATGGAAGGTGGCACTGGCAGGCCATGTTCTTTCCCTGGGGTTGTGCCGAGGAGGGCCCCCCACCATCTTCCCCCGCCGACTCTACTGCCCCATCAATCACAGCCAGGGGAGGGGTCATTCCAGATAGTACCCCCAGTACAGTATCCAAGTCCTTGCCCTGAAGCAGGGTAATTACAGCTGCCAATTTTGCAGGATCAATCCCCCCAATTGGTCGAGCTGCTGTCCCAGACTTCACTTAGCAATACGGCAACAAAAACAGGCCTTCCCTACTCACTGCGCTGCCCGCCAACCTGCATGAAAGAAGCTCAGTCCCCTGTGATACAATGTACACCGTCCGTGGCGAGCAGAGCACTGGGCTCGTAATGCATTACTATAACCAATGTAACTTACCGGCTCAAAGTGTTGCTCTGTAATTTCCCCCTCACAAAAGACAGTTTTCAAAAGCAACAGGCTTGTAATTCCGAAATATAATCACTTGCCCGCTGCCCGTATTGCTCAGCAATGTATTCCCCCCGCAGGCAAGACGTTTATCAGAACAAAATCACCAAGTAAAAATGACTGCTGCGCGGCTCTTTCCCTGAGACGTTGCCCAGCAACCAGTACGAACAAAACCACAATGTTAAAACAATATGCCAAGAAACATGCCCTCGTTCACTCCCCACCCAGCTCGAGAGTTATTAAAGCGATCGTCGTCCCGCCCTCCACACCGAGACAAGGTCCTCTGACCACCCCACAAACACTCTGCCCGCCAACCCCCGTCATCCCACCAACCTCAGCACGCACTCTACTCGGGACCCAGAAACAATGAACAAATCTATCTTCCTCTGTAATCTTTATCCCGAGGATGACACAGCAAAGGCGGCGGACACGGCGAGCAGCAGCGGATTAGGATCCTGAAGAAAGAGGTTGTCGGCAGGGCGGCTCGGTCTCGGCCTACAGGAGTGCAACACGGAGGATCCACCCAGCAGGGCGAGGTAGTGAACTGTGCACTCCTCGCCCTCTGGTCCTCCATTTATGGTGTGATCCTGGTGGCATGCCCACCCCCACCGAGATGAGCATGCAAAACTAGCCGGTCCCCCTACCAGGAATCTAGTTCACTCTGGCATCCGCCAGACAACTCCTCCCCAGTCCGCCCAACTCAGCATCCCCACAATGTTGAGTCTTTTGCCTTTGGAAGGAATTGGGCCGGAAAAAGACAGAGCTGTGCTGTGGCAAAAATGGTTTTGCTGGAGCACTGTTTCATGTAGACCTGGGGGCCGACTCCCATTCCCCCCCACCCTTATCATGCCTATTTCTTTCATGGCGACTACTCAATTAAATGAGCACCATAACCAGTGTGCATTCCATGCTGAGAAAGAATGCACGTTTGAATTACTATCAAACATGTTTGATAAATTGGTGGTCACTCTTATTTTCCCAAAATGCACTATATTTAGGTCATCCACATTATTTTGACACCTAGATCTGCCCCTCAATCCCACCCACACTACTGACAATCCACACCCTCTAACCCCCCCACCCCCTTGAAGCCCTGCTTCAAGGGCTGGAAGAAATGGACAAAAAGTCTTATCGATATTTTTGGCCTGAATACTGATATACAATATATATCTCGATATTGTTTATGTGGGTTAAATGCTCAGTTAGAAGCCAACTACATGTGAGATGCCAACAGTACCAATAGTGAACAGTAGATGCTAAACACAACGAACATTGTCAGTTAACCTCATCCTAAAATTGCAAAAATATATATATATATATATATATATATATATATATATATACACACACACACACACACAAATCTCAATATCTCAATGCTAACAATATTGTCTAATCCTATATCGCTTTTGAAAATATATCCCCATCACTCAATATATCGCTTCGCTTCTTCATCTGGCCACACAGGGCAGATGTGGCCTGGCACAGTATTTGAAGACCTGCCTCTTGCACGACCCATCTTCACACAGCTATGTGCTCCCCACCAGCACAGCCAATTCCCTGGAAATACCCCAGGCAGGTTAAGGATTCCCCCATTTCCACAGCCTCTTAAAAAAAAAATCCCTAAAAGTCACGTAATAGCTTTAGAGATGCTACCCTTGGACCGTACTTGGAGTAATGGACACGTTAGCCTTGTTAAAAGCCCGTACTGCACGCAGACCTTTAAAAATCGGTCTTTTGGTCCTGTAGTGCACTCAGGGCCAAGTGGCTAAAACTTAATTATTAATGATAATTACTTTTGCCGTAAGGCCAATGAGCGTCCAGTACTTGGCTGCCACACTGAACAGAATTTTGCCTTTTTCCACTTTTAACCTAAAAGCACTGCAGTCACTTGCATACGGTCCTATGCAGTGCTTTAAGTGGGCCGGGGCCTGCCGGGGCCGGGCCCCGGCAGTCTCCAGAAAGTGGGGCTGAGCCGGGGCCCAGCCGGGGCCCCCCGTCCCACACAACATTGCGGGATGCATTATCCCGCCGCGGCCGCAGCCGCGACGGGAGATGCGCCCGTCATTATGTTGGCCAAGCTGACAGAAGTGCCAGCCAGCCACAGCGACGCTGAGGCTGGCGGCACTTCTTTCAGTTAGTGTAACTCCCTCTGATGACCCCTCATCAGGGTCATCAGAGGAAGTTACTGTCCCTTTGTTTTCCCTCCCCAGGTCACTGACCCCCGCGGGCTCCGTGATCTAATATGCAGATTAAATCATGGAGCCCGCGGGTTCGCAGAGGGTGAAAGACACCTCGGGCTCAGTGATAGCAGATAGATCACAGAGCCCGAGGTGCCTTTCTCCGTCGGCAAAGCTTTATAAAAGATGCCTTGAACTGTGTACGTTTCAAGCCATCTTTTATAAAGGTAGAAATATTTCTATGTTTATAAAAGACGGCTTGAAACGTGCACAATTCAAGGCATCTTTTATAAAGCTTTGTCGACGGACAAAGCCACCTTGCGGTTTGTTTTGTCTGTCATGCCTTGAATTCTTTACGTGTCAAGCCATCTTTTAGAAACATAGAAACATGTTACAAATATCTATGTTTATAAAAGGTGGCTTGAAACGTACACAAACCATAGTAAGGTAAGCACACAAGTGTGCATAACTTACTATGGTTTGTGCACTTTTCAAACCACCTTTTATAAACATAGAAATATGTAACATTGCTATGTTTATAAAATATGGCTTGAAAAGTACACACACCATAGTAGTACGCATACAAACATATAAATGCTCACATACATTTATATATTTGTTTGCGCACCTTACTATGATTTGTGCACTTTTAGGCCACGCCCACAATGAAAGCCACACCCCCAAACGAGGGCCCCCCCTCAATTTCTTACCCCACTTAAAGCACTGGTCCTATGATTGGGTGCAGATACATATTACTCAGAGCTGCTGAGCAATACAGAATGTTATGATCGGAAGCCCTCCTTATGCACCCTAGACTTGCAGGCTCAAAATTTCCCGTACAGCCTGCAGAACAGGATAATATTGCGGTTTACATCAGAATGTTGGCACCTTCAATCCAGAGGTAGCATGCAATAATGACTATTAGCACCCTGGCAGGGAATCAGGCAGCACCCAGCCAATCGAGAAGCTTGGAATGGGGACTTTACCCCACAGTAAAGCCCCCATTCCGAGGCTCCTCAGAAGCGGGAGGCTGCCAACTTCCCAGCTGCGAAACCGTGGTCCCTACGCTCTCTTCTCTCAACCACAATTTCCACACCCCACGCCCATCCCCCACCCCACCCCACTTACCCAGAGCTTTGTCCCTCGCTGGCACCGGGAACACAGTGTAGTTCGCTTCTTCCTGTCCATGGCCGACATCTTGTTTTTAGATCTTTTTTTTTTAAGTTGTAAAACGGCGAACACGCAGTTTACAAATTAAAACAAAATAACTATTAGCAGTCTGGTAAAACAGGCTGAGATACCAATAGCAATAAACCCCTCCAGGCGGAGGCATTACTGGGTGTGGTAATGCCCAGGGCCACTTTAAGAAGCTTGCTTCGCTCGGTCCCATGGTATTATGTGACCCGATGATGCCCCTGTCCATTGTGGTTTATTGCTTAATTACAAGTCTTTTGTCCAAACAATGCTCTGTTGCCTTTCCTAGTTTTAAATGGAACGTTCTACCTTCATTGGATGGCAGGTTCTAATAGCAATGAGCCCATCCTCGGGCCATTTTTAGGTGGGGAACGTCCTTGGCCCTCGTTAAATACCCTACCCTCACAAACTTGGGCCAAGGGCCATTACCACCTGGTAACGGCCATTTAGAATGCAGCATTATGTTCTGTGGACATTATTTGTCCTCAGTTCAAGGACTTTTAAAGAACTGTTAAGACAAACGACGTACACCAGTCATTACTGTCCTCTGCCAGTGCATTGTCTGCAATGGAACTGCCCACATTCCAATGTTTTAATTAAGACCCCTGCACTCACCTAGAGTTTTGGGCCCTGAATACAAGCAGAGCGCAGCAAGGGCTTTTAAAATGGTCTATGGGTCCATAACTCGGTACAGCCTGAGCATGGGGTCTATAAAGCTATGACTGGCGCTACTCCCAATATTATAAAGCATGGTTATTCATTAAGTAGGCCTCCAGAAGTTTAGGCCTTAAATCACATGATCATTTGCCAGAATATTCAATCATTAAGAATTATGGGAGTTGTACACCAAACCATCTGCAGGAGACACAGAATGACTAACCATACTACATAATAAAAAGGAAACTGGATTTGGGACTACAGAAATTAACCTGGCCAGGGGTGTATTGCAGCGAACTGGCAGCAGCCTGGAAAAAAGGCACAGTGGACATCATTGTGAGGAGCAGGGTGTACACTGAAGGTGTCTGTCAACGATGCAGAAGGCATGTACAGGCAAGGAGAGATGCAGGAGAGGATAGCAGAATAGGATAAATGGCAGATTAACTGAATTCTGGCAAGTGGAAGGAGGGAATGGGACAGGGGAGGGTCGGGGGGGAGGGGGACAGCATACAGAAATCATTCTGGGCTATACCGGCTCATATAGCCCAGAGATTGTCCACTAAGGGAGCACCACAAGGATATCGCGCATCACAATTCATCTTTCTAGACTGTGTAAAGGGAGTTAGGAGCACTGAAGACGTATAAATGCCCCATTGCAGCGAGGGCATTTAATGAGGTTTATGGGGGGAAAACTTCCTAGTACGGCCATTAAGCCATTATATCTCACACCGCTCTTGACAGTATATAACAAGAGTCTACCACCGTTGGATCTGTAGAGACTGCAACTCTCATCATCCCTAGCCAACACAGTCTATGGAAAGGGATCATGAGAGCCGTAGTCCAAAACATCTGGATAGTCACAGGTGCCAGAGTTCTGGTATATAGTTTAAGCATACATAAATTGTTAAAATAAACATTCACCTTTATCATCACAGGGAATTGGCTCCAGAGCACTGTAGGCAGCCTTGACATGCAGCATTCTGAAACATCTATGGGCTATACGATAACATCTGCAAAGTGCCCAACGAGAACACCATTTCAACATTCCAAGAGACATAATGCTTAATAATAAAGGCAGAGTGTAATCAAATTGGGCATGCCAATTGCTAAGGTAAGTACCAACATTCACAAGAAATTAAATATTTCTCCAACAGCTTCACCCAGTAACCATCACTGGAAGTTCATCTCCAGTTCAGTGCCACATGATCAATGCATTGTGGGTATGCAAATTAGCTCAAATGCATTACTTTTGGTATACATCTTGGTATATGTATTTTTTACATGAATGCACCCATTAAACTATCAAATTTGACAATACCCTAAAACGTATGCCTAATTTGAAGATTGTCAATCTAGGCTAACAATTACAGAGGAAAACGCTCATTCTGATGAAGTGCCATGTAAACACATATACATAGATCCCTCAGACAGGACCCATTGGTCGCACAATTCAGCCATTCACTAAACTAAAGAACTTACTGGGAATCTCTTCTTTTCGTCGGTGAAACTTTGAAAATGCGAAGGAGGAGTGCGCTGAAACACCTCCCACCGCTCCAGACGACGTTGAAGCGCCCGGACCGAAAGGGAATCGCAGTAGAAACACGAGTCCCAACGGTGGTTTGGATCCAAACATTCTAAGCAAAGAGAATGGGGATCCGCCCTAGCAAAGCGTCAATCGCAGGAACAACAATTAGGAAAATCAAACTGAAACGGAATAGACTACTACGCGACTGCTAAGTGGGAATGAAGGACACTGGAAGGAAAAAAAATCTCCCAAAGATGCAAGTACGTCCAGTCCCGATCGTGCGGAGAAAAGGACTGATAGGCGATGCACTGGGCGGAGCCAAGTAGGGCGGTGTTACGGCCGCGTGCGGTACCCCGTGTAAAAAGAGAGGAAGGACACATTTTGTAAAAATGTGATGCTTTTTACAAAGTGCTCCGGTCCCCTCCCACAGGACGGACGAATGTCCCATAAGTATGGAGGAAAGGGGACAGGACGTAGGAGTATTACTAAAGTATAATTTCTTCTATGCTTTCATAGACACTTTTTCTCCTTAGATACAAGACATCCAGGAGTCCTTGCCATTACACAATAATTGTATACATTTTTATATAGAATTTTAAAACTTTGTGGAAATCTTTTGTTTTATTATTGTTCCATTATTGCTACAAGAGAGATAATTTGACTAGGTGCTTAAAATATGTGCATTTTTTAATTGGTTTGCTTGAATCTTTTTCGATTTCCAGAAATCATGTAAAGGGTTTATTACTTCTAAGATGTATGTCTGTTTGGAAATATTGATATATTGCACATATCTGAATTTTTGAACTTATTTGTGTGTGTTTTTATTTTAACAGGAATAAGCACTTTATATTTTGCATTCTACATCTTATATTGGCCAAGCACCTTATATTAGAAAAGTATTTTGAACACTGAAGCAATTTAATGGTCAAATACTTTTGGTGTTTATTTGGCACTTTGCACTTTACATTGGCCTAGTACCTTATATTAGTAAGGCACCTTGAGCGCTGATGCACAAAAACACTTTAACTGTTAAATACCCTAGAGTGTTAATAACCTAAATAATTACAGGTTGGGGTGTTTTGAACAATAACAGTATTTTTTCCTTGAGTTCAAGTGGAAGCAAAAGAGTTGCCTCATTTCGGAAATAAAAGTGTTTCTTCATGACATTGACAGGGGTACCCCAAGAGTTACTAAATCCACCTGTGCAGCTTTTGATGCACTAGGCGCGATAGAGGTAGTAGACTGTGGTAGCAGGGTCCACAGCCACAAAAGAATCATGAGCCCAAGATGAACAAGGATACCGGGCAAAGAGGACCCACTAGATACATTCTTAGTAGAGAATACCTTGGGGGCAACGGGGGTGGGAACAACCCGATTCCTGTATGTAGCTCTAATTCTTTGGGTTTTCCCAACTACTAGCATGGCGGAGTATATAATCAACCAGGACAAATATTGGAAGGTGCACATATACAGATGGACTTGATAGACCTAACCTCAAACATCCCTGAGGGGGATCGTACGGTGTGTCCAGATGTAGGTTTGGTTAAATTGTTAAGTTCGAACACCACCACAGAGGCTCCAGGAATTGTTTTAATTGCACCCGTTATCCCATTACAAAATCGATTCTTGCCCCTGCTGGTTGAGGATACTGGCAAAATGGTACTGCAGAATGCGATCCAAAAAAGTATTGACAACCAATGACAATACCAATCGCGAACCTGGTATGACAAAGGATATCGTAGGAGGGAAAAGTAATTCCAAGAAAGTACTACCTAGGGGGGGGGGAACACAAAAATATAATTATTATTTGTTTTGTTTTTGTTAAGGTTGACACCGAGTTTTGAATTAGCACAAGGGCGTTGAAGTGTGCGTGCAAATGTAACCTAAAAATTAACCTCAATGGGATAATCTGTGAGGTTGGGAAACTTAAGGAAATGGTGGCCAACTTCACTAGCATAGCCACCACGGAGGGGAAGCAGCTATCTAGGACACACAATAAATACATTCACCATCACCAACGGCCGCTAGCTAACCAGGCTTGACAGGCTGTGCAACAAGCAATGGATAAAGGGTTTCCGTCGATTCAGTCCCAGAAAAAGGCAAGTAGCCTCAATGGGGAGAAAGTGGTGATCAAAGCCAAGGCTGTAAGGGTGGGGACAGACCCAGAATGAGTTAAACCAATAACTGATAACATTAATAACCACATGTTCATTCATCCGCCAAGGTGTACTGGCAATGGCAGGTACAATCAATTGCCCAATGCAAATCAATCTAACCCCACGACCGCTGTTAGTAACCAAGGTGGAGCAGAAAGTGGTACATCCATCTATGTGTAACGTACCCAAATTAAGATCAGGAGCATATGAGAATAGAGAGATGCTAACTAATAAGAGCATCAATTGGGTAAGTCACAGAGGATGCACCTCTGTTATAAGAGAGGATATCATAATGTGTAATAGAAGGAATATACCAAATGGACAAAGTGATTTCATTCAATTGTTATTGTCGGTGAGAAAAAAAACCCTGAGCAACTGGTGATTGAAGGGAAGTGTAATTACTCACCAATGGGTGAGGAAATAGAGGAGGTAGATTGACCGGTTTCCCTCCTCCGCCCAGAGGCTCCGATTAAACCCAAGGGAATAAGGGTGCTGTCGTGGAACGTTGCCGGGATTGAAGACAACTGACAGACACAGATTGGATGGCCATAATTTATAGTAGCAAGATCATATGCACCCAAGAAACCTGGGCTTTAACATCGGTTCAGGTACATGGTTTTAAGGCACTACCCGGCAATGAAGCGTGCCAGATGGTGATCAAAGGGGAGAGGACGGGGGGAGCATGTAGGAGGGGGGATAGTTAATTGACCCTAATAGCAACAGACTATGGGTGGGAAACAGATGAGCGACCGGAGTACTCGTCTGCAACTGGTAGTTGGTAAAAACAGGGATGGTCTTCTCTACTTGGGTTTCATTTATATAATAGGCCCTATGGGACCAATTTCTTGGGAACTTTAACACTCCTGCAGCAACCAATTACTAGTCAGGACCATATGCTAAATGGAAAGCTTCATATCAAAGTCGGGGTGACTTTAATCTACAGTTTGAACCTCTGAAAGAACTGGTAGGGCTATGGGAAGAGGTGGACTTTGAGTGCGACATCCCTGAACTAGGGGCTAGCTATCCGTCTCGGGCACACAAACATGCACTAGATTCAGCAAGATATTGCAGGGGGTCAGTCTAAGAGCATGTAATGGTAGATGCAGTGGTGATCGCCCTGGGAGGAATACATTTTTAGTACGGATTGTACTTTGAGGATTGATTTTATACTTGCATTGATGAGTGACTGGAAACTCGTACAGGAGTTTACAGTCATTGACCACAGAGAAAGTGATGACACACCCCTCTTGCTGGTAATGAGGTTAAATGGGGGTTTTTGCAAAGTGTCTGTGCCAATGTACCAATCACGATTAAAGGGAATGCCAGGGAGGTTACTAAATGGGGTAAACCAGAGGCAGCAGGGCTCAAACCTAGTATTTATCAAAGGGCCTTGACAAACATCAAGAGTATTTGTTGTAGGGCCTTTAAGTATTAGAGAGATCCTGGTTGAGTTTGATTGCCTGGTTGCTGACATAAGCTTTTTTTTTTTTACAAGATCCGCTAAGTAAATAAAACAGAAAGGGGTGGTAAAGAACGCCTGGTTCAATGATGAGTGTAGGATGGTAAAGGGAGCTCTGTCACAATGTCTTGTAGTTGAAGGCCCAGTGAATAAAGAGGAGCTACACTCTTGTAGAATGAACTACATGAAAATAACTCGGGAGAAAAAGGAAGGCAGTTACAGAGCTAAATGGGACAATCTTTTAGAGGCTGTTACTTGGAGACGTCAAGACATTCTGGGTCCTAGTTTCTGACAATAAGAGGACCAACGCTAATGGATGGGTTTCAATGTCACCTCCACCCTGAGGATTGGTTTAACCATATGAGGGTTATATGAAGATGGTGTGGTTAGAGAATGTGAGAACGATGTGGGGTTATTGGGAAAACGTATGGTACCGAATGAATAGCCCAACAATGACGTTTACATTAGTAGAGGTCAAGAGTGCAATTTTGAACTCCAAGAGTCAGAAAGCACTGGGCCCAGATAGGATTCTAGTCGACCTGCTGAAAGACGAGCCAGGCATTTGGGCACCCATTTTAGTGAAATTGTTCCATCAGTGGTCAAACTTAACAAAGTCCCCGATTCCTGGTGAATCTGCCAAAATGGGGCCCATGTACAAAAAATGTGTGAGGGAGAAGCCTGGTAATTACAGGCCCATCTCACTACATGAGGACATTGGAAAAATCTCTTTGCTAAGGTTGTTCTAAAGCAGTTATATGAGTGGGTAACTTCAAGGAAACTCATTTCTCATCTCCAGGCTCGGTTCCAGCAAGGGACAAGCACTATGGACCAATGCTTTCCCTTGTCTCTTGTTGTAAAAAAATACACATTACTGAAGAGGATGAGGGTGTACGCAGTCTTTCTAGACTTGCAGACCACTTTTGATAGTGTTTCCAAAGACAAGCTATGGTGGGTTATATTGAAGCGGGGGTGCCTGCTGAACTGGTAGCAGTTATGAGCCAGCTTTATTTTAATAATACAGCGGTGGTGAGGTGGGGTCCTGGAGGATAAATGACAAACATGTTTAGGATAGACAGATAGGTGCGGCAAGGCTGTGTCCTTGCCCCACCACTCTTCTGCCTTTACATTAACGTGATGATTTTGGAACAGACGATGAAATGACAGGAGGACAGGGTTGATCCCACTAAGCTAGGCACTGAAATGATTCCGGCATTTTTTGCTGATGGGGATTAGGCGCTGCCTGGAATGTTCTATCGTCAAATGCTCTCAATTAGGCTAGACTCTAAATAAGAGCAAGACTAAAGTCCTGGTCTTTAGACCCAGAGATCCAAGTACTGTGTATGCCCTATGATGATAGATGGAACCAATCTTGAGCAAGTCACCTACGATTACCTGCGAGTTAGATTCACAGATCCCTGGTATGGTCAGCACAAGTAGATAAATCACAGGTTATCTTGGAAAAAAAACAGTGGTGGACTTGGAAGGTTTTTTTGTAGACCACTGTGAAAGAGCAGTGTCCCCTGCCATACATATTTACAAAATACAGACTGCTTCGCCAGCTCTTTATGGAACCGAATTGTGGGGGTACGCTAACTGCTAGAAATTGGCGGCTATGGAGAACACGTTTTTAAAAAGGTTATTAAGGCTCAGGAAAGGTTTTCCAAATGCCCCTTTGTTAATGGTATGTGGCCTGGGATCGATTTGGGCACAGATAGTTTGGAAACCTGTACTTTATTGGATTCGGTTATGGGCGACGCCAGAGTTCAAGAAATACAGAGAGGCTTTTATCAACTTAATTAGCTTCCCGAAGGGCCTTCAATCACATGAGTGAAATATGTAAAGTACCAGCTGAGTGTTCTAGGCCTGAGTGATATGGGGCAGAACTCAAAGAATTTACCACGCTATGCTAAAGAAAAGGTGAAACTTGCAGTTGAACAGAGTAGGCATGAACTCCTTATAAGCAAGCGTGTGTTTAGGTCTAAAGATGGGGTTGGAGTAGCTTTCATAAAAAAAACGAAAAAAGGAGCTGAAAAATACTTGGAACTGATCTCGCCGGCATATGCACTTACCCTGTTTTTGGAGGTCAGCCCTCGTACTCTCAGGACTGCAAAATTCACGAGTGGACGGAAAGATGGCAATTCCGAATCCTGCCCGTTGTGCGACGCATGCTCAGAGACAATCATGCATGCCCTGTTATTCTGTAATCGATATAAGGACCTTAGAAGTCAGTACTTATGGCCTCCATTTAGGAAAGCACGTGTTAATCATGCTTCGGAAGCTCTTACTTTATGTCAATCAACTGAATCAATTAATGACATTTTGTATTAAGATTTATCTACTGAGCCTGGTCATGTAGAAATTCCTACATTAGGCAACTGAACAATGTTTGATTACAATGAAATCATTTTAACACTTTTATAACTTTTAGAGATATATTGTATGTATTGCTTGGTTCTTATTAGAACATTTTCGTGATTTATCATGGAAAATCTATCCTGGATGTTCTCTATAATGTATTGTTATGTTGGATTTTGTATGCTAAAAGCACAATGCCGAATAAAGCAAATTAAATAACATAAGCCGGTTCAATACGTTTCTTGGAACGAACAACTTACTTACCCCCGGTAACGTTTTTTCAACTGGATGCTCCTCCATTCTCATCTTTTGATATCTCCAATATCCAGCTTCAGCTGCTTCAGAAAGATTTTGACAGAGGGTGCTGTGCCTCGTGTGAAATCTATGTCCCTCAAGGGCCTCCGTCTCGTGGAGGAGGTTATCGAAGGTGTATATAGCACACGCAGCGCCCGTTGCCTTCAGTTTTGTTTTTTCGTGTCATTCTTACATTCGAACTACCAGCATTAAAGCAGATTAGACCATACTAGACTCAGAAGGGGCGTAAGCTGCAATAACCTGGACATTCTACTGCGGGGTAGGCTGGGAGGGGCGATAAGGAATGCATGGGAGGAACATCCAGTCGAAAGAACGTTGCCAGGGGTAAGTAACTTGTTCTTTGAAAGGATTGCGTCCTCCTACGTATTCCTCATCTTTTGATAGACTTACAAAGTAGTGTTGGTTTTGGAGGCAGGAGTAAGAATTTTGTAATCAAGGGTTGTCGTGAACTGAATGAAGGACTGCTTTCCCAAAGCTTCCATCCCGATTTAAGGTGGAATCAAGGCAGTAATGCTTTGTAAAAGTGTGAATTGTAGACCAAGTGGCTACTTCACAAACACCTCTTTGCAGAGCAGAAGTAGCCATGCCCCTAGTGGAATGGGCTCTCAAGCCTTCTGGGGGATCTTTCGTGGCCAGCCTATAGCATTCAGTAATAGCTAAAATAATCCATCTGGACAAGATCTGTTTGGCTACAACCTGTCCCAGCCTATGACCACAGTGAATGCTATAAACAGTTGGTCATCCAGACAAAACTTTGACATCCTTGAAATGTAGAAACTCAAAGCCCTCCGTGGGTGAAGTCTGTGTAGTCTCTCCTCTTCCTTGCCAGGATAAGGTGGAGGGAAAAAAAAGTAAGTAATACTATCTTTTGTCCCAAATGAAAATCAGTTATGACCTTAGGTAGGAATGAAGGTTTGACCGCAAGAACGACCTTTTCTTTATGAAAGACAGTAAAAGGTGGTTTAGAAGATAGTGCCTGCAACTCACTCACCCTACCGTAATGTTAGCGATACTAACACGATGGTTTTGAATGTTAGTAGTTTTAAGGGACATGAATGGAGTGGTTCAAATTGTGCACACATGAGAAACTTTAAAACAAGATTAAGGTCCCAAACCGGAACCTGAAAAGGAGATAGAGGGAACAGATTAGTTAGGCCCATTAGAAATTGTATCACCAAAAGGTATTTAACAATATGGGGTTTCCTCAGACGAGCGCTTGAAGATGGAAAGCTCCGCCAAATAACCTTTAATGGTCCCAACCTGGAGCCCAGATTGGCCAAGTACAGCAGAAAAGAGAACACCTCTGGTGTTTTGCATAGAAAAAGGGTCCACATTCTTATCCCTGATGCAGAATTTATTCCAACGGCAGCGGTACAAAGACTTTGTTGCTGGCATTCTGGCCGAAAGCAAAATCTCCATTACGTCATCCGGTAGGTCCCAATCCTTATACCTCAGCCCCTCAGAAACCATGTATGTAGGCTGAGTGCCTTGACCACTGGATGGAGAGCCCAACCCTCCTCTCGCGAAAGAAGGTCTTCTCTTTGTGGAAGACGTATTGGAGGGCGGATGGACATGTCCAGAAGGTCCGGGTATCATGTCCTTCTGGCCCAATCCCGGGCAATTAGGATCATGGACTTCCTGAACATTCTCAACCTCCTGATCATGCAAGGAATGATGGGGACTGGAGGAAACGCATACAGAAGTGGAAAATCCCAGTCCACTACGAACGTGTCCCTAAAGCTACTTTTGGAGGAAATTCCCTGGAGCAAAACAGTTTGCACTTCCGGGTAACACTGGTCACAAACAGATCCACCTGGGGGGTTCCCCAAAGGGCGAAGATCTCTTGAAGGACTTCCTGAGCTGGTTCCCACTTGTGGGAAACTGTGCTCTGCCTGCTCAGACTCCTCTCCGGCTAGGTGAACTGCTGATCGAGAGATTCCTTCTTGTATTGCCCAGAACCAGAGCTGCATTGCCTCTTTGCAGTGGTAGTGACCCGTACACCTCCTCTCTTGTTGAGGTAGTACATGGCCACTGTGTTGTCTGTCATTATCATGACATTCTTTCCCTTCAGTGCAAGTCTGAGTTTGGACTCCGATGGAGACCAACGACTGCCGATTGTCAGATCATGGGCATGGGCTCCCCAACCCGTGAGTGAGGCATCCGTAACTACCGTCATCTCCGGCCATGGTTGCCAAAACGTTTCTCCCTTCAGAATGTTGTCCTTGTAGGCCCACCACAGGAGATACTGTGCGACCCTGTTTGGAACCTTAAGTAGGTCTGACATATTGCACGAGAATTGAGACCATTGTGTGCTTAGAGCCCATAGAAGGGATCTCAATCTCGGGTGAGCCTCTGGCACCAGGAAAATGCAGGATGCCATAAAGCCGAGCAACCTCAAGAAGTTGAAGGCTGGGGGACACTGGGCACTCTGAAATTTGGTGACCATTTGCAGAAGGTGTTGAGCCCTCACCTCGGGTCACAAGGTCTTTCCCAAGGATGTATGCAGTACAGCCCCGATGAACTGGAGCTTTTGAGATGGTATGTGGCCCTTCCTGTAATTAAGGGAGAAGCCCAGTCTGTGGAGAGAGTGGGTCACGCTGAGATGATCCAGGACTTGTTTGTGAGAACGCACCCTGAATAGCCAATCGTCTAGGTAGGGGTAGACGTGAACCTCCCCCCTCTCCTGAGACTTCCTGCCAGCACCGCCATCAGTTTGGTGAAAACCCTCAGGCGGAGGTCATCCCAAACGGCAGAACTTGAAACGGATAATGAGAACCGCCAACGTCGAACCTCAGGTACGTTCTGCGCTTGAGATGGATTGGCACATGAAAATAGGCATCCTGAAGGTCTAATGACACCATCCAATCCTGGAGCTGGGGGGCCTGAAGGATCTGAGAAAGTGTGACCATCTTGAACTTGTCCTTCCGAGGAACATGTTCAAGTATCTCAAGTCCAAGATGGGTCTCAGTCCTCCATCCTTCTCGAGGATTAGGAAATCTGGAGAATATCATCCTTTGTTCCTCACAGTTACAAGTAATGGTTCTATAGCACCTTTCTCTAGCAGGGTCAAAACGTCCTGCACAAGGAACATATCTGGAACTTTTAACAAATGGCTCCCCGGTGGATGATTCAAAGGTCTCTGAATGAAGGGGAGGCAGTAACCTTTGTCTATGGTTTGTAATGCCCAAGCAGCTGATGTAATACTCCGCCATTCTTTCAGATGTTGAGACAGTCTGCCTCCCACAGGGGTGCCGTGAGTCAAGACCTCAGAGAGGTTATGAGGCGGCTGAAGTAGTGGCTGATGGTAAAGATGCTGCTACTTGGGTGGGCTTTGCACCTCTCCTTCGTCCATCATGAGGAAATCTTCTTTGGCCTCTTTGACCAGCCATTACTCTCGCTCTTCCAAATGAGTAGTAGCGAACGGATCAACCCCTCCAAGACGATCCACTGGGGTGAAAGTGCTGAGGCTGCCTAACAGCAGCACCTAGAAACGTAGCTGCTGCCTTCGAGGTCTGCAGCTTCAAGGTTTTCGTCAGCCTTGCTGCCAAAAAAGGAAGAGACCCGTCAAAAAGGCATTAAGAAGTCTATACTGCACCTCGGTGCAAATCGCACCTCGGTGCACATCCAGACTTCCTTAAAAATGCAAACCTGCGTATCAATCAAGTTGCTTTCCGACATGGCTCTGCTGATCCAGTCAGCAGAATCCAAACCTGACTGAAGAGACTCACACATGGCTTCTTTGCCATCTTTTACAATGGCCAAGAAGCCATCTTTGTTGCACTTTCGGGGATATCATCTGCAGCCATCGATACACAGTCCCATAGGGTGTAGGTGAATTTCGCAAGGGCACATGTAGAGTTTGCCGATTTGAGAGCCATGCTCCCAGCATAAAAGACTTTCATTGACGAGGCGTCTATACGTTTATCATCCCAATCTGGTGGGATGGTCGGATAGGCAGCCTGCTTGAAGGTAGCGGTTGCTGCTTGCACCACCAGACTTTATGGGGTAGGATGTTTTGATAAGTAGCTGGGGTCACTACTTGACGGCCAATATTTCTTTGTCAAATTTCTATTGACTACCAAACTTGTTTCTGGTGCTTCCCAATTTGCACTTACTCTTTTGTAGAGCGACAGCAAAGGGTAGGATAGGATCCTTTTGAGGACCTTTGTCCAGCCTATCCGTGGGGTCCTCCTGTTCGACAATGAAGAACCTTGGTCATTAATTGTCTGCAAGACGCATCTGCGTGATCACCAGAGTTGGATTTTGGTAAGCCAGAACCAGATGAAGTGTCCACTCCACTGGCAGTCTGTAAATATTCACGTAGGTCCTGCAACCTAGATTCTTCAGATATAAAGCTACCAGGGACATTAGGAGTGCAATATTGCAATACAAAAGTTGGATCATTGTCATCAGAACGTTCATTGTCCTCATAAATGGATGCAAGCGACTTAAAGAAATCCTTCCTAGGCAAAGGAGTGAAGGCTTTCTGAATTACTGGCAAAGTCGTCGATGTCTTCAAGGAAGACGTCATGGACGTCGATGGCACTGATGACGTAGACTTGTCCAAGGACTTTGTCCTTGACGGACTTCGATGGCTCGAAGGATTCTTCTATGACTTTTCATCGTGTCGAGGTCTCGTTGGCTCTCAATGAGAATCTGGCCTTCGTCCTGGCCTCGAGGGCGTGCAGGATTTGGCCCGAGCCCTTTCCTTACTGGCTTCAGAAGGCGTAGCAGGAGCATGGCCTACTTGCTTTGAGGGTTTCTGGGTCTCGAAATGTTATATTGCCTGAATGATTTCCATTCAGCCGGAGTAGAGGCCATAGTGGGGCAAGATATAGTCCTCTCTGGGGAGGAACCGGACGAGGAAGACAAAGAAGGCAATTTGTGATGCCTTTTCTTCAATTTCCTCGACGACAACGAGTGGTGGGAGCCACTCCGTGACCTAGACCTTTTAGTCTTCTTCCGTCGAGGAGAGTTGTCTCTCGGGTAGTCAAAGGTTTTTTTTTTATACTCTACCTACCACCAATTTCCTTTTACGTTCCTTCAGAGCTTTTCCAGTCATCAGCTGACACTTCTGAAAGGTCGAGGTGTTGTGCTCCACACCAAGACACCACAAGTACAGTCTTGGCATTTTTTTTTTAAACCAGGTCTTCGGGGTTGTCAGAACCGAAGACGAAGACATTGTTCATAATTCTTTAAGAAATATCTGAAGCGCGCCAAAGTACACAAAGCGAAAGCTTACTCGGAAAAACAGAACTGAAGCCAACGGGCCCTGCGTGTGATATATATACCTTCAATGAGAACACCTTGAGACGAAGGCAGACATCGAGTCGACCGCATCGATGCACAGTGCCCTCTGCCGAAAACCTTTTCCGAAGCAGCTGAAGCTGGATATTGGGGATATTGAAACGCTTACCTGGACTCCTCGGGAGCGTAATGCCTTCTCACCCTGTGGACCTGGTGCTTGACACTTTTTGGATTCTCTTTCTGTATAAATAACAACAATAATAGAACACTATAACATCTATTGACTAAGATACTACTGCATGAGATGTGTACGCTTTTAAGCCCTCCCGTCTCACCGGTTTTTATTTTGTGTGGAGCTCTCCATCCTGCTTTTCTGCAGGGGCGCATTGAGATGCAGAAACAATGCTAACTTGGGTAGCTGAAGTATTCTACAGTCTCTTGTCACAAAATGACTTGCCTTCTTTTTAAAGAATGAGTCTTGGAGTAGGTAGCTGGTGAAAATACTGCAATCTTTTAGGGCTTGGATTAATTCCTACGTTGGAGAGATCTCTCTAATAACTTGCTCTTTTTTCCCTTCTTTTGCAGGTTCTCTGAATTTAGGAAAAGGAATTATGGCTGCGGAGGGCTGCGGAGTTACTCAGGATGTGAAAACTTTAACGCAAGTTTGCCTATACGGAGTAACTGCAGCCTTCAGGGAAGCGCGCGGAAACAACTGTGAGGTGA
Organism: Ambystoma mexicanum; assembly: GCF_040938575.1. Lineage (NCBI taxonomy): Eukaryota > Metazoa > Chordata > Amphibia > Caudata > Ambystomatidae > Ambystoma > Ambystoma mexicanum. The sequence continues at coordinate 168,923,954 of NC_090941.1, read as the reverse complement.
AAACTTGAACAAACCTTCAGGTACGTAAAATGCTTAGAAAACGTCTTCTTTATTTAACTATTAAATTCGTTTTTTGTTCATTTAAATACCTCTTGTCTGCAGGTTTTCGGAAAGCGGAGGGAAAATACCTTCGGAAGATGCGGTGGCTGCGGAAGAAAATTCTGACTGAAGATGCTGCGACTACGAGCAAAGACTGCTGACTGAAGATGCTGCGGCGGTGAGTGAAACTTCCGACGATAATTTCTTCGGAAATAACCTTAGACAGGTAAGTCTTTTCTATTAACTATTGAACTCTATAGTTTTCTGTAAAACTAATGTCTCTATTATCTCCTTATATAGGTTCTGTGAGGAGAAATGCTGGTAGTGTTACCCGCTGTCAGCGGAGCAGACGCAAAGTGCGCGTTCCAGAGTAGGCGGGGCTTAAATAGCTCCCTCTGCAATATGAATAGAACATGCTGAATCTTATGAATGGACCTTGCAGCGGCCATGTTAAGTGTATGGAATTACTGTAAATCATCACAAAAGTCTATGGAAGTGTATGCGGAGAATGATGTAAATGCCATGTGTACCAGGCTAACGCCCACCTTTGACCTGCTGTTGTACATAATGTTCTCTGCATAGCCTGAAAGCCTGAATGAGGGCTATGCCCACTGACTACGATCATGACATATCAAAAGATGAGTAGTACGTGGAAGGACACATCCATTCGAAATTGTGGTTTAAAACTAATTGCAGTAGTCAGACTTTCTCAGTCAAGAACTCTAAAGTGAAGCAGTTACGGCAAATTCTAATAAATTCCCCCAGATGGAATGCTCCACTTGAGGCTTTTGGGATGATTAGCATGAAGGGGTATATTAGAACTTGTGGTTTCCTATGTAGCTCTGTAATAATCTCCCTTTCTCCTGTTTGACTACTATATTAAAGTATACAATTGACTCACTACTCTGGGTTTTTGTGAAATGGCAATTAAATTGGTAAGTGTTTAAAATGCCCACAAATTGTTTTCACTTCACCTCAGTGCCTTTCCAAATGACGAATAAATCATCAATAAAATGCTTTTGTCAGTATAAATAAATGTGATCACTAGACCAAACACTAGAGACATAGAATATATGTAACTCCAAGAAAGTTATGGTGGGTTTAAAAAGGTTTGGAAAACAAAATATTTCATAGAGAGATCAGCCAATACGATCAACCTAAGCGGCGAGTCTGTGTTTGTATTGAGACTAAGTTGTCAGCAGGAAATTTCCCAATATTGTGACTGTCCTATTCTTATTTATCAAAAAGACTCCTGGTACCCATCTCCATGCGACAACTTCAAGTGATCGATAATAAAAAATCCAGTAAGTACGGTGCATCAATTCTATACCATTCTTGTTTTTCTCTTGTTCTTTCTCACATAATCTCAAGAGAAATATTCAAGCTCTGGTTTATATGTTAATCAACTTCCATTTTTATTTTCATTAGATTTTCCTTAAATCTTTTTTCTCATTGCACTCCTTTTTCTCTACACGTGTTTCCCCGCCATTCTATAGTGGAGCATCAGCAGAGAATCCTATTACTTCTGCTTGCCCCTGCAGCATTCGGTGGACCAGAGTTTTCTAAAAAAGGACAAGCGGATCCTTTGGGAAACAGTTAAACAGTATTTTCCTACTTTGGCTTGAAAAGTGGGAAACAAATTGGAAGCAAATAGTTGCGCTTGTGTCAGTTAGCTAGATCACTTTGTCCAAAAAGAACCGAGTACTTTCGGCCTGGAGAAACCTTGAATCTGGCGTTTGGCCATCTGACAGCCATTTGGCCACGAATTGCAGCTGGCTCGCTACAAAGTATACTTCAAAATGAGGCACTTTTATACCCCCTCGTTTGAATGGATGCTGGAGCTTCCACAGTGCCACTCAACACCTCGTGTTATGCCATAAGAAGCTCCTGCATGTACTGTGTAGGTTCTTGAAAAATGATTTTGGTATCGCCAACAGGATATTTGCAAAATAGCGGAGGAGTCTCAGTAGAACCACCATCTTCAGTAATGATGCGCGTCCCATCATGGACAACGGCAATCTAGCCCAGAAAGACATGCCGTTTTCAATTTTACTCACTGCACTCATTCTGTTCTTTACATGTTCCATCTTAGGGTTGTTGTAGATGTCTACTCCCAAGTACCTAAATGTATCCATTTCCCATTTCATTGATAACACCAGTAGTTCGCGCATGGGTTTCCCTGCATACCCTCCCAAAGTGAACAGACTCGACTTTTGTTAGTTATTAGTTATGCCTGACAGTGTAGCATATACGCCATCACATCTAAAATGTATTACAAATTCGTCTCAGGGTATTGCAAGTACAGCAGCATATCATCCGCCTACAACGAAACCAAATGTCTCCCTCCCGGTGTGCTGATGCCCGCCACTCCATATTCTTCCTTTAGGTAAACTACTAGTGGCTCTAACGCCAGGATGAAAAGCATCAGGGACCACAGACATCCCAGCCTTGTACCTTTACTCAACCCACTGTTCTGAGATACATGTGCCAGTCTTGGCCCTTGCTATCGGTTCATTATACAACAACCGCACCCATTTAACGTATGTTGGTCCAAATCCAAACTTTTCAAGTACCGCGAGCAGTCAAGGCCATCTGACTGAGTCGAATGCCTTTATTGCATTAAGTGACACCACTGTCACTTCCTGTGTTCCCCCTTGGGTGTAATTTATTATATGGTGCAATCTTCTTAGGTTATTGGTAATATTTCTATGCAGCACATATCCGTCTGATCTGTATCTATAAGCTTAGCTATAACCGGGTTGAGTCTATGTGCCATGAGGATCTTCCCATCTTGGTTCAATAACAAGAGGGGCCTTTATGAGCCACAGTCAGTATCCGGCTTATTTGGTTAAAGAAGGGGAACGATCACTGACTCTCTCAAGGATCTGGGCAATCTGCATGTGTCTAGCGCTTCGTTCGGTATTTCTAATAGTGGAGCGAGGATTTCTGTCTTATATTCCTTGCAAAATTAACTTGGAAGCCCATCTGCCCCTGGGACTTTACCGGTCGGTAGGTCATTTATGACATACTCTAGTTCTTCAATTGTGACATGTATCTCTGGGCTATCCCTTTCCTCCGTGTTTCGTTTGGGGAGACAGATCTCAGTCAACGCTTCTTGTATCTGACATATCACTATCCAAGGTTTCCCTGTACAGATGTTTGTAATATTCAGTATTAACAACACTTGTCAACCTCCTCTTGGGTCTCCTTCAACTCCCCATCCTTACCCATGACTGCTCCAATTACCTCCTGTTTGGTTTCACTCTTATACAACCAGGCTACCAAGCGCCACGGCTTATCTCCTTCTGCATGTTGTCTCTATGTATTTTCTGTAGTTTATTTTGGCTAACCTATCCCTATTAAACCTATTATGATTTCTATTCTAATTTCCACAATTTGCAAATCCTGTGCAATCACATCTTGCAATCCTTTCGATTTTGCAATAGCCGCCTTCTCACCATTAATTTGAAGGCCTCCCACAGTATGTCTGCAGATTGGACGCTGCCAGTGTTGTGCTTAAAATACTCCTTCACCTCTTTCCTCAGATGTTCCCGAAACCCTGTATCTCTTAGTGCTTCAGCCCTAAGTCTACATGTAGGGATTCTGGCTCGGGGTGGGGAGTATCTGCATGGTCCGAGAGGAGCCGCGCTTTATACTCAGCCCATATGACTTCTCCCAGCAGCGTTTCCTCCCCCACGAACACATAGTCTAGCCTTGTATACAAATTAGTCGTGGCAGTGTAGTGAGAAGATACTCGGTCCTGCGGGTGCATTGTTAGCTCGTCCTTTTCGGCACCTTGCTCAAAACTGTAATCCAACCCCCGGGCTATGTGAGGGGGAGGTCCCCCCTCACTGTCAGGGGGCTGTATTACCTTCAGTTTCACGTCGGCGTGAAACTGAAAGTAAATCCACTGCAGCAGCCATTTTCGGCTGCTGCGGTGGATAAAGAAGGCAAATTCCCTTCTTTGTCAGCCTCGATCTCCGGCTGCATTTCAAGCCGGAGATCGAGGCGGGTATCGTTGGAAAGGGGAGATTCTCCCCTTTCCAACGATACCAATTGTGTGGCATTGCTGCCCGCGGATCGGGCGCAGGGCGCCTCGATCCACGGGCAGCAACGTCACGGATCAAATGAAGATCCGTTTGTGACGCGGGGGGAGGGGGGGCTGCTTACTAGGTAAGCAGCCCCCTTCCCCCGTGGCCCCAAAGCATGGGGCCACAGCACCAGGGACCCCTGGGGGCAGATGATCACTGCCCCCAGGGGTGAAATAAAAAAATAAAAAATAAATAAATAATTCGAGGGATGGAGGGAGGTGGGAGGGGGTTTGGGGCCCTGGGGCCCTCTGGACCACCAGGGATGGATCAAAAGTGGTATCCCTGGAAAGGGGACTTTCTCCCCTTTCCAAGGACACCACATATGAGGCATTGCTGCCCGCGGAACGGGCGCCGGGCGCGCGATCCGCGGGCAGCAATGCCAGTGGATCAACGCAGATCCATTTGTGGCGCAGGGGGAGGGGGGGCTGCTTACTAGGTAAGCGACCCCCCCTCCCCCAGTGGCCCCAAGGCATGGGGCCACAGCGCCAGGGACCCCTGGGGGCAGATGATCACTGCCCCCAGGGGTGAAATAAAAAATAAATAAATAAATAATTCGAGGGATGGAGGGAGGTGGGAGGGGGTTTGGGGCCCTGGGGCCCACTGGACCACCAGGGATTGATCAAAAAGTGGTGTCCCTGGAGAGGGGACTTTCTCCCCTTTCCAAGGACACCACATATGAGGCATTGCTGGTCACGGATCGGGCGAGGGCGCTCGATCCGTGACCAGCAACCCACTAGACCACCATGGATCTGTTTGTGAGGTGGGGGGGGAGGGGGCTGCTTCAAGTAAGCAGTCCTCTCCCCCTCCCGGCCCCCAAAGCATGGGGGCACATGCATGTGAACCCTGGGGCAGATGGCTGACCATCTGCCCCAAGGAAATGTAAAAAAAAAAAAAAAAAAGTGAAATTATGGGAAAAGGGGGTGGGGGAAGGGGTGGGGGCCACTAGCCACCATGGATTTTTTACTGAATGAAAGGGGGGGGGGGCCCGCAACCGAAGTAGAAAGGGGGCACCCCTTGTAACCCTCCCTGGGGGCAGATATCTGCTCCTAGGAAGGGGCATCTGACCACAGGGAGGGATGCAAGAGGTGGGCCCCCCCTATCTGCCCCCAGGGAAGGATGCATGAGGTGGGGTCCTCCATTTGGGGTGGGGGAGGGCTGAGGGCCACCCCCCGTTGCAGTACATCATTCGCTGCCAATTTAGGGTGCCCCTCAGCCCCCCTAAAAAGCAGCCTATGAATTTGTATTATTTTTTTTTTTACCCAACTTCGCTTGGTGCAGATGGCCACATTAGTGTGGCAATCTGCCCCCAGGGTGCCCAAACCCTACTGCCCCATCTATTGGGGGTCTTGCCCCACCTTTTGTGGTGGCCCTCTCCCCCCCACCCCAAATGGAGGTGGGGTGTACCTCACGCAGCCGTTTGTAGGAGGCCCGGGGAGGCCTGCATGAGGTGCCCCCGCCACCAATTTGGGGTGAGGGGGGAGAGAGCCCCCAAAAATGGTGGGACAGGCCCCCCCAGTGGGTGGGGCAGTAAGGTTTGGGCACCCCGGCGCCAAAATGAAAATGGTGGAATGCTTTTTAGGGGGGCCGTGGGGCACCCCAAAGGGTCAGGGAATTTTCTAATGGGATGGGGCGTTGACCCCCTCCCCCCCACCCGCAATGGAGTGGGTGCCAAGTCATGCAGCCCTCCCTGGGACCAGATATCTGCTCCTAGGAACGGACGCCTGAGCCCAGGGAGAAGTGCAGGACAGCCCCCCCCCCCTTATCTGCCCCCGGGGAGGGCTACATTTTGCTGGTGTGACCGTAGGTAACACATCTTCTTTGTTTTGTTTACAGCTTTTTCTACCCGAGCAGCTGCAATGTTATGTGAGTACTGTTTTTTATTATTCTATGGTTAGGGCCCACTGTCAGTGGGGTGGGTGAGACTGGGGCTGGATTGTTGGTGGTGTGGGTGGGAATGGCCCGTCTGGGCAGATCACCTCCAACTGTCCTGGAGTTGCGGCTGGGCTGCATTACAGCTTTTCCCTTCGGGGAGGTATTGGCACACTGCCGAGACTCCTTGGTGGGGAGAAGCTGTAACGCAGGGCAGCCAGGGCTCCAGCAAAGTCGGCGGTAATATCCCTGGCCTTGGGCACCCTTCTCCCATGTGGGTCTTTGCTGGTGGTTCTGGGTATTACATTCTGGGCCGATTTGCGTAAGTCAGACCTCTGTGGATTCCCACGGGTGTCCTCTTTTGGGAAATGCATGGGGTTCCCCGTTTCCCTTGCTGGTTTCGACACCCTAGGCCCAAATCTGTAGGTTGCCCACATGAACAAAATGGGCAGTGGCGAATGGCTTGGGGTTCCCAGTCGGTTATCCTTTTCCTTTTGCGCCCCCGGTAGGTGCACCCACACGTGAGGCACTGGTTTCATCGGGACACGTGTGGGGACGCGGGAAGGTAGGCCACGTGTTGTTGGCGGTGTGTTTCGGTGGGTGGCCGGAGCGAAATGTCTGAGAATTGTCTTCATTTCCGGCCAATTTCAGAGACATTTCCCTGTGTCCACTCACCGAAACACGTCGCCAACAGCAGATGTCATACCTTCTCGTGTTCCCACAGGTGTCCCGACGAAAAAGGTACCTCGCATGTGTGGGTGCACCTACCGGGGGCGCAAAAGGAAAAGGGTAACCCGCTGGTAACCCCAAGCCTTTCGCCACAGCACAATTTGTTCATGTGGGCAACCTACAGATTTGGGCCTCGGGTGTCGAAGTCAGCAAGGAAAACAGGGAACCCCATGGATTTCCGAAAAGAGGACACCTGTGGGAATCCGCAGAGGTATGATTTGCGCACATCGCCCCAGAATTTATTACCAAGACACCCCCGCAAAGTCCGAAATGTGGGGGAAAAAAAGCATTTTCCGCACATTTCGCTCGGCGCACCCATCGACACACGCCCCCAACAACACATGGCCTACCGTCCCGCGTTCCCATAGGTGTCTGGGTAATAACACCGGGGGTGTCTGGGTAATAAATTCTGGGGCGATGTGCGCAAATCATACCTCTGCGGATTCCCACGGGTGTCCTCTTTTTGGAAATGCATGGGGTTCTCCGTTTTCCTTGGTGGCTTGGACACCCGAGGCCCATATCTGTATGTTGTGCCGGTCGGCAGAATGGCTGAGATTCCCCTCTGCAAACAGACTGGGTGTTGCTTGCGTTTTCGGCTTTCCCCTTGGCGGCCAGGTAGGTGCACCCACACATGTGAGGTACCGTTTTCATCGGGACACCTGTGGGAACGCGTGACGGTAGGCCATGTGTTGTTGGGGGCGTGTTTCGATGGGTGCGTCGAGCGAAAAGTGCGGAAAAAGCGTTTTTTCCCCACATTTCGGACTTTGCAGGGCTGTCTGGGTAATAAATTCTGGGGCGATGTGTGCAAATCATACCTCTGCTTATTCCCACGGGTGTCCTCTTTTCGGAAATGCATGGGGTTCCCTGTTTTCCTCGGTGGCTTGGACACCCGAGGCCCATATCTGTACGTTGTGCCGGTCGGCAGAATGTCTGAGATTTCCCTCTGAAAACAGACTTGGGGTTACTTGTGTTTTAGGCTTTCCCCTTGGCGGCCAGGTAGGTGCACCTACACATGTGAGGTACCGTTTTCACCGGGACACCTGTGGGAACGCGGGACAGTAGGCCATGTGTTGTGTTTGTGTGGTTTTCATAACGTTTTGACCCATTTGCTGGTGCCCTTTGTCTCACAACCCTTTCTTTTCCCAAATGTGACCTACATTTAGTCGCTGCTTTAGCCACCATACACTTTTGTAACCTGCACAAGTCACCTACCCTTGAAAAGGTCTGCCTGTGCTCTTTCAAAGAATGTATGCTTGCCGTTCCTCACCACATTGGTTTTCCCAATTTACACATGCTAAGTGCGTCTGGTCAGGCCGTGAGCGTAAAACTCCTGTGTACCATGGCTCAGTGTTTGGCTTGTGGTACTGCTTGTTTTGTAAAAACACTACAAAAATGGTATGGTTTCCTAACTGCAAGAGTAGGGGGAATGTAGCGGAGCATTGCTTTTCTCAAAATTCATAGAAGCCATTGCCGTACCAAGCCAACCATGTTCAACACATACCTTTTTTTTCAGTCATTTTCCCGCTTTTCCCCCATTCAATGGCAGTTTCCCCTACCTAGTTGTTGCCTGACCTATGCAAATCACCCCTTCCTAAACTTGGAATTTTGTCTACTTTTCAGAAATCTATGCCTTTCTGTCCTCCAATTTGGCTTTTCTGCCCTTTCCTTCCATTCCGTCCATGCATGTCCAATTGGCAAAAATGGCAAAAATCGCCTACCTCTCACAAAACGGTTGATAACCACATCAAAATAATTTTTTTCCATTTCCACTCAACCTGTTCCTGAAAGCCGCGAAATTGGGGAACTCGGCACAGCAAACCATTTGTTCCTAGCTCTTACAAGGAAAAAACCACAGGCTTCTTTGTACATCATTTTATTGGCATTCTTTGAAAAAACCCAAAATTTTCGCACTTTTTCCTCATTTTCTCTCACCCCCCCTACAGCAACCTGGGATTCCTGGGTGGCGTTACGACCGCCTACATGTGGGAAAAAAAGGAGCCAAATTTGGCCGAGATATCTCATGTTACAAAAAAGTTACAAGCCATTGAATGGCCACATACCAAAATCACCAAAAAAGGCCATGGCACTGGGGAGAAATACCTATGGCACTTAAAGGGTTAAATGTACGAAATAACGTATTCAGGGATTTAACCGAGGGGGTTGGATGGGAAAATTTAATCATCTGATCTGTCCTTCAGCGGGTCCAACGTACAATTGAAATCTCAATCCCCCACCCTCCCATATCAGCGCACAATCTCTGTATGAGCTAATCTTAGGATATAGAGATCTAAAGTAGGCTGTCGTGTCTTGATTCGGGGCATACATATTGATAACGCACATTTCTTGGTTTTCTGCCATTCCTCGTAGTATTACCATCCTACCGTCCGTGTCTCGGAAGGTTTGAAGGATCTTAAATGGGACAGTCGGCACCACCCATATTAAGACCCCTCTCGCGCATGCTGAGTATGTGGAGCCCAAGGTCACCCCGCTCCATTTCTGTGCTAGTTTATCTTGCCTATCCTTAGTTAGATGAGTTCCCTGTAGGAGAGCTATGTCTATATTTTGGCGTATCAAATATGCCATAACCCGGTTCCTTTTAATTTAACTGTTCAGGCCTCTGACATTCCAGGTTGCTATTTTGAGGTCACCCATTATCTCCTTTGGTTCCCACTCTCATTTCCCCCTTATCACATTCACCATTCTTTCCCAGTGCATGCCTGTAGGCCAACTGCCCTTTAACTCCCCGTAACTCCCTCTACCCATCCAGATCAACTTCCCTCTAACTACCCCAACTCCCTGCCCACTCCCCTCCCCAACCGTTCCCAATGTTTGCCCAGCTCCACATCTGGATCTCGGGCATCCCTGCATCTCGCTCCTTTCCCGACCCAATGACGGTATTCGGAGTGCAGAAGGAGGATACTGAACTACTAGTATCCTAACTAATCTAAACTAATGAGGGTAATAGTGTGAGTCCTAGCACCGCTTAAACTAAACAGCACTTGTGCTTCCTGCATATAGCTATTCATGAAAAACGCAATTGCTTTCAAGCTCAAATGTCAGTGTCGGATCATTACATCTTGGTCCCTATGCGGCTTAAGAGTACATTATTCAAACAATGCAGATTCACTTATCACTTCCGCTTCCCGTCTGGTCTCGTTTCTCCAACGGCATATTCAACATGTCCTTCCTCTTCATATTCATATGACATAGTCTTGCACCTCTGTTTACAGTTCGGGTGGCTCGGTGTTCCGAGCCCCTACAATTGATATTCTTTGAAATTGCGCATAGCTCACTCTGGGGCCAACCCTATGGTGCCTGGGCACTTGACCTTGCAGATCCTCTGCTTTTAATGCGCTGCTTCGTTGCGTTTGGCTGGCTCACAGCTCTGTTTCTGCAAGGAACTTCGTGCGCGACAGTACTGCAAGAAGCCGCATTCAACCTTCCACCAGATTCGGATTCCTTTATGCTTGCCGGTCAGGGTCGAATCTCATCTTATCTTACCCGTTGTACGGCTCCTCATGCTGTGCAGCTACCAGTCGGCTCATTCCTTTGTTCTCTGCCAGCCACCATCTTGTTGTTCCTGCGGCCGGGTACTGCTCTGCTTATTCAGCTTGCGGTTTCCAATGCTTGCTGCAATTCAAACCACAATTATGATTGCGACGCTCCGCATTCCTTCATGCATCTGTAGTATCAGAATAATGGCTCACAGCTGGTCCAAAGCACGTTTTATCAGTATCAGCAGGAGCACAACGGAAGTCACGTCCTATTTCATGGCCATGTAGCCACACCCAGTTTGGCAAGTGGTGTTAGTGAGATTTTTAGCACAACCCTCTGGTGAGGGCAGTGGAACAACCTGTCATGATCACTGCTTCCAAGGAACCAGGAGCAGCCCAACGTCCTTGGAAGCAGGCCCCTAACCCTAATCCTAGGCACCACCCGGTCCCCACAGGGACCTTTTGGACCTTGTCCTGGCGCCGGTGGCACCAGGCTCATCAGAAGCATCGGTCCTGGCACTGGAAGCGCCGGGCTCATCATTGGTGTAAAGGTGCTTGGGTGGACATACCTGCGGCAGACCATGCTGCTTACTTACCAGCCTCTTAGAAGCCCTCGGTGAACAGGGACTACTTTCTTACCTGGGTGGGGCAGCTCCACTCCCTGGATACAGCACTGGAACTCTTCTAGAAGCAGGAACTCTTTTCTTACCTAGGCGGGGCCGTGGAAGAAGATGCCTCATCACTCCAAGGCTATTTAAACCACACCCGATTGATGAAACGTGCTTCGCGTTATTCTGCATCTGCAGCAGAACGCTCACCGAGTCTGTTCCAGCCTTTCTTCTTTTGATCCTGAACCTGCAAGAATTATACTTACCATTCCTGTACCCGATCAGCACCTGCAAAAGACCAGAAACAACAGGTTAGCAAGACGAACTTTACACGCAGTGCTTACTCACCTGATCCATCGGCAGCGGCCGTGTCTCACGCTGCACCTTCGCCTGCAAAGATCAACAGCATTATTATACTTACCGGCACGCTGTGCATTCCGGATTCTTCACGCTGCATCTTCACCTGCAAAGACAACAGCATTGTTACACTTATCGGCATGCGGCGAATTCCGGATTTCTTCATTCTGCATCGTCGCCTGCAAAGACAAAGACATTAAGCAGGTACTTACTCACGCCCATCACGCTCGTCGCAATCAAACGCCTGCGAATACTCCGGCGCCTCTTCAACACTAACTAATCTGCAAGGAAAGAGACAGTAAGAGCGCTTGCCATCCTTACGAATTTCCAGGCGCTTCACTGCCACGCATTAAAAGACTATAAAGACAAAAGGTTTCCAGAAACTTACCGGTCGTGCAGACAACGACGGTAACCATTCTCTGAAGTCAAGAGGCCAATGTTTCACCAGTGAAGGAACTGGCAACGGCACCCTGCACTAGACGCAGATGGGAGAGCCCAGCATTCACCTATCTAAGGTGAGCACGTTGACCTGGGAGGGGGGGCTCTACAGACAAGATGGGAAGAGAGAGGGAGAGAGAGATAGGGACATTCAACAACCCAGACTTTTAATCCCCATATTCTTTCACCTGCAGAAACCTCACCCTTCGAGTTCGACACACAGTGCGAAGAGGTTCGACCCCAGAAGCCAATGGAGTCCTGCACATCACTTTTCGAGTCAGACACCTTCCTGCCAAGACCCGCGCCTCCGTGGGAATCAGGTGAGCGTTACAGAACGCAAAGCCCACCACAAAACTCCTACCCAGGCGCAATGGAAACCTCAGACACTGATCAACTAGCCCAGTTGCTTGGGGAATTAAGAGCAGAAGTACATGCAGCTCGTCAGGAAACAAACTCTCTAAGAAGAGAACTGATAATTTCCAAGGAGCGAACAGAGGACCTTGCTAGGCAGTTGTTACAAACGCAGGCAGAACAGACACCTTTGCCCGTTCCAGGAGGGAGTTATCCTTCTGCATCAGCTTCAAATCCAGTGCAAATCAATCTGCCCGGTAATGTGCCCTTGGCTCCGCCCGAACGCTTTTCTGGTGATCCAAAGAAATTCACAGTGTTCATCAACCAGTGCTGCCTGCACTTCTTATGTCGACCAGCTGCATTCCCAACAGACCAGGCCAAGGTGGCTTTCGTGCTTTATCTCAGTGGCAGCGCTGCAGATTGGTCGATCCCTTTAGTCACCCAGGATGATCCGGTTTTACATGATTTTCAGGCCTTCCAGTCCAGCATGGAGAAACTGTTCGCAAGACATGCACAAGGGCAGGCCTTGGACAATGAACTTCTCTCATTACGACAGGGTAATCAAGACCTCTTGACTTATATAGCCTCTTTCAATAGACTCTTAGTGGAAACACAATGGCCCGAGGACAAGAGAATAACGCTTTTCTACAGAGGCCTGCATGGAGAGCTCAAGGATGTGCTAGCGCAAGTTGTGAATCCTCCACAAGAATGTTCTGACTATATTGACTTAGTTGTCCAATTGGACCATAGACTACAGAACAGGAAGGCAGATCGTTCCAGATTTGATACCCGAGTGTTTTGTAAACCACAGACCTCGAATAAGGGAGCTGACACTGTGGAACCCATGCAAATAGGGGGCATGAAAGGACCTTTAACCCAGAAAGAGCGGGAAAGAAGAAGAAGGCAGCTGCAATTATGCCTCTATTGCGGAAACTCAGGACACTTTCTTCGGGACTGTCCAGTGAAACCAGCTAAGAAGACTGTAGGAGCCGCGGATACCTGTACCACAAATTCTGAGCAGGGAAACGACCTCGCCCGACAAGAGTAGAGGTCCTCTTGCCGAGCGTTAAGATCTGTCCCGTGACCTTGCATTTCGTGATACCCATGGTCCTCATTAGTCCTGAACGTCCGGATCGTTTGCATGCAATTGAAGCTTACATTGACAGCGGAGCAATCGGTAACTATGTGGACCGTGAAATGGTATCAAGGATGAATCTACCCCTTGTCCCTAAAGCAGTAAAAGATGTCATCACTACTGTGGATGGCACGGAGATAGCCTCCGGACCAGTAACGCATGCCACCCAAGAAGTGACGCTAGTGAGTCAAGATGGACACCGGGAGAGAATCGTGTTCGATGTAATCAAGGCCCCTCAGTTCCAGATCATTCTGGGAATCCCTTGGTTAGAGAAGCACAATCCTCAGATCGATTGGCGAGCAAAGACGGTTCAGTTTCCAGAGTGTTTTACCACTTGTTATCCTCGGCCTGATGTTTCACTGGCGGTGATCTCTTCTGAGGAGGTTCCCAAATTACCTCCCGAATACCAGGAATTCCAAGACGTCTTCCGGAAGGATCAAGCTAACACCCTGCCTCCTCATAGGTCTTACGACTGTCAAATAGATCTGATACCTGGAACAACTCCTCCTTGCAGCAGGATCTATGCCCTCACCGAGCCAGAGAACCTTCACCTCAGACAGTACCTGGACCAATACCTAGCTAACGGGTTTATCCGTCCTTCAAAATCTCCAGCTTCATCGGCTTTGTTCTTCGTTCCGAAAAAGGAAGGAGACCTTAGGACTTGCATAGATTACCGCGCCCTGAATCAGATCACTGTTAAAAACAGATACCCGTTACCTTTGATCCCTGAACTCCTGGACCAAGTCAAAGATGCATGTATATACACAAAGCTGGATCTCAGAGGAGCCTACCACTTGGTACGGATAAAAGAGGGCGATGAATGGAAAACGGCCTTCCGCACCAAGTACGGGCTATTCGAATATCAAGTAATGCCCTTTGGACTGTGTAATGCTCCTGCTGCTTTCCAATATTTTATGAACAATGTCCTTAGAGAACTCATAGACGTATGTGTTGTTGTCTACATTGACGACATCCTTGTCTATTCATCATCCGAAGAAGATCAGAGACACGTTAAAAAGGTTCTCGAGAGATTGCGTCAACATAATCTTTTTGCTAAGCTTGAGAAATGCGTTTTCAACGTAACGTAAGTCGAGTTCCTGGGATTCATATTGTCACCTAACGGAGTCCATATGGATTCAAAGAAAGTTGATGCAATTATCAAGTGGCCATCACCAACCTCTGTAAAAGAAGTTCAAAGCATGTTAGGATTCGCTAACTTTTACCGCAGATTCATTCCTGAATTTTCTCGGATAGTCCAGCCCATCACCGCTCTGTTGAAAAAGAACAAACGTTTTGAGTGGTCTTCTGAAGCAGAACAAGCTTTTCAAGACTTAAAAGCTAAATTCATTTCTGCACCTGTTTTAAAACATCCTCGCCCAGAACTTCCTTACATCATGGAAACGGATGCTTCTAGTCTTGCTATGGGGGCAGTGTTATCACAAAGAGATCCGGTCACAAACCAACTACATCCTGTTGCCTTTTGGTCCCGCAAGTTTTCACCTCCCGAGATCAACTATTCGATTACAGACAAGGAACTTTTGGCCATCAGATCGGCCTTTAAAGCCTGGCGGCATTATCTTCTAGGAGCCAGACACACAGTCACCGTAATGACTGACCACCGCAATTTACAATATCTAAAGACAGCCAAAGCTCAGTCTTCCAGACAGCTTCGCTGGGCTCTGTTTCTAGCAGAATTTGACTTTATAATTACTTATCGACCAGGCAGTAAGAACGGAAAAGCGGATGCCTTCTCCCGGATGGGAGTAGATGAACGTTTGACCAATCCAGATCCAATACCCATAATCCCAGAACAAAGGATTTTGGATTTGGTCAGCACTCAATCTTTTGAAGACATCAAGACCACGGTTAAATCACTCCTAACTCCGGCCGATTTGCAGAACTGGCAATTAAATGGAAAAGAATTCTCAGTAGATCAAGACCTACCATATTTCCGAGGACGATTGCACTTGCCCTGTGAGAAACTACAAAAACAAGTAATCTCCTGTTATCACGATTCTCTAATGGAGGGGCACCCTGGCATTACCAAAACCATGGAAAACATTAAAAGACATTTCTGGTGGCCATCGTGGAAAAAGGATATTAGAGACTTTGTAATCTCCTGCGGTGTGTGTACCCAGAATAAAAGTCAAAAGCAGAAACCAGCCGGCCTATTACAGCCGCTTGACATCCCTCCCTGTCCATGGCATACCCTGTCCATGGATTTTATCACGGACTTACCTCCATGCTTAGGGTATACTACCATCTTAGTAGTCGTGGATCTATTCTCCAAGATGGCTCACTTCATACCCCTGAAGGGTCTACCTTCAGCCTCAGTATTGGCCCGAGAATTCTTGGCAAACATCGTTTGCTTACACGGTTTTCCTTCGGTTTTAGTCTCCGATAGGGGAAGTCAATTCATCTCCCACTTCTGGCGCAGTTGCTGTCGTCTAGCCCAAGTTGATGTAAGACTTTCGACCAGTCACCATCCCCAAACTGACGGACAAACCGAAAGGACAAATCAGACACTAGAACAATATCTACGTTGCATGCTCCAACAAACAGAAAACCCCTGGAAGGACATTCTTTGGATCGCTGAATACGCTTACAACAATTCGACTCATTCTGGAACCGGGAAGACTCCTTTTTTCCTATTATATGGACACCATCCTAGAACCTCCAACCTGGATCCTCCCCAAGAAATTGAAGCACCTGCTGTGGATCACTTGCATTCGGAGATCACCTGCGCTTTTAAGGAAGCCACTGCCCATCTGCAAAGAGCTAAAGCTCAATTCAAAAAGGCAGCCGATCGGCACCGTAAAGAGGCCCCTCACTACGCTGTAGGAGATCAGGTCTGGTTATCCACTAAGCACCTGCCTTTAAAAAGGACCCCGCACCTTCATTCCGAGATACCTTGGACCCTACCTCATATCTGCCATAATTAATCCGGTGGCTGTCAAAATGGAATTACCTACGCATATGAAAATACATCCAGTATTCCATGTCTCCTTATTAAAACCAGTACAACCAGAAACCCGATTGACTGAACTCCCAGAACCCGTTTTGGTAGACGGAGAACTCGAATTCGAAGTAAAGAACATCCTAGACTCCAAAATCTCCAGATCTAAATTATACTATCTGGTTGATTGGAAAGGATACGGTCCCCAGGAAAGGTCTTGGGAACCCTCAGAACATGTCCACGCACCTCGTCTGGTCAAGAGATTCCATCTGAATCACCCCGACAAGCCAAAGCCCCCGGAGAAGACACACTTAGGAGGGGCCTTGAGGCGGGGTACTGTCATGATCACTGCTTCCAAGGAACCAGGAGCAGCCCAACGTCCTTGGAAGCAGGCCCCTAACCCTAATCCTAGGCACCAGCCGGTCCCCACAGGGACCTTTTGGACCTTGTCCTGGCGCCGGTGGCACCAGGCTCATCAGAAGCATCGGTCCCGGCACTGGAAGTGCCGGGCTCATCATTGGTGTAAAGGTGCTTGGGTGGACTTACCTGCGGCAGACCATGCTGCTTACTTACCAGCCTCTTAGAAGCCCTCGGTGAACAGGGACTACTTTCTTACCTGGGTGGGGCAGCTCCACTCCCTGGATACAGCACTGGAACTTTTCTAGAAGCAGGAACTCTTTTCTTACCTAGGCGGGGCCGCGGAAGAAGACGCCTCATCACTCCAAGGCTATTTAAACCACACCCGATTGATGAAACGTGCTTCGCGTTATTCTGCATATGCAGCAGAACGCTCACCGAGTCTGTTCCAGCCTTTCTTCTTTTGATCCTGAACCTACAAGAATTATACTTACCATTCCTGTACCCGATCAACATCAGCACCTGCAAAAGACCAGAAACAACAGGTTAGCAAGACGAACTTTACACGCAGTGCTTACTCACCTGATCCATCGGCAGCGGCCGTGTCTCACGCTGCACCTTCGCCTGCAAAGATCAACAGCATTATTATACTTACCGGCACGCTGTGCATCCCGAATTCTTCACGCTGCATCTTCACCTGCAAAGACAACAGCATTGTTACACTTACCGGCACGCGGCGAATTCCGGATTTCTTCATTCTGCATCGTCGCCTGCAAAGACAAAGACATTAAGCAGGTACATACTCACGCCCATCACGCTCGTCGCAATCAAACGCCTGCGAATACTCCGGCGCCTCTTCAACACTAACTAATCTGCAAGGAAAGAGACAGTTAGAGCGCTTGCCATACTTACAAATTTCCAGGCGCTTCACTGCCACGCATTAAAAGACTATAAAGACAAAAGGTGTCCAGAAACTTACCGGTCGTGCAGACAACGACGGTAACCATCCTCTGAAGTCAAGAGGCCAATGTTTCACCAGTGAAGGAACTGGCAACGGCACCCTGCACTAGACGCAGATGGAGAGCCCAGCATTCACCTATCTAAGGTGAGCACGTTGATCTGGGAGGGGGGCTCTACAGACAAGCTGGGAAGAGAGAGAGAGAGAGCGAGAGAGAGATAGGGACATTCAACAACCCAGACCTTTAATCCCCATATTCTTTCACCTGCAGAAACCTCACCCTTCGAGTTCGACATACAGTGCGAAGAGGTTCGACCCCTGCACATCACTTTTCGAGTCACAGACACCTTCCTGCCAAGACCCGCGCCTCTGTGGGAATCAGGTGAGCGTTACAGAACCTTACCTAAAAGGTGCTTGAGTGCTCTAATCTAAAAGGTAAACCAAACATAACTATAGAATATAGCTTTGGCAAAGCAGTCGGGCTAAACACCAGGAGGGAGGAGGGCTGGTGGTGAAGTACAGCTGGTCCACAAATTTAACCAAATAAACCAACGTGCTGATATTAAAGTGTATATTTATATACACTTTATATATAAACAAACACATCATCCAGGTTGTAGCACTACGAAACACCTTTCAGAATGTATGTAAACAAATCCCAAGCACACACAACCTTGCTGCTTTTAAAACCGTATTCTTTAATCCATAAAAGTACAACACACAACAAAATTTGTGAACATGTATTACATGCTAGCACACATGGCAACCAGGTCATTAAAAATACTCACCCATCTGGGTGGAGAGAGCCACGCGTTCCACCTGTTCACACAGGCTTCCTCAGGCTAGTAATATCCATTTTTGCCGTCTACACCAACGAGTATAAGAAAGCAGGCAGAGCGGTCCACTGCTCCCCCTCATCCCGTGTCTCTCAATCATGTGATCAACATTGTACTATGAAGTTAAATAAAATAGCCTCCATATTGGAATGGCTATTTTCCCCACTTAATACCGGACACAATACCCTGTACAATATGCTAATGCATAAACATGATGTGCATGAGACAATACAGGATGAGCGAGCCACTCGATCCCGCTTTCGAAGTTAAAGTAAAATTACAAAATCCATTAGGTGTTTAAAATCGCTAATGCGTAAATATATGAATTTTGACCATAAATTGTTTATAAATAACAACTCATAGTCATACGCCCAAAAGGGGAGTAGATTCTGAAGCTATTAAGGCGAGCAACAGCATACTAAACAGAAGATCGTATATTAAGCCAATCTCATCTGGTCTAGTACCATAATGCATCATTCTTATATTCTCAGGTACTGCCAGTGCAGAATTTTAAAAATAACTTTTTTTGCGTTATAGCAGCATTTTCTTCAATCTGCATAACATATTGTTAAATCCAATTTCACAAATAACAATCTACTTAGTAATTCAAAGTGCTTGGTTCATAAGCTATTTTGTAAACAGTTATATCCCTTACAGATTCAAAAAGTGCAAGTGCAGGTTATCACTGTTCAACCTTATAGTGACAAAATCTTTATGCAGTCATGAAATGTATTGCATCTGTATGTCCTCACTTCTACATCTAAGTACAGAAGCAGACCTAGAAACAAAGTGCTTTGTGCAATTTCAAAGTATACACATAAGTTCTCCATTTATATCTAAAAGTGCAAGTGCATCATTATAAGCAGCAGTTCTAATACATGATTGCAACGCATTATAGATGTAATGAAACTACACAGAATCAATTAACATGAGTCCAAATGTATATCTTTTGGTCTCATCTAGATACCAATATCTCTCTAAAATACAGATTCAAGTCTGCAAAAACACATACATTTCAGAGTCTATATTGAGGCCTTGAGGTCTAAGGGTATCAAATTTGCAAATTAGAGATGCTTCCAATTGCCGTAATTTGAGTTCTCTATTACCAAGTCTCTTGTGTTGCGGTATAAGAGCTAGGCCCAAAAATTCCATGTCTTTAATGTTGCCATTATGCTTCTCTTGAAAATGACCAGTGGGGGGGGGGGGGGTATGTTACATCCCCATTTTTAAATCGCTCTGTAGTGTTGTGTTATACGCAACTTGAGAGGCCCTATAGTAGAGGCAATATAATGCAAGCCACATGTGCATGCAATTACATGTACTACATACTTAGTTAAACACGTAATCTTATGTTTGTATTTCCACTGCAAACAATTCGAGCTGACAAAAGGTGTCTTCGATACATAATTGCACATTTTACAACTAGCACACTTTCGGAAACCAACATTTTGCTTTTCAGTAAGAAACTTGTGAGTAATGGCAGAATTAGTTAATACCATACTCTGTGATAACATCGTTTTAAGGGTTGGAGCTTCCCGGTATGTTATACTAGGTGTTTCATCTAGTACTTTAAGAGCCAAGTCAGTAAGGAGCACTATCCAGTGCTTGTTCATAATTGACTATTTCTCTCGCTCAATGGTTGAAACCAGTAATAAGCCTGATTTTGTCAACTTTTGATTTGTTTTTGGTCATAAAGAGGTTCTGTCTGGTAGTTTTTTCTGCTTTATTGAAAGACCCAGCTACTGTGCTTTTCGTGCAGCCTCTTCTAATAAATCTGACTAATGTATCTTGCTTCAGTTTTATAGTCCGAGTTATTACTGCAGGCCCTTTTTGCTCTGAGGTTCTCCATAAGGAATTGAATCTATTAGTGCTCTAGGGTGGTGGCTCTTAGCATGGAGAGTCGAATTGGAGCTAGTGGTCTTCCTAAAAAGCTTTGATGTAAGAATATTATTGTCAATCAGAAATTCCACATCTAAGAAAACCAATTCTTTTCTAATACAGATTGATGAAAATTCTAAATTGAGTGTATTATTGTTTAAGATATTGACATATTCAATTCCAATTCTGTACCGTTCCAAATGATGAATATACTATGAAACGATAACAGACAATTATATGCTTGGTCAAATGTTCAAATTCTTCTGATATATATACATATATATAAACACACACACACAAATGTGCTTGCATTTGACATATGCATATAAGTTACAGATCGTATTGTAGGAATACACAGTGCATTTATCAAAATAGTAATTTTCAGTTAAGAGACAGCCCACTCCTATACTTCAGGCGAAGATGAAGGCAGGTAGCATTACAGAGGTTTCCAAATTGTTGCTATATAGGTGCGACAGGCATTTGTTACTCTCTTACGAAGGGTGCTAGCTGCTCAATGTAAGTGAATCAACAGTGTTGACAGGGAAGGGAAAAGGAGATGTATTCATCCCCCGCATGCCACTCATTCTGACAGACATGCTGTTCAGTTTCAAGTGCCTACAGTTCCCGGTCAGGCTGGCATTTGGTATCACAATCAACAAGGCACAGGGCCAGCCAATCAAGTGCAATGCTATCAACTTGGAATCTCCATGTTTCTCCCACGGGCAGTTATATGTTGCGATTTCTAGAGTGGGTTTCCCGAATAAGTAGTATAGCTTTGCTTAAACTTGAAAAACAAAAAATGTTGTTTATAAACAAGCCTTACAATGAACATGTAATTTGGGAATATTAAACTTTAGGTCCTTAGTTGTTGGCACCATTGGCATCATGTCAACCATCATGCTGCTGAGGAATCTCCATTTGTTCTCACGCTTATACGTTTCCGTACAGTTATACGTTTCAGAATGAGTTTTTAAGAGCAAAAAAACTGTGCCGTTTAGGCTTCATAGAAAAACATTTTTCAAAACCTTAAAGAATTGAAAAACGGGTGCATTTTTCTTTTCACCTTTCTCATGGAGCCTTTTCGAAAAGCGTAAAGCTACCTTCAGGTATTTCTAACAAATGGTACCTATGAGAAAACCAACTCCCAGGCAACACAGAGTATATAAGCTAGTATATAATACAAACAAAACACCTACCAGTACATGCAGGACCTAGAGGTAAACTGGTACAATACATGGGAACACAGCTAGAGGCCACCAAATGTTCAGAAAACATTCAGACTGATGGCACCAACACATGACACTCCCAGAGAAATAGTTACAGTAATACTTTGCAGTTATGCATTGCAGAAAAGCATTTAAAAATGAAATCACTGGTACAGGCTAACATTTCAGTCTTTGGCTTAAAACTCCAGAGACCCCAGGAGCGCCCAGGAAAAACGTTCTGGGGCAGCCAAGTAACTGTAAAGTCACTACACCAAGCCATCCCCCAATCACACACCAGGGCTTCTAACAAAGGTTTTGATGGCCAGACAATCAGGACCAAACTTTCAGGCTGAGGGCCACAAGATTTGGAATGTCCTGCCTAGGGCTAGACTGATTTAATCCAGTCAAACCACTACAGAGGGTGCAGGGCTGGGCTCAGAGTGCAGCTATGCGTTCAAAACAGCCATTTATGATCTTCCTCACGGCTTTCCAAGAAAAAGGGAATGGCTCAAAAATAATAATGGACAAAAGCAAGATCACACTTTATTTATTGGCTATCAATAAGGTACAGTGTGCCACAAATGCAAAATAATCGGACTGCATCTGTGGAGCCAAAAGTAAATTAAAGCAACCACCAACCTACTCCCTAAAAACAAAGAAGCATGATGTAATCATGCTAGGGCCAAAATGACACCGACCCCAAGTATGGGCTACCATGTGACAATATACAAAAAAAAAAAAGAGTTTGCTTGGGCAGGGTGGCTTCATTAGAAGGTCCTCTCACCACAAAAAGTTCAGGAGATTCTTAAACAGCAAAGTGGAAAACACATCCGACCCTTCAACCACCAGACGACTGCACACGGTCCCGCTCTCCCCTTTACTTCTTTCGCCTCCTTGGGAGACAAGGGCCCCTGGTGCACAGTGCATCATGCACACTACAACACAGCAATTAATTGAAAATACCAAGGAACACGCCAGCAACGATCAAGGATATAAGAGTACCTCGAGGTGGGAAAGCAGTTCTGCTGGGCACACCGCACAACGCTATTTCAACGTTAATACTCAGCATTGACACACTGCCCTAGGTGCATCCGGCCAACATACCGTGCC
This sequence comes from Ambystoma mexicanum, assembly GCF_040938575.1. NCBI lineage: Eukaryota > Metazoa > Chordata > Amphibia > Caudata > Ambystomatidae > Ambystoma > Ambystoma mexicanum. The sequence goes on along the minus strand of NC_090941.1, from coordinate 168,901,543 downwards.
CTGGAGGGCGCATATCCCCTTAACTTTGCATGTAAATATGGCCAAGGACAAAATCAAGAAAATAGTTACACAGAATAAGATGGACCAGTACACGGTAGCCCAGCCAAACCCTCCACAAGCCTCCATGTCCATGTGTTGAGAGCATCCATGGAGGGCAAAATCGACATGCTCAGTTTGGACGTTATTTTACTGCGCCATGACCTTCATAAACTGTCCCCCAGGATGGGGGAGGCAGAAAAACACATTTTGAATGCCGAAGAAACCCTCCACACAGTTGATCGTCGAGTCACTGACATAACAAAAAGGGGTACAAATGCTTGAAGATGGATTGAGAAGCACGAAGGTCATTCCCGCAAGAATAACATCCACATTTTGGGGCACCGTGAAAAATCGGAGGGGCCCAGTGCAGAACTATTCTTGGAAAAATGGCTTGCTGACTTGACGAAACCGAGAGGGCTCTCAAATTTCTTCTCCCAGAGACCACATCGGACACTCACCAGCCCACCCACACCTGGGGATCCACGTCAGACCATTGTGTTCAAGCTGCTGAACTACCATGAGCGCAACACGATTTTACACATGGCACGCAACAAGGGACCGGTGAATTACACCAGCGCATGCCAGTCGTTTGGCTTAGTTAAAAAGCTGCAATGATTGGGAATAAAGTTTGCCCTCTTTTTTCCTACGTAAGTTAAGGTATACCTTAATGAGAAAACACACCTCTTTATGGGACCTCAAGAAGCACGGGCGTGGATACAACTACATGTTGAGAATGGTTAAGGGAAGGGTTCCACCTCCGAAGAGCCAAGACGCCTATCGATCAAGACCAACAATCTCCTGCCGAGCTGGCCCACCTGCAGTAAGGCGCAACGAGTCAGCGAGAAGGGGAGCACGTGCATCTTGCAAAGTGGGCTGACGAATCGTGCTGTCGACATGTCCAAGGAACAGGAATTATAAGACCGGGTTACACATCCTGCAACAGAAATAGGGTCCGGAATGGAGTCACTTGATCTCGGAAACTGCGATGCTTCCCCACAGTTAACTTTAATAATTGTTTGTTTAGCCAATGCAGTTGGCAGGTTATATGAGTGGGCGAAGCGTACATCTTGTTGGGTTCAAGTATGGGTTGGGGGGGAAGGGGTGTTCTGTCGTTGAGAGTTACTCCCTTTGAATGCAGTCAATCGACCCGTCACCTCGATCATCCACATGCATACCCATTTCACACACTGGCCACATGACACCATGGATGGCAGATAATTGGAAAAACGAATTATTGCTCCTTACATGCAATTTAAATGGCTTATGTGATCCGATTAAAAGAGGAGTTGTCTTACAACACATTAATAGACACACACCGGACATAGTCCTCCTTCAACGGATGCACTTGGCAGGAACATAATGTAGGTTGTTCAGGAGAGCCAATTATAGGACATCCATACACACTGGTTTTTCAAGGGACTCCAGCGGAATGCAGATTATGGTACAAAAGCACCTACCGCCCAAACTCAGGATGGTTAAACAAGATCCCAGAGGAAGATGTGTCTTTATAAAAGGTGAGGTATGGGGTGAAACCCTAGGTACTCTGACTGGCTTATGGATCCTGGGGATGGTGGGGGGGTTGGGGAGGCTGGATTTTAATGACATAATGTACCCCATTAGGGACTGCACTCGGTTGCGGGATAGAAACACAAATACTCACACTAAACTCTACACCTTTGTCTCTGTGATGGGCATGTCGGGTGTTTGGTGATTACTCCACACTCACGAGCGGGGGTTCACCTTTCATTCGGGTATGTACTCTTCCATGTCAAGATTAGACTGTTTCTTCATTCCACAGCGGAAGCGCATAGACCAACGTCGGCTAGATTCCAACCAAGGGGAATATCGGATAATTCACCACTACTAATAGAGATCAGAGGCACTAGTCCCAGACTAAAGAGACAATGGCGTCTAAACAACTATTATTTGGGCTTCCGGACATACTCTAAGGCTTAACAGACAAAACGGAAGGATACTTTACGATTAACGCACCATCAGTTGAAATCCCAGTAACACTATGGGAAGGTTATACAACAGTGGTACATGGGAGGCTATATTATTACTCTCGGCATAACAAGACGCAGATAAGACTCATGGAAGAAGCAGAAATGGAGGTGGGAAGGCTGGAGGCGGAATTGCTTAGCACAGGCTCCACTGATGCACACTCTGGCTCTGTGCAACTCCTCGCTGTATTCTTTCTGCATGACTCGCCACTAATCCTTTTCATGAGGCAAGTGAGGGCTTTGAAGATGTCCAGGCACACAGGTGCAAAGTTCTGTGCTGGTGTGCATAACAGATGCACCACATGCCACCATCGAGTTGCCAGGCGAGATTATTTTTTCAAGAAAACCCTTTTTGTGGAATGCCTGCTGGGCTGTTTTTTTGCCCAATGACTTGAAAATCAAGTCAAACTTGAACCATCCTGGCTTGCCCACCATCCTGGCTTAACCACCTTTGTGTAGAAGTAGTCAAGGTCATGTCTTTCAATGGGTATCCGTTTTACCGGTATTGGCCACTTTCAGCGCAATCAATTTCCCCGGTAGGCCGCTTTGGTCTCACCAGTGGCCTCTCTGGATTGCCACATGCATGTGTCCCATAATCAGGCCTGGCTTAGCAGCGGAATGTAAGAAGTGGGGCTGGAGCAGAGGAATTGGACTTTCGTAAGGGGTGGGGACAAACAGGAGAGGAGAGGGCCAGATGGGTGTGCTGGGTACAGAGCAAGGCCTAGCAGGAGATCAGGGGATGCAGGGGCGTCCAACTGACATCAGATGGGGAGGCAACAGGGTGGGGAGGTGAGGGGCAAATGGCCCGGGATAACCGGAGTGTAGCCAGCACAACAGCATGGTCACTGGGGAGGTTGGGCATGGTAGAAAATTGCCTGCAGTGCCAAAACCTGACATGGGAAGCCACCTCTCAGCAAAACTGGCCTGCAAGCGATTTCAAGAAAATCTTTGTAATAGTTCTGCTTTACTAATAAGCAGTTGTGTTTTCCTGACATTTTAAAGTGCAAGTAAAGTAACTGCACTGTCAGATGCTCGATGCGATACATGAATGAGTCTGAAGAAGAACGTTTCTTACCTACGACTCCTATTCTCCAGCATTGGTATTTTTCATAGATTCAGCCCTGCCTAAAATTCAAGTAATTTTGAGTTTGTAAGGCGCTTTTGTCAACTAACAACCACACCTTTTTTGGATTCCCCTGCCAATCATGTCTGTTCAGATAGCCTTTTACATTACGAGGCTTGAAATATTTCCCTCATTATAAGTATGGGCCTACAAGACGTGACATGGATGTGCTTTTGGTTGAAAAGTAAGGCGCAGCTGGCTTGGTCACACTTGACATGGAGTGATTTGGCATCCATGTTGAGAAACTTTCACAGTTTCAGGTTTCGCCGCTATGATGAGTAACAATCTGAGGTTCCATGTCTTAAAATCGCAGCAGAAATGGCTGTGAACACAAAATATCGCTGCAAAAATGCTGTGGTTTTTTGCACCAAAATCAGGTGAAGGATGTGGGGGACACCCCACAACCCCCAGACCCATTATACCATTTAAGGGGAGCGGGGGACTCCACCGCAACCCCTGCTCCCCTTAAATGGTATAATGGTGTACACCTTTATCGGGTCAAACCACAGCATTTTTGCCGCAATTTTTTTACCGCTGCATTTTTGGCGCGATTTTATTACCCGATACCCAATCTGACATCACAAGGAAGCACGGTGTAAAATATGTTTTTCTTGGTTAAAAAAAAAACAAAAAAAAACCTCCACACTTCGAGCTGACAAAAACCTGGCTGGTACGCTTCATCCAAGGCAGACTGGCCAGTACCCTAACTGTGAAAATGTGCTAGCTATATGAGATCCACAGGGCCAATTCTTTGCCGATTTAGGGCTGTGTTGCTAAATGTTTCATGTTCTTTGCTTGCAGCATCCAAGACCGCTTCTGTGCCCATAAGAAATGTGCACACTGCTCTGCTGGGCCAATCACTTGATCTTTACGGCCAGAGGGATTTGGAAAGGACTAAACTGTGCTAAGGAGCTTATGTGGTCTGAACTGATGTCAAGAACGCAGAAACTGTATATGTGCTTACCTTAACCCCAGTGACGGAGCTCGGGGAGGGATGAGGGTGGCAGCACTATTTCCAAGGGCTTTCAGTCCGCAATTTACCCCTGCTGCTGTCCGCAAAGTAGTTTAACAGTATTGAGTTGTGTCCCATGAAGAGGACTTCACCCCTTCTGGCACCAAAACCCGACCGTGCTCAACCCTGCTGATGGCATCTTATAGTAATGCAGACCCTGCATACAACTATGATACTGAAACGAAATGCAGACTAAAAAGTCCAGTGGCTACTGAGGCAAAAACGATCTTAAAGCTGCTCGATTTACAACTGCAAACCTTCAACCAGCAACCAAATATCTGCATGAACAGATACAATTATTGGCAACAGCATAGAGACGGTCATGGGGTCACTGTGGCTTGCCAGTCTTCAAGACAACTAACAGATTCACTTTAATCAAGTTGATTGCTTCCACCTCAACTTGTCTGTTGCCGTTAACTAATTTTTCATTAAACAAAACACAATCCTGTCGTTACCAACTGGTGAACCTGTATGCACTCCTTTGGGCCAAACAACCCTAATCAACTTGAATTAATAAAACTACATTGTTTATAAAGAAAGTATAAATGTAGTTAACAAATAAATATATATTTAAAACACAGCAAAGATGCACTCACAATTTACAGTAAATACAGTCCTGATTTTGTTCTTAGGCAATATGAAATGAAGAGCATGAGGTGGGAATCATAATTAATGTATAAGATTAAATACAGAATCAATGGAAAACAGAGGAGGAGTTTGTTAGTTTGTGACAATAGGCTGTACCTGCTAGGCCACACATGTGTGGGTGATTTCAACCGCTTGGCGGTTGGCAAATACCGATGCGATCTAGTTATGAAAGACAGGGAATTCAATTCGTGTGTTTTGCATTTTTTAGGTGCTTTCACTCTGGTGATAGGATCTACCAGTTGAAAGGTGGGTGTCAGTTTCATTAAGCAGAAGTATCCTGAATATGTGAGTTCAGTTTACTTTATTATTAATCTGGATACTAATACAGCTATATCTTTAACTTGCAGATGTTAATGAATTTAAGGCAGTAACAGATAAACACCATTGAGAAAGGAATTACTGGTTTCAAAAGGAGTCAGCGTGTTGGACTTGTTTATATCATTGAGACTTATCAAAAGGGACATTCCATGTTAATACTGTTCAATGAAGATTTATGATTACGTTTCTGATGTTTTCAAGTGATTCTGTATATAATCTCAAAAATTAATCGTGATTCACAACTCGTGGATTTAATTTAATTTTGTCCAAGAACAAAATCAGGATTATATTTACTGTAGTTTGCGAGTACGTCTTTGCTGTGAATGATATATATATATATATATATATATATATATATATTTTTTTTTACACATTTATACCTTCTTTATAAACAATGTAGTATTATTAATTAAAGTTGATTAGGGTTGTTTGACCCACAAGAGTGCATACGGGTTCGCCAGTTGGTGAAAACTGGATTGTGTTTTGTTGGAGTCCCAATAGGTCAGGCGGCATCACCTGCTTGCTCCTGAAACTTTATAAACGTATACATCTTTAAATGGTTGATCTTTTAAACATTTCGAATTTTGAAGAGAGTGACTTACTATCGCCTTGGTGCCCCTCCCATTTGTTTACAACAAATTGTTCATTAACAGGCACCAGCTACCCCGAATAAAAACCATTAAAAGACATGCATTTTCTTAAAAGAAAGGGGTCAGGATTTTTGGTCTTTATTCGTTCCTTGTACTTCATCTGCACACAAAGCCACAGGTGAAAAATCTGGTTATCCTCCAGCAGCCTTCTTTTGATCAAAGAAGCCTAAGGAACTGTAAGATTAGCACAGAGCAGCACAAACAGCACAGTACGTGTATAACAGTTTTTCTTCCATAGTATCGTCTGCCAGAAAGTAACAGGATGGCCGGTAGCTGACTGACACTGGGAAGATATCCTGTACCACTGCATTTCTCAGGTAGATGAATGTGATCAGACTCAATGTGAACGTTGTGGTAATGATAAATGGCGAGTGGAAGAGATGGAACACGCATTTGCCCAACGGGCAACTGAGTCCAGAGAACTCATGCGCAAAATAAGTGTGTGTTGGGAAGACAACAATAATTAAACCATAAACATTATAAACTAATCAGTATACCCTTTTCTGTGTACTCAAAGAGGGGTGGGTGAATACAGTGGCAAAGGTATAAAGAGTAACAACTAATAACTAAAAAGACAGACCGAACACTGTTGCTTTCTCAGTACTAAGGGCACAACTGGGCTTCTCCAAGGTCCTGTGTTCATTAAGTTGGAATCAGAAACACCCTTCAGGCAAATAATCTGTCCCTTTAGGTCGCTGCCCATTCCATTTGCCCTTTGTCTGACAACGCCAATTACCAATGCCCCGATGATGCCATGGGCAAGCCAAACTGTGGATGCTGATCAATGGAAAATATATCCCACACCAATCCACCATGAAGGAAGACTAGAGAAAGTACAGGCGAGCCATTGACACTGCAGACGGCATGGAGAATTACGGGGATCGCAAGGTGATGTGTCCTGCTGCTTGCGAGAGCTTGTTTATCAGTGCATATGGAAGTACAACGGCAGGTAAGGGCCATTAAAGCAGCGTGCTGGAAGCCTCAGCAACATTGTTGCTAGTGCAATTGCATGATTTTGTTATTGCAAATAGGAGTAATTGGATAAGGGATGTCAATATCTGAAATGTAGTGGGAGTACCTGGGCATAAAATTGCCATATATGCCATGCAGTGAAAGCACCCTACCATATATTGGCAACACTCTGGTCTTATTTAATTTTCGGGTACATACATTCTACGGGGCTACTACCTTTCATGCTTTTGCACACAATGTGTGGTTGTTAAGTGGCCTAATCTAGCTTTCAGTGGTCCTCGCGTTCTAAGTAGCTTTTTTTTGCCAAGTTAGAATATTAAGCATCATATTAGTAGCACTCTAGAATATTGAGTAATGCTCATAAGTACATAAAAAGTTTATTCTGGTACACCATGACCGCAAAAGCATAGCCCTCTTCAAGAAAGTCTGACATGTAAGCATCCTTGTCTGGTGCCAGCTCCTCAATCCCTTCTAAGGGACCCTTTCATTTATTCTAAAGACCAAGAAAGAAGTAATCTGCTAAGTACCAACACTAGAGATCTCTGATGTAATAAGCTGCATCTCCTTAGCTCCCAATGGAAGATGACGGTCTATGCCGATCCAACGTTGAGCATTACAAAGTGACTTTAAAGCATCACACTGCCACTCAAAAAGACATACGTAAATAAATAACAGTCATTAAGAAATAATCTTACTTCCGTGCTCATGAATTCTGAAATACTAGTACATACATGTTTCAGTGATAATGTTAGGTATCTTTCAACATGCAAATGATTTGAGGGTCAGAAGTGGTTTTCTATGTTGTGGCGAGAACATTTTTATCAGGTGCACACTTTTCAGATTGGGTAAATACATGGTTTGCTGCCGAAAAATATTGTGGCAAATCCTGGAGTATTAGGTTATTTCACGAATTCCACTTCAGAAATGTTTGGCCCCTTTCTAGAAATCAGCCAAATAAAATCACTTCACCCACAGGGAGTTTGGAGCTTCCTCATTATGCTCTACGGTCAGTACTGGATTTGTATTTACAATGAATTGGTGGTGCTGTTCACCTTACGGCATTAGGTAAATAATTCAATGTCCCATCCCAAAGCACTCCTTCCCCTGACCCGAAACAAAGAATTGGGGTTAGAGAAACCAGAAGGCTAGGACAGCTCCTCAAATCTCCTCCATGCGTACGGCAAAGCACTAAAAATATGTGACCATGCCTAAGGCTCTGAAGGGAGTGTCCAGCATGTGCTGTAGGGCCGATAACCCCCTCTGTACGGTTTACATTCACAGCACTGAAAAAGTTTGTCACCACGCCCTTTGTTCTGGCAATGGTGGTTTGGAGGACACTTTCTGTAGTCTATCTGAATTTAGAACCGTGACCACTGTTACCAGAGGTACAAGCCCCCCTAAGACGCTTTCCTAAAAGTAACCATGCACACCTGTCAAGGACTCCTGGAACTGCGTCTGTTGACTTTGTCCTCCGGGAGCAGAAGAAGAAAATGCTTCACTACAACACTCACACAAACTGACCCAAGCGGCTCAGGATGATCATGGGCAAAGTGCAAAGACGACAAACTGGTACAACCGGGGAAAGCAGACTCAACTAGAGGAGCAGAGTCCATAAAATTGCGGAACGCCACACTGGCATGGTGGAGGGGCAGAAACGTTGCCTGGGGCAAACGTGATGCAGGCCTTTCATAATAAACTTCACAGCAGAAAGAGAGCAAGTAAAGATTAACAGACACCCCCCCCCCCTCCCATCAATCATATGGGCCTAAATAAGGAGGAAGTGAATTTGGACTAATCATTGATCACATGCTTTGGAGGAGGCCTTTATAAAGACTAAACTTCAGATGGGGCCAGGGGGGCAGGGGGAATAGCAGGAGGCTGGAGACAAGTGTACTGAAGAGTGAAGACAGAGCAAGGAGGGTAGGACACCGAGTGAAGCTGGAGAACAACATGAAGGAGCAGCAAAGGAGACATTGCGTATTGATGATACCAGAGAGCATGCATTAGGACCGAGAGGTCTGGGTTAGCCGGTGGCGAGGCATCTCAATGAAGCTCTTTAGGGATACTCATCTTTCTACCGGGCCTGTTAAAACAAACTGCCTCAGACCCCTTTTGCCCAAGTGGGAAAGACGCTATATACTGCTTGTGGAAGAGAAAGGCAGTTTGTGCCAAGGAAAACACTTAACAGGGTGAGAAGAGCACCAGATCCCTTACAGTGACCCAAGGCACTATAAACATGTGCCGTCCTGTAATGGATCAAGCATTATCCTTCTGAAGTGGATTACAAATAATTAGCAAGATGGTATGCCCCTGTGAAGAACTCTTGTGGCTTGGTGTTTTATTCCCAGGAATTAAACTGGAGTCAAGAAGCAGTGGGGTGCTAAATACTTGTGACTATTGTATATGAGATCATGGAAAGACCGGAACAGATTATCTGGACACATACTTATTCCACCCATCTTGACATTGTTAATTTAGACCAATCCCATGGAAGACCTGGTTAGGTATTTTTCCAAAGATTTGTAATTTTAAATAAAGAAGTGGCTGGGTTCAATATCCTTGAAGCCGTTTTGTTTGAGGTTCTGGGGGAGACTAGCATCTCCATAATAGGGACACCCTGGGTACTGTCACAAATCCTGCAGATTCCTCACTGAGACTGTACCCAAAGTCTCCTCCCAAGTGGGCAGGGAAAGGTAGATACCTTCTGATCCTGACCTTGGGGTGGTGTTCAGCGGGAGAATTACCTGGGAGGTGAAAGGGCCCAGGGGAATAAGAGGACTCCACCGTATGAGACACAGTATTTATCTTTCTCCAGGGAAGATATGTCAATGTTAACAAAGTCTGTAATGGCTTGTTGCCAGAGAGAACGTTTTACTTCCCCAATTGAACATCTTAATGGGGGTGAAAACATTCATCGACCCTTGAGCATTTGAATTAACGAAAACCCTTTTAAAACTAGGGAAAGCCTATAAAATTAAATGCTCTCCTACACACCAAAGGAATAAGGAAAAGTCTGAAAACAATACCAATTTAGACGTTAAAAATCTTTATTCTTCTGTAAAGTCAAGTCTGTTAAATTATCCTTGACAATTCCTTTATGGAATATACGAGAAATGAGCATGAAAACAACATTTTCCGTAGAAAAACAAATGTTTGCATTATGGACTCCAGGTCTCATAATCCCCGGGGTACCGGGACGAAGAAGACGGCCAAAGAAGAATACAACTGCAAGGTGCAGCTTGTTAAGGAAAATGACCCACAGCTGAGGGAGACTGGGAGGCTTAAACGCCCCCCTCAGTTGCAGGCCATGAAAGAGAAGCAGAGCAGTAGTCGTAGGTGGAGGAGTTGTGAACCACTGTCGAGTAGTAGCCGGTCCTGAGAGAGTCTTCCCCTCCAGAAGCCTGAATTGGAGAGGTTGCGCAACTGGAAGTGTCGGAGATTGCCCCCTGGGGACCTGAATTGCAGAGGCTGTGCAGTGGGAAGCGAAAGTTGGAGACGCTTTCCACTTGGTAAAGCAGAGGAAGGGTGTGTGAGGGACGTGGGCAGCGGCAGACTGGATGTTGGAGGTTGCCGAGCAGCGAGAAGCTGCCGGAGGAGGACGACGACCTGGGAGCAGCGAGGCAAACGGACGTGCACGCCATACTCAGCGAGTTTATTAGACAGATGCGACCCCGGAGCGCCCCGTAACCGCTTGCATGCTTAGAACAGGGACTTGAATAATAAAAAGCAACCGTGTAAAAAGAAAACCCTAAAAGAAGGACATTTTGAAAACTGAACTGACAAAAAGCTGAAAAAGTATTATTTTGTAAAACAAACTGTCTGTCTTTAAGCATGCAGGGTTGTGCGAGAACCAGCAGCAAGAGGTGACAATCCTAGAACCCAATGCAAACTACCATTGCCCAAGTCAAAAGAAAGCTAAAACAAGGCAATTCAAAACTAAACCATATTGCCAAAGTAACAAAGGGGCAAACAGGAATTCAAAAGTTTTTAAATAAAAGTTGTCGCTTGTGTTTAAACAAGTGCATAAACGAAGCTGGTGAAAACTCACATTGCCAAAGCCAAAGAAGAAAAAGTGAGACCATATTATTTTCAGTATTCTGTCAATGAAGTTGGGAAACAAGAGTGGCAAAAAGGCTGCCCTTCTCGTAAAGGAGATACAAAAGGAGTAGAGCATAACTTGCAGAGGTCTTGGAACCCACAGCGGTGTAATAAAGGGCACCTATGTGAATCTGGTCTCCCCTGAAGAAATTCTCAAACCTGGTGTTGTGAACCAAGTGACATTGTGAAATTGTGGTAAACTGACCTTAACCACAGAAGCAATTGTTGTTCACGATTGCCTGTCCGGGCAGGGGTGTTTACCAGAACAGAGAACTTTGAAGTAGTAGGCCTGTCATGGGAGTAAACCAGGTGGAAGTTGCAGAGATGTATGAAGTAGTGTTCACAAAGACAATTGACAAAGATTCATTGCTGAAGAAAAGATTGTATAAACTGCTGCAGAAATGTATAATTGCTTCTAAACAAGTATGTGGTTGAAGAATCAATTTTGACAAAAGACAATTTATGTTCATTTTACTGAATTCAGGAATTGTTCTGGGTGTATGCAGAGAAGATTGGTTTTCCATAATATTAACAGTGGAAGAGAAAAAAAACCTTGTTGAACAATTCTGAACTGTTGGAACTTTATGTTGCAAAAGAACTGGATTGGAACTTTAATATAAGACAGGATTTCCTTACTCTTCTGGAACTGCTAAATCGAATCCAGCTTGAATCTGGGGAAGGAGAATTCACCCAGATCATTTGGATAGACAGGTTTCATATGGTGAATCTAACTTACATTTTGTTGCCATTGAATTGCCATATATATGACCTTGTTGAGTTCATGTATGAATAAACATGAGGGACAGAAACCAGAGTGTTGTCCTTGATATTTTAAGTAATTTATAATGCCTCACATTTCTGATCCCTCACAGTACTTCTTATTTGCGTCACTGTGAAACTGTTGGTTTATACCAATTTTAAAAAAAGGAAACCGCCGTTTTGTTGTGGAATGGCATATTTACTTTCGAGCTTTTTATCGCCAACCCCACCATTATATAGTTAATAAAGCTTTTGAAATATACTTCTTTGTCGCATGTTTGTTGGATCAATCACACTTCACAACCTTTTGTCTCCCCAGTCGAATCCTAATTTCATTTATCCTTCCCTTATGCAGTCAAGACTTTGCATAATCCTGGTTTTCTTAGTGACGCAGTCCTTTGTGAAAACTCAAGTTAGAGCACTGGTCTGGCCTCTGGAGGCTCTATGCAAGACATTCTTGCTTCTGTCAATAAAAAACAATGCAAACAGTTGTTACAGCAGTGCAACAACTGTTCATGAAATGTATAGAAATTCCCTTTACTTAAGAGCACCTGCTCCAGCATCTTCAACTAGTACAGCGCGCCACAGCATATCTTATCGTGGGGGGGCGTTCAATGGGTCAAGACCACATCAAAAAGGATGGTGCATGTCACCCAAGCTTTACTAATATTTTAAAATGTGTTCTTCTGCAGGGTGACAAGGAAGCATTTAGCAAGCCTCTTCTGAAGATAGATGGCTCGGACGGCTCTAACCCTAACAATTTCCAGGTTATCTCGAATTTGTTTATTAATGTCAAATCTTATTGACAGAGAACTCCGCTCACGAAATACAGAGAGGAAAGCCCACTACTAAATCCCGGTCAAGCAGGCTTCAGACCACAAAACAATGCAGAATATGTTATATTGTGCCCAGTGGTGGCTGGTGAATTTTTTTAACTGAAAGGCCGTAAATATTTCTACAACATTTGGCATAGCGAGCGGGCATAGCGCGGAAGCCCGAACCAATCAAGGGGATTTGTCGGGGTTCTCCCCCCTACCCACCAAGAAAAATTTGAAAAAAAAAAGGATTCAAATAATGCATTTTACAGTACGTTTTCAAACGAAAAGACTACAAATGTATTGGTTTTACAGGCAGTTCTTAAGAAAAAGAAGGAAATATTCCCATGCTCGAGGTTCTGGTACAATTCACAATTTTCACAACCCAGCAAAATGTGATCACCTTGTTGCCTTTTCACATCGGTTCCTCCACAGCAGTTACTTGCTGACAGAAGGATTTATAGCTTTTCAGTGGGTATTTCCTGTTTAAGCTCCCTGCTGCCTGACCATCTTGTGATAATCGGCAGCTATTAACCCCAGATGTATTTCTTTGTCATTTCATTGGGTAAAATCGATGTGACAATTTACTGTGATGTTATTATGCTACTTACTATTTTTGAAACCAAGATTACTACAGATTTTTGGTCACAGAAGCTTGGCATGTATGCAGTCACAGCTAGGCCGACACATAATGAAACATTTCCAACTCAAAGAGCTTGCAAAGCACCAGTTACCTTGCAAATCTGTGATGGTTAAAGTGAGCAACACAACACGCCCATTTAAAGATGTGTCTGCATCTGTGATGTCTATCTTGACTTGCAAAAAAATAAAGTTGCTTTAAGTCACTAATCAAATGTTTTCAACATCGTGAATAACAATGAGCTGAAAGTTATTACAAAACATCTTTTAATACATGTTTTAGCACCTGTACTAAAGCCTAAATTACTGGCATTTTCAATGCTCATTTTCATATTAACTAAACATTTCAGAAAGCCTTTCTAATCTGCACCCGAAAAAAAAAAAGAAAAAACAATTCAAAACCGTTGAGAATCCTGCTTTTAACTTTGATACGGGTCCACTCCCCTCCAACATCATTAAATATAGCCAAACACTGCAACATCCACATCAAATAGTGACTGGAACTTCGGTAATGGCCCACCACTTCACCAAGTCATGCCGGTTATGTAATATTTGGTATCCCATAATATAAAATATATTCTTTAACACCGGAACCCTTTCTCAGCTCCACTACTCCCCCATCAGCAAATCTGCATAGGTCCATTAAGATGGCTGAAAACTGCATCAATCGCAATAGCACCTCCCTTTTAACCAGCTATGAATTCCTTACATACCCCACCACACAAACCCTGCATTCTTTGACGAATTGTATTTTAGGGACCGTTTCAATGTCTGTCATTTAACGAAATACCACAACATTCTCAAAACTGCAACGCCCCAAACAAAAAAACTGCAGCATGTTCTCTCTACCATAAACATCCTGAGAGGCACCTAAATCACTGAAAGTACAGTGGGGTCAACTAGATTTTTCAGGTTGGCATTATCATGCATTCTGGGACTTAATAATTTACCATAAAGGATGTGAAAATTAAAGCCACAATGATATTCTTTTGGCTTTACATATTGCTATAAGGATTTACATGTTGCCATGTGGTTTTATTGTGCAATTTGTATTTTTTGCAAGTAAACTGTACAAGACATTATTACTGCAGGATGTAGTCTGTGGCAAATGGCGTGGCCTAAACAAAACTTATGCCGACTGACGACAGGCCTGGTTGCGGTGGGACCATTGCGGGAGCCCAGCCTGAAACTTAAAAGGAAAATCAGGGCAATTATGAATACTCTGCGACAGAGTATTCATAAGTGCCATGATTTTAGTTTTGAGTGTTTCATGGGCAAAACTAAAAATCATGGCAAATTTTATGAAAACTCTGTGCCGTAGAGTATTCATAATTGGCACGATTCTATTTCGTTTTAAGTTTCCTAGGCTCCCCGGCCAGAGGAGAGCCTACAAAACTTTAAAAGAAAATAAATCATGGCAATTATGAATACCCTAGTCATAATTGGCTGGGGGAACCCAGGCCGGCAGGAGGAAACTTAAAACGAAAATGACAATTATGAATACGCCACAACGGAGTATTCCTAATTGCCATGATTTTACTTTTAAGCGTTTCCTGAGCTCGGGAGCCCAGGGACAGAGTTACCTCAGCAGTCACGGTCGCCTGGTAGTAGTGCGTTTTCAACACAGTGATGTTACTGGAGGCAAACGCATGTTCAGAAACGTGTGAAAGAGAAACAAAACCAAACTTGGTTCCTTTCGCTTTCCCAAGTTATCATATGTGGGTGGGACAGTGACATCACTGTTGTCGTCCTCCCAGTCCCCAGACTCTGAGCATTGACTCTCCTACTTGAAGGAGGGTCAATGCTCATAGGCTGTTCGGAACGGACACTGGCCCTCCCTCAGCTCCTGTCCTATCTCTTGCACAGACTGGGATGGAGTCTACAAAGTCTAACCACACCTTAGTCTGTTTGAGGGACGGGACAGAGGGCTGGGTTTTAAGAAAAGGATGCGTGGGGCCGTTTTAACACCCCCCAGGCATCCTTTTCAGCTGGGCTTATCGGCTTTTAAGTGCTACCCGGGGATGGCCTTAATTGTGCATGTGCAACAGGGATGGCTCCTCAGAGTGCTCCCCACCATGTCCATGAGTGACAGGATTTTCTTGTTACTCGTGGACATGGTGGGGAGTGTCATTGTTGGTGGGACTCCGCCCCTCCCCGCCCCCTTTGACGAGAAGTGCCTTATTGTTCATCTTGGAAGAGCCAAGGATGAACGGAGAAAAGGAAAATGCAGCTGCCTTCATTATTTGACCTTGCTGCAGCTTTCAACATAGTTGATTATTCGATTCTTAAACAATGCCTTTTTAACTTACAAATCAAAGAATTGGCTCTGGACTGGATATTATCCTTCCTTCGCAAATGCAAGCAGATATTTATCTGTCCCTTATTCTCTGAACCAAAAAGAGTGCCTAGCTGGGTTACCTCAAAGCTACTGCATCTCATCACTGCCATTTAACTTGTACCCATCACCCTTTTTTTAAATCTCTCATTGCATCCTACTACAATTATACTGATGGCCACCCAGCTCATTCTCAAGTTCCCTAACAACATCTTTGATACAACACTACAAATGGAACAATGGATGGCATGGAACCATTTATTACTGAATCCAGAGAAAACAGAAGCTCTTATTATAGGGAACCAATACTTTTCAACCTTTTGCTCTATAATCTCTTAAATTCAAAATATCCCACTACTGCTATGAGCATAGTGCGGAATGTAGGCGTAATCACGGATTGCAAGCTTTCACTAAAACCACAGATTAATGCCAAAGCTAAATGATGTATCCTATTTAAAACTGGGCAATCTTACCTTTCCTATTGTTTCCTCAGAAATTCACTACCATCACAATTATTCTCTCAAGGCTCGACTATGCCAACCGTTTCTACTCATCAGGAACCAGACTCCTGTTAAATAAAACACAGATCACACAGACTGTGCCTTGATCTCATTACATGGACTACCAGTAGCCCACAAAATCGCTATTAAGGCTGTTTGTATTACATTTAATGCTGTAGTTGGACTGAGGCCTTCCTCCAAAGAGAATACCAAGCTTCATCAATGAGGAGAGATCAAGCTTCAGGCTCTTCAGGCCTTACCAACATTCAGCAAATTGAGAATAGAAGTCTCCACCTTCTTAATACAGGCTCCCAGGCTATGGAACTCTTTCAAGGCACATCAGACACAAAAGGGATAACGCACTTAAAAAAGCAATCAAATTGTGTCTTTCTCTGCAGCCATTAATGTAACTGTTCACTAGCAGGACACAATAAGGGAACACAAGTCAATTTAATGTATCACACGAAATCACTTCCCACCCCATCAATCATCGTAAGGTAACTTTAGTCCCCATTCAGATCTGAGCCACGGAGATGGAACTCTTACCCTTACTTAAGGGTCAAAGTAATTCGACACTATCAAAGATCGGTAATTTTCGCGCACCTGTCACAGAATATATTAACAACTATTTACCCATAGCAAGACCCTCTAAGTGACTTACTATTGTAACAAATTCTCCCATTTGAATTTCTCCCTCTACAAACCACGCCCTCATCTGAGGTTACACTAAAAATAGATAATGAGCCTATTATCTTTAATTGATGAAACTCCCATTTTAGTCGGCCACTTGCATCTATTTCAGGGTTTGTTTTACTAAGACTAAGAAACTCTGTCCTTATGAATAGGACCATTGCCTATTGGATTGTGATCAACGTCATTAATAAATTATATTTGTATATGCCTTATCTACCACGTATCCTTTGTTTCAAAGTCCATAAACTTATTTAATTGGGGGAGCAATGCTGGTTTAATACAATTTATAACATACCTCACTTCATGGCCTCCTGCAAGACAGAGCTGCTATTTTTGCTTTACATCACCCTCCTTCAAATACCAGAACAATGACACTACTTACTACTCTTTCACCCTGAACCGCCTTATCTTATCCTTCTCTTACTATCTATTATCACTATACATTATTCTACTTTAAACAGTTGCGCAATGCCAATACTACTGCCTATCCTTTGACCTTGGCACATCGTGTCCCTCAAACACCAAGACTATGCTTCAACACCAACTCTTCTTCCACTCTCCAATCTCCTTTTCAGCACCTCCCACCCACCATTCCTTACTATACTGCCTTCCCATCTCCTTTTATATCATACTATTTTGTGGTTAATTATTTCCGAGAGACAAAAGTAATGCGATCCTTAGGCAGGTCTCAAATTACCTCAACTCAGACAAGGATACACACTTTGAGACTACTATGGTGGTGAATTGCCACTGTATACGAACCCAATAATAATAATGAAAAGACAAGAATGACTTACATAGAATGAGTTAGAGTCCATGCAATTCCTACAAACATGCAATTCCTTCAAATAAAGGTTGCCTACAGTTAGTGAGTCATTGTTAACCTGCTTCTTTTTTTACCAAAGATTAACCCTATACGTCTTTAATTCTACGGTTGCATATGCTGCCATTTTAATTCCACAGTCTTCTCTGAGTTGGACGCCTTATGAAGCCCTCTCTGTATGAGTTTGTAGAATGTGTCCATTTTAATGTAAATAGGCATCCCTTCCTTTTGTTAGTGAGTCTGTGTGATAGGCATTTAACAGCAGCATACATGTCTGTTAAGCTAGCGTGTAAAGTGCTGACAAGTGGATCCTCGGTTTCACAGATGAACCATTTCAAAGTGTCCTGATCACTTGCATCTTGGAGACATTTCACAAACTTCCCTGCGTTGGGGTTAAGCCTAGGGTTGCCTCTGCCAGCAATCTACATTACATAGGTGGTTTAGGACAACCACCAAAGTATTCAGATTCAAAATTGGGCCAGACTCCTCATCACAGGTACAATCAAAACATGCCAGGGCTTGCTTTGTAGACATATAAACAAATGTGGGAGCACCACGTTTAACCACAGTTTAGAATAAGCATCTTCCAATCACCATAACCTCTGGAGCAGTCCGAGCTAAGTGACAGCTACTGACAAACAACATGACAGAGAAAGGAGTGGAGCTTGATCTGGCCGGAGAGGAGAGGCATCAGGACGAGCTCAGAGAGTAGGGCCAAATACAAATCTTAGAGAAGTACAGTGTTGCAACCGGAGGCAAGAACCACTGTCCAGCAAAGGGATCGTGGGCTCCTGGCTCAGAGGCAAAGAAGTTGGTGTCTTTGATCCGACATATCTATTAATCTATGTGGGTGGAGGCAAGGGCAGTCACTTACGTGCCGGTTTCCAATTTTTTATTGTTGGGTATATTTTTGCTCCCAGTTAGGAGTTTGTCTCATTTTAAGGAATAAAAGGGGCTTGTATTGAACTTCAGTAAGGCAGGAGGAGTCCAGGGTTAAAAGGCCTCATATCTCGGGGTGGCAGCAGCAGTGGGGAAAAGCATAATCTTACCAATATCTTAAAAGAATTGCAATCATATTTAGGGAGTTCTGCATGTACTACAGGCTCAGTCTAGTGAAGATGTGTACAGATAGAGGTGGGCTTAGTGGAGGACACCTCTACATAAATAGGGTCTCCTTTTTTCCCCATGGGTATTAAAAGTATATTAAGAGTTCAAGCATACTCTTCCCAAGGGCCATAAATTGAGAAAGGGGCATTATCCCAAGCAATAATTAGCCATCCCTCAGTCTTTAAGGCTATTAGCACATGGTTGTAGTAGCAATACATGTTTTGGAGGTGAAGAAACAGGTTTACTTTAACAGTGAGTCAAGTAAATCAACATGCTCACTTAGTAAATTGAATGTGGTTTTATTTTTAAGTGTTAAAATAACAAGGATGTCTTAATAAGTTAAGTGTTTTAATTGCAAGCTTCGTTAAACTGGACTGGGTTTAACATGAGCATACATTAGGCGTCATGTAAAAGAAACGGTTAATCTACTAGAAAGTCAAAGCATATTCCCATGTGTTTATTTTCTCTTGTTCTCTCTCTCTCTCTCTCTCTCTCTCTCTCTCTCTCGTTAAATAAGATTTCACTGTGAAAAAATGACCTCCCAAAGAGGACATTTCTGGTTGAAAGACACTGTGCCTGGAAATTGCATTATGGTGTCCCGGTCCGCTTTTGAAATCATAATGCAGTCAATGCCATCAGTTATTGACTGTGCTCCAAACATTCCGATTGGTTTCAGAGTACGTTTAATACTGAACATTATCAAAATGATCTACACAAGGCTTTTCTTACATCCAACTATAGATGTGACTACTCAGTTTCCTGAAGTCCCAGACAGCGAGGCCACATCTCTTTCAGAACACTGGTGAAAGCATCTGTCAAGGGTTGGGTTGGCTCTTTCCTCCCACCCATATTGATGGGCTCACCTTTCATTGTAATCCCCTGCTGATATTTAACATCTGTAACATGGCCCTCTCATGAAGCGATTATTAGAACCTCATAGCCAGCTTGACCGAATGCTCTAGAAAATCCTCCCTCCGATGCTGAATACATTTAGGATTCATGAAACAGGTCTCTACAGCTGCCGTTGCTGCTACCTTAAACCCTGCCTTTCTCTGGCACCGCCGCTCCATGTGTCCATCCTGCCAATTTGCTTGCCAACCACTATAGGGAGCTCACCAAGGTCCTTGGGGGCTTTTCACCCATTACCAAGAAATATCAAAAACCCTTGAAACGCAACAGCTGGTTCAATAAAGACCTTGCACTCAAAGAAATGGAGCACTTAAATGCTGCAGGTGTAAGATTATTTCTAATGCTGGTTCCTCTGCCACATCTGGGGCTACTGCACAATCATTAAACAAAACAAAAAGGTATGTACTCACCTAATGAAGGCCCTTCTCAGTGCATCAGTTCCCAAGCTCTGGCAGATACCCAATCAACTTCCTCCTTTTGGAACATTGGCCATTAAAGTTGGATAGAATCTACTCAGTGTAGGGGTGGGCCCCTAATCACATTAACCAAAGCAGGCCCAGCACCTAAGAAGCAAGTGTACGTTTGTACGTAAAGCAAGTTTATTGTACAATCGTCCGGGGAGCAGCTAGATGACTACTGAGCCAAACTAACCCAAGTCTCACTGAACCACATAAATTGACACATTATGTACATGTTTGCAACAGTTAAAACGCTCCAAAATATTTTATCACAATCCACCCCCCCCACAGATGACTGGACAAACTCATTACAAAGAAATCCCATCTTTCTCCAATTCTTCCATTCTCATTGGCCACTTGTTATCTTAACTACCATCTTCAGATTGTATTCATAGCACACCCCTTCTTGGGATTCGTCCATGGTCAGTCATGACATCATCAAACAGTTAAACATGTGTGTGCAAACACAATTCATTACTATTAACAACTGGCCTGAGCCCTTTAATCATAACCCTAATTGCACATGGTTCGCATAAATACATTATAATTTGTGTTCTTAAATAGGGCTGTATGCCAGATTCCTCCAGCGTCTAAGCACCGTAATATCAGGTGTTATAATCCCATTTTGATGTACTCAATGTATGTACCTTGGAAGGATGAAAGGCTATGGCGGACCTAACCTCGTATTCAGACTTTTAAAGTGCTGGCTAACATATCAAGAGACTAGAACTTCATTTACCAGCCATGTACCCGGACTAATGGCACTGACGTGGTTATGATCGTCTTCATCTCCCACAATGTGTACAATCTTGTCGGACCACTCATTCTTTTCCTCCAACACACACTTCACACTGGCCTCAGCCTCCAATTCGCAATTATTGGATTTGCTAAATCTGGCGAAATGTCCTGATCTGCTGCACTTCCAACACTTACCTCTCATGGCAGGACATTCCTTAGGATTCAGAGCATGCTTTTCAAATCCACATTTGGGGCAATGCCCCTTTCGGATAACCTGCTGGGCACTCTGACTGACCCCTGTTCTATTAAACTTCTTTACTGCACAAACTTTCTCCCCCCTCACTGACAGACTCCATTACTCTCCCACTGCCCTTCACCACACAAACTCTCCTTGGCATTTTTGGAATTCACTGCCTTCAAACACCTGCTCGTTAGCTCCATAACCTTTGCCATTATTAAAGCCTCCTGTAATGAAGGGTTCTTCGCCTGCCATAACCGTTCTTGGATTTTGGGATTCGATGTGTACATCATTAGTTGAACCCGCATGTATTCATCCTCCCTCCTGGTGAATTCGCACAAAACCAGTAACCCTCTTAAGTCAGCCACAAGGGCATCCACTGATTCACCAATCCCTTGCTTACTTGGAAAAAAAACGTATACCTTTCCAATACACCATTTACCTGTTTAACATACTGGGCCTCCAACTTCCTCATTGCCTTCCCATATAAACCATTACCATCCCCACTCCCACCATCCTCGCCATCCACCCCTTGAACATCTGGCAGTTTCTTTATTACTCTTACCACCTATGCCCCCACACAATACATGAGAGTAGAAAACCTCCTCTCATCCGAGAATCTCTCGAAGACAGATGCTACAAAATACAATTTGAAAAGATCTTTCCAGTCCTCCCACAGTACTGCCAGTTCCCCTGGCGTGGCTAAAAACTGGGGGTGGGTTTAGATTCTTCATCACGATAACACTGCAAAGGAAAACATTTAAAGCAAAAATACGCCCACCCCAAACTCCTGTGACAATAGAATGAGATGCAATTCCAAACAGCACAATAATCTGCAAGCCAAACTTCCATCAAAAAGAAAATTTCACACCCTCAGTAAAACAGAGTCAGGAAAATATCCTACTATATTATAGACCATGAAACGGAGTAGAATACAACTGCACCCTTAATGTCCTTGCAGAGTGCCTTCCCCCAGCCCCAGATTGGTCCTCAGTGGTGTGCCCACCCACTGCAGACCCCAAAATATAGTTCAATCTAATAGAAAAGTGAAGGGAAAAAGAAGGGGAAAAAGATATAACTATGTAGTAATATCGATATCCGCCAAGCCTCACTTTTACTCCGATATTGATGAGAACAAATCTGCAGGACCTAGAAACGTGGCCATGAAGGCTTTTGTGTCCATAATAGAGATGTTTCTCCTGACGTTTCAAAGATGTTGCCTTATAAATTAATATATCAAAATCTCACAATGCAGCATAACTGTAGGAGGAGCAGTATTTACTGCTGTAATGCGTCTTCCACATAAAATCTATGTGCTCCAAGCGCTGATCTGCCTCTTCCGTAAGACGAACAGCCTCTATCATGAGATGACCATGTCAGGCAGTACAGTGCCAGCCCTGACCTGGGCTCCAATGCCCAATCACTGCCACCTCCCTGAACCCCCAACACTGGTCCCGACTTGGAAGGGCTCCTCAGCCAGGCTTGTGGCATGCCTCACTAACGTGCCGCAACTGGCCAGCAAGGCAGCAGACGTGTGCGCCAACCGCACGACTGGGCCAGCAGCAAAATGCTTTTCTTTTTCGTGGAAGCAAGTTTCCAATATGTAGGAGCGCTAGGGAACGTTGAATCGCTTGGTAACTTCACAAGCTTGATCACCTATGCCCCATGCTGGGCGCTTCACCACTCTGGCCCCCAATGTGAGCCACGAGACAATGCACTCCCCCTAGCAGGAACTGTCCCCAGAGGAAGGTCCAGTGAAAGACGCTCATCCTGTCCGCACACACCAGCCCTAGGGGGAGGAAGTTCTGGAACTCACCCCATCGCCCCACAGTCTGCTTGTTCTGTGACTTGGTGACTACTCCACAGCCGACAAAACCCTGGCACCGCACAGCCAGGACCGGACCATCCGATCACAGTCACCCTCACCAGGCACCGCAATCACAGTCAGCCAGATGCTGCAATGGGGTTTACTTCAATTGGATCCTCGTTGACACTAATATATGTGGTAAGGAACGGGGTGTACATCGGGAATAAGGTATGTTACAAATGTAACACCAACTGTAAAATGTCACTTGAGGAGCGCATGCGATGGCATTCCACAATAACATATATACATACATAAAGAGAGCCAACTATGTCAGTAGGGACATGCATATTTAAACACGTATATGCATGTTCCTCAGTTTGCTTCTTTGAAACAACTCGCATTCAAAATACATAGTTCTGTTGATTCCTGTGCCTGTACATGCTTGCGTGCATGAGTAATAGAAGGTGGGGCGTCCTGGCTTTGCGGCACTCTGCACCCTTCTTGGAGGAGTGACAGCAGCAGAGCAACCTGTCCTGCTAACCTCCGTCACCCTTCTGCCGTAGGTAGCCCAGTTTATAGGATCTTCATTTACCTAGGAATTTATGCGATTTTTCCATAAAGGATGCAGGTCGCTTGTGTCACGACTGAAAGACAAGCTTTGGTTTGCTGTAACAAGTTAATGGGATCCCCAGATGCACTTATCAGAGTTCACTCCTTCACATAAATTCAAATAATAGATTTTGTCAATTACATTCAATTAAAGCAAACTCAAATCATACAATACATACTAATTTCAATGAAGAAATATATTTTTTATTAATTCAAATTCATATCAATACCCAAAATCTTCATTCTTCAGAATGTGTTCCCGAATTCGTGTGTCATATATACTAATCAATATTTATCAAGTCAGTCAGTCAATCAGTCAATCAGTCAATCAGTCAATCAGTTTGGTGATTCAAAAGATTCTTCTGTAAATATCAACAGATCAAAGCTGTTCATGGAAGACTTAAAGTCTTTATATCCATCCCAAATTCTCTGCGCGTTTTAGACTGATCGTCCATCTGGAGATCTTCCAATCTGTTTTCCTGAAATAACCAATAATATAGGGCTTATTACTGATAGCTCCTTAAGG
The DNA here is from genome assembly GCF_040938575.1 of Ambystoma mexicanum. Classification (NCBI taxonomy): domain Eukaryota; kingdom Metazoa; phylum Chordata; class Amphibia; order Caudata; family Ambystomatidae; genus Ambystoma; species Ambystoma mexicanum. The sequence continues at coordinate 168,877,724 of NC_090941.1, read as the reverse complement.
TTGGAATCCTCACCATAGATCCTAAATTGTCAGATGTCTGGCTAGCATGAGTAACGGCTTTATCCTTTCCACTCTGCCACTTGTAGTTTTAATAGACTAAACAGCTTTTTATGCCCCACTTGGCACAACTGGAGAGCTTGGTGTATGCAGACATATACGTTTTAACAAAATTAGTTTGTGTTGAACTGTGTTCGATCGGTCAACAAATCAACTAGTGCTTTACAAAGTATTAGGACAAAAAAAAGAAACGAAAAGCACAAATGCAGCCTTTCTACTAGTATTAAGCAATTGCAACACTGCAGCATACAACAAAGGCAATAAAGATAAAGTTAAGAAATCAGCAGCAAACAGAACAAGTAAACCACAAGCACTGTACTTTTGAGAATACGTTCCTAACTGGGTCCCCTGCCGATAGCTGCTCTACCAACAGATCACCCCATGTTTCTACATTAGTTAATACTTGTATGTTTTCATACTTCAGGAGCATGATCAGGTAGATAAAAGCACAGTTTAAGCGGACAGAAAATGGTGTGACTTCTTACCCCCCTTCCCTCCCCTACCTTCTCTCCACAGAGAATGCAAGAGAATTCTGGGAACAATAAAGTCCTATATGTTTAAATTTGCTCCGACCCCTAGCGTTCGCAGCACACCGACTCTGGTGCAATTGTAATCGTTTTTAGGTTTAAAAATGTTTTTAAGTGTGCAATGATCGGTCGATCGCCTTGTTTCCTATACGGCACACACGTCGTCACAGGAAGTGAAATAGGTGTGGTTGGAGCCTGGACCAATAAAAGCGCTTTCCAAAGAAAACCTGAAATGCATAATGAGTATCCAGATAGTTTCATGAATTCCAAAAAGTCTGGAGATCCTCCAAGTAGCCAAACAGGAGTTCTACCACAGTCCATTCCCAGTGAAATGAGTATCAAGTCAATGTTAAACTTGACATGTCCTAGTGTACATTTGAAGGGGCACAGAAAACGTTGCATTATAGTAACCAAATAAGCAAATTGAATGGGACACCTGCAGCCAGCCTAAACATTTAAGCCAGCAGCAGTTTACATGCCAGGATTTGTAAAACATACTTCTAATAGGAAAACAGAAAGAAAAGCCCACAATACCCACTGTAATGGACTGATAGGAAAGGCTGAAGCCGCCATAGGGCACTGTGCTACTTAAAACGTACGGGACTCCTACATTGCTTTGTTGTACTATACAAGCAAGCAGCACATCCCTATGAACCACGCGTCTCATTTTTTATACCCGAAAGACTCGAAAGGAAGGCAAATATGCAAGCTTGCAAATCAGTGCCAAAAGGCGTGACATTACAGGTTATTCTTGCCAGCCTATTACTCAACGATAGGAAAATGGAATCTGCACAGAGGCCTAATAACATGGTGCCAAGAACAGTACGTGCACAACGATCTTGTCCAACACCTTCAGATTCACCATACCTCTTGGACAACACAGTCATCTCTACTCTACTCACAAAGGCATGGTATATCTCATCTATGACATTTATGAGGTTAGCACAAGTCCATGAAAAGAGTATGCTTGCCATGTGACGTCAGAGGAAGATTCAAGTTACTAAGCATGGAAAAGGGTTGATCAAGAGCTACGTTACAAGGAAATTCCAAGGCTCTCCCTGCTGCAACAACGCAATTTATAATTTCAGCTGACAAGTGCTTGCTACTGTGCCAAATTCACCATGAACACACATACAAGGATTACATAAATTGCAAAATACTGTAAGCTCAGTCAGTATCTGCAGGATATCACAGGCCACAAAATGTGCACTTGCCACTATCCGACAGCAAGCAATAATTCACTCTTTGAATTTGTTAGTTATTGGAACTTGAAACTTTACAAAGATTTGAAAAATGTACAGCATAGGGTACTGTTAGGAAAGATTTCATCAATGTGTAATTTTCCCTCCATTTGTGGAGCCCCCCAAATGTTTTGCTTTTGTGTGGCTACCCTTACCTGACTTTTGCCAGTAGAGCACAGCCTTCAGCTGCGCTTCCCTGGGCTTTTGCTCACTTGTCATGGGGAAACTGACATTTCCTTCAGACGGTCAGTACTGGTAAACTATGTTTCCCTTAGTCTTTGACTAGGTTGCTATTTCTTGGTAACTTTTTTCCTTTAATAGCGCACAATGTACCTTCCAGTACCATGCGCTTGGGTCCTTTTTGTTTTATGGCCCTAGCCACCCTTCAAGGATTTGTTGGTGATTGTTCAAGTGTGCCTGGGACAAACTGGTGGCAGCAGTTACTTTTTACAAGTGTTTTACTTCTTTTTACAGGATCACATTGCGTTTACAGCATTTGGTTCAAGACTTTGGTCAGGTCCGAAAATGGCTGTGCCACAAAGTCTTTTGTTCTGTCCCATGGCCATTTTGTCCTTTGCCTTCCCCAGGTCGAGTGATCCGGGTTTTCCTTATTTGGGCATGCAGCTTCCTGCGAAAACCGTTCTTTCACAAGCTTCTGTATGTCACGTGTGAGTGCCCAGGAAGCGGGTTGGGACTGTCTGGTCCAAAACCACACTACTGGTGCCAGTATGTCTGCAGTGTCTGGATGACTGGGACCACTGTGGGCCGTGATTGGTCCACGACTGGGATGCCTGCATAAGAGCATATCTTCGATTGGAAGTCCTCTATTTTGGCGCAAAGCTAATCTTGGATGAGAGAAGGGGGCTCTGCATCCATTACAGGTCGATCACCTATTCTCCCCGAACTACAGAAGGAGCCAAGTATCCTGCAATGAAGAAACAGCACTTTAAAGACAGTGTAAGCACATACTAGCGATACCTCTATACCTCGATACCTCTATAATCGCGTATTCACAAAGGTGAATGCCAAGAGAGTATTATATATCGAGAGGAGCAAATCTCCATGTCTAAAAAAATTTTTAAAAAAATAAATAAAAACACAGGCTACTAAAAGTTCCCAGACACAATGAAGAAATATATACCCATCTAGAGGCAAATCTGAAGCCACTGTAAGAACCAACAGTAGTGATGAATACAACATCCTAAAAAGTTTTTGGACCACGATAATACCTAAACAAATAAATTCAAGATAGTGAGGACTCATGAGAAAAGAGTAGCAAAAAGGTTATAAAGGCAATCTTTAAAGCTCAAGTATTCTGCTTTACACACAGATTGATCTGGAAGAGAGATTGATCTGGAAGAGAAGACTACCTAGGAGTCTACCTATAAGCGTATAGATCGCCCCCACAGACCAACTACAAGTAATTCTACCTAGAGGTTAGGTCCCATGTTCTAATTAGGACCATCACAGCCATTTAGCAATTATAGCTATCTGTTTTTATTGGACAGCTCAAGAAGTACAAGAAAATTCCTTGTAAAACAAGGGAAACCTAGATCGACCCCAGAACAGAAAAGTGACATTAAGATTGGAATCTCCCGAAGAATGTTCGCTATTCATAGACTAGGAACAGAAACATGTTAAGAGTGTAATCACACACAGGAACGAGATTACAAAAGTATATTTACATAACTTGAGGCTGAGATCAATACTAAACTCAATGGATAATAACTTCATAGAGAAAAGATAACTGTAAAGATTGGAAATAACAAGTTACTCTCTTACCTGGGAACGTTCTTTCGATGGGATGGTCCAACGACGTATTCCATATCTATGACAGTAATCACCACAGCTGTGCTGCTTCGGAAAATCTTTCGGCGTCTGCGTCGACGCCGATACGCCACCCTCGAGGACCTCCTCCGACGGCCGAGGTCACTGGATGTTATAAGTAGGACGCACGACGCCCATAGCCTCAGTTGTAGTTTTTTCCCCAGAACGTGTGGCACCAGTCTTCTGCCAGTCTGACCACACAAAGCCTTGCGGAAACGTAAGCTGCAATCGCATAAGAAATTCTATAGCGGGGAAGACAGGGAGGGAGCGATATGGAATATGCTGTCGGACCATCCCATCGAAAGAACGCTACCAGGTAAGAGAGCAACTTGTTCTTCGAGGGGATTGGGTCCTCCAACGTATTCCATATCTATGACAGACTCCAAAAGCAGTACCAATGCAAGAAGGTGGGAAAAGAATTTAGCAAAAGAAATTTAGAATGCCCAATCAAATTGCGGAGCAAAGGACCGCCTTGCCAAAGGCCAGATCCTGCCCACGGATGGAATCGAGGGAGTAGTGACGTACAAAGGTATGAACCAAAGCCCAGGTGGCTGCATAACAAATGTTACAAATAGGAACCCCCCTCTGTAGGGCAGTAGAGGCAGCCATACCCCTGGTAGAATGTGCCAGCAAGCCGACCGGTGGGTCCTTACCCGCCAAGCGGTAACACTCAGAAATAGCCAGAATAATCCAGCGAGACAAAGTCTGCTTAGTCACAGCTTGTCCCAAACGCTTACCAGCGTAACCAATGAAGAATTGATCGTCCACTCTGACCCGGGACATGCGTTAAATATAAAAGCTTAAAGCTCTCCTAGGATCGAGCCTATGGAGCCTCTCCTCTTCCTTACCAGGATGTGGAGGAGGATGAAATGCCAGAAGAACAACCTTCTGGCCTAAATGAAATTCCGACACCACCTTCGGAAGAAAGGAAGGACGAACTCCAAGGACAACACTGTCCTTATGAAATACAGTGAAGGGTGGCTTAACTGAAAGTGCCTGTAACTCACTCACTCTGCGAGCGGAAGTGACTGCAACCAAAAATACAGTTTTAAGAGTTAACAGTCTCAAAAGGCATGAATGCAAAGGCTCAAATGGAGCACCCATCAGAAACTTGAGGACAAGGTTCAAATCCCAACCGGGCACCTGGAAAGGTGACGGAGGGAACACATTAGTGAGCCCTTTTAGAAACTGAGAAATTAAAGGAATTTTAAAATAAGAACACTCTTCAGACGAGCGCTTAAATATGGACAGCGCCGACAGGTGGTTAAAGGTTTTTAACCGTACCCACTTGCAAGCCCCTGTGGGCTAAAGAAAGCAAAAAAAGAAAACCACAGGATTGTCACATGCAAAAGGATCCACATTCTTAACCCTGCACCAGTCGCAGAACTTTAGCCAATGGCAACGGTACAGAGACTTAGTTACGGGCCTTCTGGCTGAAAGCAACACCTCCATCACGTCTTCAGGGAGGTCCCAATCCTTATACCTCAAACTTTCAGAAACCAAGCGTGAAGGTGAGGGGTCTGACATCTGGGTGGAGAACCTGACCCCCCTTCCATGAGAGCAGATCGTCTCGGTAGGGAAGACGTCGTGGAGGGCAGATGGACAAGTCGAGAAGGTCCAGGTACCACGTCCTACAGGCCCACGCCGGAGCAATGAGGATCATCCGGGAACCAAACATTCGGAACCTCCGCAGCACTTGCGGGATGACGGGGACTGGAGGAAACGTGTACAGCAGTGGGTAAAACCACTCCACCACGAACGCGTCTAAGGCTCCTTTTGGAGGAAATTCCCACGAGCAGAACCTTTCACACTTCCCGTTGACACTGGAGGTGAAGAGATCCACTTGAGGGGTCCCCCAAAGTGCGCAGATCTCCAGGAGAATCTCCTGAGCCAACTCCCACTCGTGAGAGATCGCGCTCTGCCTGCTCAGAGCGTCCGCAGTCTCGTTTTTGTCTCCGGCCAGATGAACTGCCGAGATCGAAACTTCCTGCTGGATTGCCCAGAACCAGAGCTGCATCGCCTCCCTGCACAGAGGAAGTGACCCTGCCCCCACCTTTTTGTTGAGGTAGTGCATGGCCACTGGGTTGTCCGTCAGGATCAGGACATTCTTTCCTCGCACAGTCGGCAGAAAAGCCTTCAGGGCAAGCCTGACGGCCCTCAGCTCCAACACATTGATATGGAGTCTGGACTCCGACGGAGACCAACGACCGCTGACTGTCAACTCGTTGGCATAAGCTCCCCATCCCGTGAGGGATGCGTCCGTCACAATCGTCACCTCTGGCCAGGGTAGCCAAAAAGGAGCTCCCTTCATCAGATTGCCTTCGACGGCCCACCACAGAAGGTTCTGGGCGACCGAGGACGGCACCTGAACAGGGTCCGACATCCTGTGGGAGGACTGAGACCATTGGAGCTTGAGTGCCCATTGCAAAGATCTCATCAGCAACATGGCCTCTGGCACCAGAAGAATGCAGGATGCCATGAGGCCGAGCAATCTCAAGAACTCGAACGCTGGGAGACTCTGGGCAAGCTGAAACTTGTGCACCATCTGCTGAATGTGACGAGCCCTCACCTGGGGAGGAAAACACTGCCCCAGGGACGTGTCGAGCACTGCTCCGATGTACTGGAGCCTCTGAGTTGGTGTCAAATGGGACTTCTTTAAGTTGAGGGAGAAGCCCAGCTTGTGGAGGGAGTGGCAGTTGACAGACAGATGATCCAGGACTTGCTCGGGAGAGCGCGCCCTGATCAACCAATCGTCCAGGTAGGGGTAGACGTGAATCCCCCCTTTCCCGAGATGCGCTGCCACCACGAGTTTGGTGAAGACCCTCCGGCGGAGGTCAATTCGAACGGCAGGACCCGGAACTGAAAGTGCGAGTCGCCAACCGCGAGCCTCAGGTACTTCTTGTGCTTTCGATGGATCGGCACATGAAAATAAGCGTCCTTGAGGTCGAGAGACACCAACCAGTCCTGAAGTTGAAGGGACTGGAGGACTTGAGAGAGAGAGTAACCATCTTGAACTTGTCCTTCCTGAGGAGTTTGTTCAAACCGCGCATGTCCATGATGGGTCTCAATCCCCAGTCTTTCTTGGAAATCAAAAAATAAGGGGAATACCATCCCTTGTTCCTCTCCGCTACAGGCACCAGTTCTATGGCGCCTTTCTCCAGCAGGGATTGAATTTCCTGCGCAAGGAGGGGATCCGGACTCTTCAAAGGGAGATTCCCCGGTGGATTGTCGTGAGGCCTCTGCCGGAAAGGAAGACAGTAGCCGTGGGCTATGATCTCCAGAACCCACACATCTGAAGTAATGGCACGTCACTCTACAAGATGCTGTGCCAGCCTTCCCCCAACCGGCGAACCATGGGACATGGCCTCATGAATGAGCTGAAGCGGCTGCGGCGATGCCCGAGGGCAAAGAGGCATCTGCCCGAGCGGCCTTGGCACCTCGAGTAGGGGTGTCACGGTATTAGTTTTATAACGATACAATAAACTTCTTGCCAAATGACGGTATATCATGGTTATCGCGGTATAGCTGGCAGAGTTAACTAATCTTAACAAATATTTTCTAAAAAGGTCACAAATTGTCCGATTTATCATCACAAACAAAACCAGGCACCCAGAGCCAGAATTGGGGTTTTCAACATACTTTCCGCTGAAATGCCACCCCTTGCCTCCACCAAACACAAACATGTGGAGAGGAGGAGGGGGAGGGGGGCCTGCTGCAACTGGGAAAGTAAACTGATAGCTTTTCTTAAGTGGTAATTTAGGCTTTTAGCTCCCCCACTGGCTACTGGGGAAGATGAAAATGTACACACACACCGTTACAGCCTTTAGTTTACTTGCGGGCCAACATGTTACCCTTTGGTATGACAGTAGGGAATACCCACAGAGATTAGTGAATTTCACAGTGTGACTTATTATATGTAAATTCAATTATAGAACCAGGGAAATCCTCCATTGTCATATGTTTAGCAAACATTATCCATTATAAATATATAAACCCCAAAGCCGCCAACCCAAAGTAAACCCTTTTCCTTCTTGGCACTGTATTTATTCTTCCTATTGCTAACATATTGATTTTGTGTCGGGCATGTGTGGTTTATGGAATGGCATTAAAAACTGCTCCAACTGAAACTACTTTGCAGATGGCACATCCAACAGTGCAAGACCAAGACTGCGCAGAACTTGCTTACTGCAGCCTTTCCAAATCAGATTTAAAAGCACACTTAACGGTATAAACGGTATACCGGTATAAACAATGTGACGGTTATTATTGTTTAATTGAGTGGTTTACGGTATCTTTAACGGTATATCTTAATACCGTTACATCCCTAACCTCGAGTACCTTGTTTTCCACCTCTGGCACTCCTACGGTGGCCCCTTTGACTGGCAGCTCCTCTCGCTTTACCAAAGGATGAGTAATAACGAAAGGAACCTCCCCTCCATTGCTGTCCCCTAGGACGAAATGGCGGAGGTTGTCGAACTGCAGCGCCCAACGACTTCGCTGCAGCTTTGGAGGTCTGCAACCTCTCAAGGCTCTCGTCAGCCTTGCTGCCAAAAAGATGTTCCCCGTCAAAGGGCATGTTGAGGAGCTGGGCCTGCACATCAGAAGCAAACCCCGACTTCCGCAACCACGCAAACCTGCGTATCACGATGCTCGCCGCCATGGACCGGCGGACGCAATCTGCCATGTCCAAACCCGACTGAACGGCCTCACACATGGCATCCTTGCCATCCTGGACCATAGCAAGGAAACCATCCCGTTCGTCCCCGTCGGGAATATTTTCAGCCACTAAGGAAACACAGTTCCACCGAGTGTGCGTGAAACGAGACAAGGCACACACGGAGTTGGCCGCCTGAAGCACCATACCCCCTGAAGGAAACACTTTCTTCGCCCAACCATCAAAACGCTTGTCGTCCCTATCAGGAGGGATGGTAGGATACGACGCCTGCTTTGCGGGGGCCGTAGCTGCCTGCACCACCAAACTTTCCAGAGTGGGGTGCTTGGTCAAGTAGCAGGGGTCGCTACTAACTGGGCGGTATTTTCGCAGCAAAGACTTGCACACTGCCGGGAGACTCTCCGGAGCAGTCCAAGCCGCCGCCACCCTCCTCTGTAGAGCCATATGGAACGGGAGTACCGGGTCAGTTGGTGGACCTTGGTCGAGGATGTCCGTAAGGTCATGCTGAAGAAAATCCCCTGGGGGAGCAGACCACCCCAAGTACTCGGTGACCCTAGACATAAGGCGCCGGTACGAGGAGTCGGCATGAGTGCCAGGCTCAGGCCTACAAAAAACCACCTCCGGAGAGGTGTCCAGACCACTGGCGTCATGCTGGGACGGAAGCAGGTCCTCAATTTGGCTATGGCCCGAGAGAATCTCATCTGGCACCGTACCAGGAACCATGCCATCATCAAAGCCCTCATCCACCTCTGAAATGTACTCAAGATGGTGGTAAGAGGGCACAGAATGGGGAACAAAGCCATGCTTGACCTTGGCCACAGCCTTTCTAGGGGGTTCCACCGTGCCCCGGGGTACCCCCGTCGAAACAGCCTCGAAAGGCGTCGAGTTAATCGAACGCGGCGCTGACAGCATCGACACAGGCCTCGAGGGCGGAGCCCTGAGCGTGTCCCTCGACAGCCTGGGTGCCGATGGCGTCAACGACCTCTTCGGAGGCGGAGCCTCGAAAGAGTGCGTCAATGACCTTGGCGCCACAGGCGTCGACGTCTTCTTCGAAGACACCACAGGTGCACACAGTCTTGAGCGCGTCAAGGACCGGGAACTGGAACGGGCATGACGAGAACGATTCCCCTTGTCCGAGCGGGACCTTTCCCGCGAATCGTGCTGACCACCCGAGCCCGAAGGCGTACGTGCGGTGTCTCTCGACCGACCCCACTCAGAGGCACAGAAGGACCAGTGCCCTGCGATTTGAGAATCGCTGGCATTTTCATACCGAAGGAAGCCCATTCCTCTGGCGTTGCATGCTTGGTGGGATAAGCAACCCGCCGACGGGCGGAGTACACGGATGAGGACGGGGAAGGCGACTGATGACGGCGCTTCCGGGAGTTCCTCGACGAGGCAGAGAAGTGGCGGGACCTACTCCAGGACCGAGACCCACTGGACTTCCGACGACGATGCGGAGAGTCGCCCCTCAAATCGTCCGTCGAAAGCCCCGCAGACCTCGACTTCCGTGACTTGGACACCTTACCTACCGACAGTTTCTTCTTGCGCTCCTGCAAGGCTTTGGACGTAAGCAACTGGCAGTTGACACAATCATCCGTGTCATGGGCCTCCCCGAGGCACCAGAGGCAGGCGTAGTGCGAGTCCGTCACCAACATCTTGGACCCACAGTCCCCGCACTTCTTAAAGCCTGGACGCGGGGTTGAAGACGAGGTAGACATCACGAAGGATAACTTCACAAACTAACTGCTTCGAAGAACCGACAAAGAACAGAAACTCCAAAAACTCGAGGCACGCCAAGATCTCCGAAGCGAACACGTTCGTGGAAAAAACAGAACTGAGGCTACGGTCGTCGTGCGTCCTACTTATAACATCCAGTGACGTCGGCCATCAGAGGAGGTCTTCGAGGGCGGCGTGTCGACGTCATCGACCCAGGCCGCAGAAAGATTTTCCAAGCAGCACAGCTGTGGTGATTACTGTCATAGATATGGAATACGTCAGAGGACCCAATCCCCTCGAAAGGTCACTATTATTATTGTAATGGTCGATACAATTCAATTGTGTTATACTGATTAATTGTTGCAATACATCTTACTTCATGTTTTAACTTTAATACAACTATTTTTATACATTTCTAAACAGAGTGGTAGTGGAATTATGTAACTCTTGAACTGTCTGATAATTAAACGTAGATTCCTGGAAAGAGGTAGAGACAGCACTTTGGACTAAATTACAAGTGCATCCCGGGATTCTCTCCCATATTAACAGAAGTACTGTCAGTGCCTTTTGAACAACAGCCTAAAACAAGGAGGGCTGTTCTATGGAGTGGGTAATGTGACCAAGCCTGAGGCACTACGGGAAGATAACAAAAAAGGTTGAAACCAGCTAGAGGAGGTGGGCAGAAGGGTGAGATATGGTGTTGGAGGAGATTGCATCCCAAGCAACCGAGCAAGCTGTGACCTTCTGTAAAGCATGCTGCAGCGAGCTGGAGACAATGAACGCTGGCCAATGAACAACAGTAGTAGTAAGCAGTGGCAATGAGAGCCAAGATGTGAGATAACCTGCCTGGATACTTCTGGAAGAAGAGATGGGAACTGGAAGATGACCACTGAGGCCAGCTATGCTGTAACAGGGTTTCACCCAAGTGAAGGTGTAGACAGAACTAGGGAAATGGGAAACTAGGGAGTGTTCACAGTAGTGGCAGAACACTAAGGAGAAGTGGGAAGACTAGCAAAGGAAGGAACAGGAGACCGACCAAACTCTGAGGAGCAGCAACCCTGGGAGTAATGCCCTAGGTCACTGAAACTGAACACAAGAGCAGTAATAAATTGAGTCAGCCCGGAGGGGAAATTCAGTGGCAACAAGAGAAAGATTCCTAAGAAACAGAGAATACTGGGAACTGAAGTCTGAATGTCCAGATTTCTCTGAGGGAAAAAAAAAGACTGAGTGGAGCTGCTTGCAGTCCAGGTTTCCAGCCACTACACACCAAACAGATTGATACAACAGTAGCCTTTGACCAAAGATGCGACCCAGACAATGACCAACCTTTGGTCTAATAAAGCCTTTGAAATATTGTCTGGACTAACATCACTTTCATAAGGTATCAACCCACATCCCACAAGAAACGCAAATAAACTCTTGCTTTAAGCCCCCTAAAACAGCCACAGCTAGCAAACGGATAGGGTAAAGGGTTTGAAAGTCGGGCATAGGTGGAGCTCTTGCTACAGGAGCCCTTGCCCAATATAGCTTTTCACGAATACACAAGTCATGAGCTATACACAACGGAATTACTTTAAGCACAGTGCTGCTTAGAAAAATAAACATCACATCCACTATTTCATACAGCCAGTGAGTACCCCCAGACTGTAACGCTCACCTGATTCTCGCAGAGGCGCCGGTCTTGACTGGGCGACTACCGTATCTTCAAAGGTGATGTGTAGCACCCGGTTGGCTCTTTGGGCTGGACCTCTGTGCACTGTATGCCTGACGTGTAGAGTAAGATGTCTTAGGTAAGTGAATGCCGAGCTCTCCATCTGCCTCGGGGCAGGGTGCTGTAACCAGTTTCTTCACTGGATAGGTAGCGCAGGCCTCTTGACTTCAGAGGACTGCTGTCCGTCGTTTACTGCACGAACGGTAAGTTTCGAGTCATTCAAATGTCTTTAAAGTCTTTAGTAATGATGTCTCTTGTTTTGCAGGGTTCCGGCGATGGCGGATGACAGGCTGAAGTGAGTCGAAGATGGAGCCCGTGTGATGAATAGAAGCGCCTGGAAGCACGTAAGTAAGCGCTTGTTGCCTGCTTCACGATGCGCTCTAACTGTCTTTTTATTTTGCAGGTACGAGTTCGGAGCGGCTGCAGGGTGCCGGAATACCCACTGGATTAGAAGTGGAAAGGAGTAATGGCACGTGAGTATTAAAGTTCCCCAATGTCTTTAAACGCACCTTGTTTTGTCTTTCAGATGCGGGATGCAGCGCCGAAGGCCTCCGGAGCATGCAAAGAGTTGGTAAGCTTTTGTCTTTCAGATGCCGGAATGCAATGTGAAGACCTCCGGAGCGCACGAAGAGTAGGTAAGATTTTGCCTTTCAGATGCCGGAATGCTAACCTGTTCTTTCTTGTCTTTATAGGTGTTGCTGAAGACTGGATTCAGGATGGTAAGCCTTTGCCTTTCAGATGCCGGAATGCTAACCTGTTCTTTCTTATCTTTATAGGTGTTGCTGAAGACTGGATTCAGGATGGTAAGCCTTTTTCCTTAGGCCCAGGACCGGATGCAGAAGACACGATGAGCGTTCTGCTGCAGAGGTTGCAGAATAACGCAAAGCAAGATTCATCCACCGGGTGTGGTTTAAATAGCCTCCTGTAGTGCTTAGGTGTCTCCTTCCACAGCCACGCCTAAGTAAGAAAAGAGTTCCTGGTAAGAAAAGAGTTCCTGCCTTCCAGAAGAGTTCCAGTGTTCTGAATCTAGGGAGTGGCTCCAGCCCCACCCAACAGGAAAAGTAGTTCCAAACAGAAGAGGATCAGAGGCTCAACTGGCAGGCAAGTAAGCAGCATGGTCTGCTGAAGGTAAGTCCACCCAAGCATTATGAGCCCGGCGCTTCCAGCGCTGGGACTGGGCATCTTTATGAGCCTGGTGCCACTGGCGCCAGGACTGGGTCCAAAAGGTCCCAATTGGGACTGGTTGGCACTTGGAACCTGGGTTATGGATCTGCTTCCAAGGGAGTTGGGAAAACCCTGACCTTTTGGAAGCAGAGATCATGACACAGACAGTGCTGGTCATTGGGCCGGCTCTCGGCAATCCGAGATCCGGCACCAGATGTGTAGCCGGATCTCGGGATCCGGCCAGAGTCAGCCGTCCAAGCCCATGAACCGCGCTGTAAAAAAGACAAAGTTTAAAAAAGCGTCTGCGACGGCAGCATTTGCCATTTACCGCGGCTTTGGCACTGATGTGTATTGCACAATGCTCACTACATGTCAACTGAAAGGAATCAGTTGTACATGTAGCGAGCATTGTGCTTTACACACCAGCGCCAGAGCCGCGTAAAAGGCAATGCTGCCCTCGCGTGCGTTTTTTTTTCTTTTTCTTGCACAACAAAATGAGCCAGGGCTCATCAAGGGGGTCTGGCCTAACTGCAGTGGTCCTGCGGGCCCGTTAGGCCACGCCCCCCTGACGAGCCCTAGCTGAATGGGCTACTGGCACCCCTGCCAGGCAGCCTTTTGTAGTGATCAACACCCTCTCCCCACAGGGGAGAGGGTGTTGATCTCTGCATTTATATTCTGTAGGCTTGCCTGGCAGGAGACAGGGCCTCGCCTATTCAGCCTTAATGGTGGCGCAGCCCCATGCCAGCTGGGTAGGGGCAGCGTCACCATTAAGGCTGAAGGGGTGAGGCCGCTGGAAGCTGAGGCCGTTTTCCTGAAGACTGAAATTCCATGAGTTTCAGTCTCCAGGAAAACGGCCTCAGCTTCCAGCGGCCTCGCGTTTTCTCCATAATGATGGCGCAGCCCACGGGCATCTCCTGCTTAAAGGGATGCCTCGCAGGTGCGGCGCCACCATTACGCCTGAAAGGCATTTTGTTCTGGAGCCTGAAGCTTTCACACACGAGCGAGAGCTTCAGAAAAAAATCCTTTTCGTGTAGTGGCCGGGGCTGGCAGGGGAGATTAGTGGGCCCCACAGGGCACCGCCTCAAATCGAAATGTCAGAGCCTGCTGGGGCTGAGCCCGGCAGGCCCCATCCCACTTAAAGCCCTGGCCGGCGGTAAAAGGCAATGTTACCGTTGTGGACGCTTATGTTTCTTTCTTTTTTTAAAAGTATTTATCTGATCGGATGGCTACTACCAACCCTGCTCCCTCTAGGCACGACCCCTATGCCCCCCAACTCCTCCCCCACCCCGGTACTTGTGGGATCCCCCACCCCATTTTTTCCATTTCCACCACTGCCCCCAGATAAACCAGAATCAACATGGCCTATTGCACTTTTAAAAGAGGGGCGAGATGCGGTAGCTCAGTCAAAATCATATGAGTATGTTTTTAAAGTAGCCCTGCTAAAGAGGTAGACTGACATCACCTGCTGAGTCAATGGGACACTTCTAAAGCAAAAAGCCTCTCCAGGCTTAACTGCACGATATGTTTTCCACACGAGAGGAACTCAAAGACGACCGTTGATTGGTCAGTGTGAAAAAGAAAATACTGCCTTTGAGCGCCCCTAATCAATGGGTTGCCAGTAGAAAAGAAAAAAAATGTTTAAAGGAAGAAAACCTGCTGTGTGGTTAATATTTACACCCCATCCAGCATGCATGTCACACAGACCATCTGTGAGATAACTTGCACTGCCACCAAGGCCTTTAATCTCAGGTAGTCTCAGTCTATCACAGTAGTGCGCAAACTGCTGTCCCCTGAAATGTTTTAACCAAACTCCCTGCCCTCTCAAATGAACACTAGACAGCACAGTCAATGGTTAAGAATCATGGGAGTTGTGTGCAAAACATCTAGATGGCTTGTCCACTAGTGGAATATCACACATTACAGGCATAAGAATCACACTTCCTATAAGCTAGATAAAACACTAGTCAAGTGAACACATGTTTATTTTGGACATTTAGTCCACAATTAGTACACATTTACACAAATAAAAAAAGAAATCACTAAAATGAGGGAGATGAACATCATGCAAACTACTAGCAGGGCATAAATCACCCACATGGCAATCAAGCCAGTTCTCCACAAACCACGCCATTGGCTATTCGCGCATGCCCATTTTCTGCCCTGTGATACTGAGCAAGCAAACTAAAGAAAAGCAAATAGGTCAGGCACACTTTCCATGTAGTTCCATCTATTTGCGAGAGCCCCTACCAACAAACCCTTCAATGGTGCCCACTACCAGGTGATTGAACTACTTAACCCATTTAAAAGAGAGCTGTGTATTTGCCCAAGACAAAAAAGACGACTTGTTTACTTACTGCAAACAATTTTTTTAATTTCTGTACATAGGCTGCTACAGCCTGTTTGCACTGTAGAAAACATGTATATGCATTCTACAATCAAAACTGTTCTGAATAGAAAGATGGGTGGTGGCCTGGGGCAACAACAAACAGGATGTCAATATGGTCTGTGCAAATGGAAAGAGGACGATTCAGAAACGGGATGTAAAACTGTAAATCTGTAAACCTACCAACTAAAAATGTGTTTACATGTTCGAAAGCTGGTGAGGTGGGGTGGGGGCGTGACAAACAGCCGAGTGAGGTGGATGGGAGCATGTTGATCACCAGGAGCCTGTCAGTCAAAATCCTAGAAACGTCCTTTCCCCAACCTCATTGCCCACAGCTTTGGGACCAGGAAGTCCCTGAAACCCAAAAGGGTGGTTTGGGAAGACTGCAAATAGAATGAAGCAGCCCGTCCACAGTGGCCATCTTGGAGCCTGACTCTTGTGGGGCTCCGTGTATCCTGAGCGGTAGTCAAGCCGGTCGCAGCCGCAGAACCTGCCATTGGAGCAGAGGGTGTGGGGAACCTGGCACTGACAGGAGGTGGAATGGAGGCTTGCGCTCCGGCTGGGCTGATCAGAGTGGGCCCTTGGTCCTGGCAATTGGGGCCTCCTGCATCTTCTTGGAGACTGCCTTTGAACTGCACAGTTAAACATTTTAGACCACAATTTAGTTGGTTTGGTGCATTTGCAGATCTTTTGGGGATAATTGCCATTTGATTTTGAGCAGACCCACCTGGCCGAGGTCGCTGTATGGTTGCCTACTAACTGCTCACTGGAGAGTGGGGGTGCTACAGAGCAGTTGGCGGCACAAAGGCATACAGAATGGTGAAAGGTCAGCAGCAGAAGATGGACCAATATGTTGGCAGTAAGGGGAGAAAATCCAGATCCACACTACCTCTCAATGAGGAGGTCACAGCCACGGCACCAAGGGACTTGACCATGCTGGAGAGCCTTATGGAGGCAATACAGGACTCAAGAGGCTCCCTTGAAAATAAGCTACAATCGGGGGGGCAAGAAGTTTTGCTCGTGCAAGCTGACCTGAAGAACGTCAATGAAAGAGTCGCTAAGGAGGAGCAGGGGGCAAGCGACACAGAGGATCTGGTAGCCATACTAGGAGCCAGGGTTGACGCTCCCGTTGCTGCAGCAAGATCTCTGGAAGACGGGGTGGAGGATAAGGAAGGCCACTCAATGAGATTCTTCAAAACATCTCTCCTCAACAACAAGGCCATCATGTTACCCCTCGCGCTACCTGACTCGCTAGACGCCACCCGCCCCTCTCCTCCTGCCACCCGGTACAGCTGTACCCCACCCATGTACCCCTCTGTATCCTACACCGCTGTATATTTGTTCTGTTACCTCTGAAAAGCGCTCCGTTATGCGTCTGTATTGTTGTATGCCTCTGTAAAGCGCTCCGTTGCTTCACAAAGCTAGGTCTGCGCTCAAAACCAATAATAATAATATTAAATGTGAAGATACTCTGGGTGCCCGAGTGTGAGTAAGGAGCTGTACCTTGAGCGACTTCTGGCCGATATGGTGGGTACAAGGGGACTGTCCAAGTGGTTTACAATTAGAGAGCCCACAAGGTGCCAGGAAGGAGACTGCCGGTGGGGGCCCAACCATGAGCCCCAATTGCAGCATTTTAGAAATATTGTGACAGGGATGCTGTGTTGACAGATGCAAGGTGCGTTCTTCCCACCAGGTTGGTGGATTGAGGTTCTTTTGTTCCCAGGCTTCCCACAGCAGGTACAGAAACAGCAGAAGTTGCATGAGTCTGTTAAAAGAAGTTGAGGGAGTATAGTTAGAAGTACATGATGTTTTACCCTGTGAAACTGAGGGTCCTTGCCCAACGCAGAAGTTTCTTTCATACCCCCAAGGAAGCATGGAACTGGTTGAGACTCATGCCACAGAAGGGTGATGGTGAACGCAGATAGGACTCTGGCGTGGAGTGCAGCTGCTGGCGATTTGTGGGCCCACATCTGATGAACCGTGAATTGGGCAGACTGCAAGCCGGAACGAAGGTGCTGGTGGTGGGATCATACTTCTCTAACGCTCCGGGGGTCTTGATATGGATCAGGCAATCTGTGCCTCTTGCGGTACATCACACAATAATTGATCCTGAACGGAAATATGTGGGGGATAGTGGGTATACTGATGGCGAGAACTGCACACATTTTTGGCACTTACATGCCGAATGTGAATCAGGTGGCCTTCTTCGAGAGAATGAGTGAATTGATAGTGCGGCACCGGGAGAACTGGGGAATGTGGCTGGAGGATTCTAATTGTATTTTATGTTATTTGTTGGACACATCAAGACACTAACACGTGCAACTAGGACACTGGAGCAGATAGTGGCCGACGATGCTTAGTGATGTATGACGGCTGAAAAAATGGGTCAGAGTGCCGTTTTTCAAATTATCTTGGGGCGCACGGCTCATTTTTGTGCATAGACTATGCCTTGTGGTTCTGAAGAAGCTAACATGGCTACTGAGGTGGAGATTCTGGACAGAGCACGGTCTGATCACGCTCCCCTCTGGCTGTCTTTGGCTATGCAGAGGCGTGTGGTTCCTATTCCGAAATGGAGATTCAATAGTAATATACTGTTGTATGTGGCATTTGGATCGTCTCTTAGGGAAGAGATTGGCCAGGTTCTGGAACGCAATTGGGTTATGACTGCACACAGGCATACAGAATGAGAGCTGCTGAAGGTGTACATCAGGGGCCTGTGTATACCGGCAAAGGAGCGGGTCCAAACAGTGCTTAATGGTAGTCTCTCGATTGGAGGGTCACCTGGTAAGGCTGGATCATAGGGAGGATAAGGGGGAAGATGTTGAAGCGCTGAGAATGAAGGTGCAGAGGGATCTTGAGTCGGTGCAGAAAATGTTGAATGCTTTCGACTATGCAGGATATGTGGCACAGCAACATGCTGAAGGGTGATAGAGGGGGTAGACGTCTCGCCTGGCTTGTAAAGAGGGGGATGGGGAGGCAAGCAGACATGTGATGTAGTACAGGATGCGAAAAGTAATATGGTGGTTGATCAGGAGAGCGTGTGCAATGTGTTCAGGGTCTTCTAGGAGTGGCTCTATGCCAAGCAAGCTGCATTTGATGAACAAGCTTTTGAGATCCCGGAGGAGGCGGGTTGAATAGGCTGAATGATGTACAGGGTGAGACGCTTGGTGCTCTACTAGCTTTGCAGGAGATCATGCAGTAGAAGGGTTGGGTAAGACTCCTGGGATTGATGTTTTAACAGTGGAGGTGTATGGAGCTTATAAGGATCTTCTTGCCCCCTGGCTATTAGAGGTTTATCATGAAGCTATGTCCTTGGGAAGGCTCCTGTGAACAGTGTTGAAGGCTCTGGTGTTGGTGCTCCCTAAGGCGGGTGGGGATTATCATACAGAGGGGAGCCTCCTCGCTTCACATCAGCCACCCACTTCAGAAAGTTCAAAGCTATTGCCACACTGCTCCAGTGGCCGGGGCTCTCCTTTCCACTAATGTGTTCTTCCTGTCGGCCCCGTCGACCACAACTACCGTCGGTTTAAGGCCTCTCTCTGCTAGGCTTCTCCTTATCCACGTTCCTCTATACCGGGGTGACCGCACCCAGCTTGCATCCTCAAATTCACTGTTTCTGAATGCACTGTTTCTGCTTCTTCCACAACACCAGAGTCTTCAAAGCTCAATCCACCACTTCAAACTAGTCCCAATAAATGTAGTTGTTTGAAATTGTAACAAGAGTTTATTTTATGTTTTAACTGTAGCATCCTGGGTCAAGAATGATACCCTGCTCCAAGGCTGGACCATGTCGGTTTAGAAGAACTAATGCTCAGTAACTCAGACTGCTGCTCCGGGGGAGAATCTGGTCCACGCACTGTCAACTGGGCACCTTTCACAGGCACTATAGCCACATTCTTAAACCTTAAAGAGATTTCATTTTGCAATTATTCCAAAGCCAGTACAAGAAATCCTTGGCCTTTTTAAGCATCCGGGTTGAGCATTTTATGCCCTCCAACTTGAATTCAGCTACCTCCCTCCCCCACCAACAGTGCCAAGAAGAGAGGTCGGGAAGCCTTGGCTCTCCATTGCTTTTGAACTACAACTCCTGCCCCCAAACCAACAATCAGCCCTAGCCAGCATAGTCAATAGAGGCATCATGAGATTCACACTCCAAAACATCTGGCGAATCACATATTGCTTGCACCTTAGCCCAGTCGAGTATACAGAGACAGTTTCAGAATGCTAATTTAACTTTCTTTTTAACAATGGAAAACTTGGCTATCACTTTATAAGAGAATGGAAACAGCAAAGGAAGGAAGGTTGCAAAGGGCTGGGCTACAGCAGTTATTTCAAGCAGAGCTAGGACAGGCATCAGAAGGAACCCATCTACAAAGCATAAACTTCATCCGTGTAAATCCTCCGAGCACAATCTGTTGAGTAACCAGATCAGTGAATCGCCCACAGTTGCAAGACAAAAACCACCTTCATTTGGGAGTATCCTTGGCTAAAGGGTCTATAAAACACTGGCATATGGTATTGGGCAGGTGGAAAATAAGTGCGTAGACTAGTGGATAAAGAGGGTAGCATTCATTACTCTCCCTGTAACCCATTACATAACACACTTGACTTGTCAATCAAAGTTGAGGTCCGAAGAAAATCATGAAATAGAAGGCATTACCATGGAGCAATATTCCACCCTAGACCTTTATTCCGTCAATTCTTATTAACACTCAGGCCGAGGCAATTCAGTCAATAGTATGCGTTATTTGAAAAGCACACTTAGGTTTTTTACATTGTCTCGAATGAAAGCCGACAACTACTTTGAAACAAATACTATATATAAAAACAAAAAGAAAAAAAGTTTTTTTTATTTAAGGTCTTCACCACTTCAGAAGATGGCATGGTAAAGTGATGTTATATGCGAGATGGCTACGTGGTATACCAAGATTTGCCATGCCTATCCAACCACGTTTTCCTTTAGACAATTGTCATTTAAGTTTTCATGACCTTGTAGGTGACGCATTCACACTTTTTATATTTTTGGTCGATCCATCTCCCAATGTTCAAATTGCCCTTTTAATCTACTGGGCTATGTACAGCTCAATTCTTCTAAGCACGGGCATCAAATGTTTATTCTGTACTGTAGACTCATTTTCTTGAAAGTAAGTCACATTTCTATGTAACAACCTCACAAAATCCCAGATTATCGCTTCAAATCACGACAAGTTATAACATGCTGTTCAAAGTACTTGTTTGTACAGCAGCCTTTTGTCAAACCAACTGCATGAACATGTTTTGCTTTTCCAGGGGACCTTGGTAACGCTCCTCTATCCGAAAGGACGGATCTGAAAGCGCTCAGCTAACCGATGCTAATGGAAGAAAAGCCGTGTGTGCTTTTGGGCTCGTGTCGCTCTTTGCAGCCAATTCTCTGTGCTGTGGTCCCTGCACAACTTGAACAACACTCAATAATAGGTCGCTGGCGTTCATAGCTTGAAAAGGTCAGAACATTGACTGACATTGGATACAAACCCAGTGTTACAAACCAAAGCATGGCAGTCCCATGAGCAGGGCAGGCCCCAAGCAGTGCAGAATACACAGCCGAGGCGCGCATGCGATCAGGCCAACGAAGGAAAGGCAGAATGGACAATTATTTTGGAAGGGCTTCGCGGTCGCGTTAATCATTATAAAAGTGCAACCGTTCATGAATGCCATCGTAAAAAACGTATGTTAAGTTTGTTAGTCAGAATTTCAGATTTAATAAGACACCTGCAATTGCAAGTTGTAGACGACTGTCCAATCATCCTTCAAAATTGCAGCACTGATGGACATGGGTGAGTGCATGTTGCCATACACCCCTGCCGTGTCCCGGGAATGGTGCTTGGAAAATAAGATGACCCCTTGCGAAAAAACCCAGACCCATTTGTCCTCCTCGCATGCACACCAACTAGTGAGTGAGCAGAGACAAGATTCTACTGCAATACATGCAATTTGGGAATAAAATGGCCAACTCAATCCTGACCCCTTCAAACGCCCCGAAACAAACAATATGCAATGGGCGAAGTAGAGTCATCAAATTATACAATTTGGAGAAAAGAAGTAAAACGCATTAACTGGTGATGAATTTCTGCTCATCTCTTGGAGCCATTTTGGGTTCCGATGCAATTTTGTTTTGTGGGTGGGGGCAGAGAAAGGGTTCAGGAGGAGAGATACATTTGTTATAAGTCTTAACTCTTTCTTAAGAAAAGGTGGGATTTAGAAAGAAACATCACATTTGTATAGGAACCTGCATTTCACATTGAAAGAAAGGTTATATTTTGAATGGATTTTACAGTACCCCAAAGGGGAAAGTTTTTCAACCAATACGTGACCTATAAATAGCCACAAACTCTCTCATGGACCCAGTAATGGACCCAATTAGATGTCTTTAGGCGCCACAAGATTAAACATCAATTCACATGATCTTGAGTGTAACATACACATGTTTTTGTTATCATAGCAGACTACAGTATGGGGAGGTCTGTCCGATCTGTGGAAGACTCCGTCCGGAGGGGTAAGTTGCCGTCCACCTTTGCTCATATTCTAGACACTGGGGAAAATGCTGGCCTGGTTTATGCGGAATGGTTTGCTCCCAGTCCTCTGCACTGCTCCTAGCCTTCTCCAGTTCCTCCAGCTTGTTTTGTGGTCTCTTCGGGGGCACCTTTTGTGCCCTTTCAGGTAGTTGTTCCCCTACCGTTTGTTGCTTTCGATGTGGCCTTTTTAGCTAGGGGGAGAGGGGGTGGGGGGTGTGGGGTAGGGGGTTGTGTGTCCTGACCTGTAGGCCCCTTCTTTGGCTGTTCAGGAGGATGCCTCATTTCTTCGTTGCGGACTGGCTTTCCTCCCCAAGGTGATGTCATACTTCCACGGATCTCGTAGTGGTTCTCCCAGGTTTTTTTAACTGAGGTAGAGTTATATCCCCATGGCGGGGACTGAAGGGAAAAAGAAATAGAAGAGGGATTCCTGGGGGAGGTAGGAACCCCTCATGTGTGTACTGGGACGAAGAAGAGTATGACTAGGAGTAATGATGATTACCTGCAAGTAAGCCCCCCCATTACTGCTTTGCAGTGGTTCACAGTGGGCTGCTCCAAGTATGTAGGCAATGGAAGAGCAGGTTAAGAGTGATCACCTGGTCAAGCTTGCAAAGGTCAATTTCTAGATATAGGGGCAAGGAAGGTGTATTTTTAGGTAGGCAGAGGACTTTCTTCAGAAAAGTATTCTCAGTGATACTCATCGGCATTGTAGATAACCACACAGTTCTGAACCATAACTCACTGCCTGCCTAGACTGAAGATGGTAAACCTTCAAAGAGTGCAACAGAAGCATGTTTCCATGCTGCCTCGAGAACCTGGCAATTACTGAACTGAATTTTACAAGCATCAAGTTGCATTTCTCCAATTGGCAGAGCTCCAGTTGCCAGAAACCATAAACCTAAACCCCAGATAATCACACTTGCTCAATGCCCACATCGCCTATTCTTATCAGGTTTTGTCTTAGTTTTCCGTAGGAACTTAAAGTCATTGATTTGGTTTTAGCGGGTTAATCTCAAGGGCTTTATTCTTCCAGAAATCGCTGAACAGTGCCATCTGTTGTTTACGTCTTATTGGGGTCAAAGATCTTCTGCATATAGCAATAGAGATATTTTGTCAAAAGCTAGCATTGGAGCATCCGTCATCTATAGCATCATTAAGAAAAATGCAAACGAGAGTAGGTGCCAATGCATACCCTACCTTAATCACTCAAACACCTAAATGTAGATCCGTGGGTTATTCCCATTCTCATTGGACATTACCCATAGTAAACAAGCATTTGCTGCATTGTTTGCAGGGATGAACTCCATTAATAATGGCACACTGCCTTATTAAGTCAAGTACAGAAACTCGACATTTATCTTTTAGCAAGGATTACATTTAAACATGTAATAATAGAAATTAGTATATGGTTGATAGCGAAGTCCAGGCTTCCCAAAATTATATCTATATTTGCATTAATAGACGATTAAACATATTGTGGTCTTTTCAATTGAGCAAGGATCTTTTGGCTCTCGATTTGGAGGATAATACCCATCAACCCTAGCCAACAGTCAGAGAGATAATGTGAGTCATTATCCAAAACATCTGGAGAGTCACAGATAGTAGACAATTGAAGGAAAATAGCAATGTTTCTTTAAACCTACCTACATATTGACAAAGGTCATAGTCTCCATGAGGATAAGACAGTTTGCAATAATTTGTACATGTGCAGAGTCTAATTTATTGAAAATAACATTTGTCTGAGTAAGATCTTTGACTAGTATTTGGTTCAAAAACACATTTTCAATAATAGCAGGTGATCATGAGGTCTCCACAGGCGGACTAACTTGCTGATGTTCTGCCTGTCCTCAGAGTACTTTGTTCAGCGATTAGCTACCTTGCTTTCTGTTCCAAGGATGTTCCCCCTCAGTAGTTCCAGTACGTAGATAGATTTAGCCTTCTTGGTTCGAGAGGTGTGGTCATGGATGGGGGTCTGGACTCCCTTAACATCAATCACTATGCGACCTCTGAGGAATCCGTTCATGACGATCGTATCCCAATTTCCAAAGCAATTCTAATCGCTGAATTAGAAAATCCACTTTTAGACAGGTTTTAAAAATGACTTAAGAGAAAAAAACTAAAGTTGCAGCCTAATTTCTCCACCTAATCTAGTTTGCCAGGTTTAATAACCTAAAGTTGGGGGAATGGAAAACTCGAAGCAAATGCACTTCATTGAATGCCAAAAAAAAGAATCTTCAGGAAATAAACATGTATGAACATTTGACTAATGTAAGATTGGCTATATACCGTCTCCTTCGGTAGCAGTCAAACCCAGGTTGTTGTGATTAAGCAGTTTTCACTCAGGGTGTGCCAAATTTCTTTAATGAGCTTGTGTGCTGCTTACAACATTCCAACTGTTATGATGTAAACACAACAAATCTACAATTCTCTCTGAATGTATTAGCTCAATTGCATTTGAAGTGGTATGAAGTTAATTATGGTCAGTTCGCTGTTACAGTGTACGGGAGGTTGATTTGCTCCTCTACTAGGTTGTGCCCACATTACCTTCAGATCCTAAGATCACTAACCTCAGCTACATGGTTTACAACAAGAATTGGATACTTGTTTATCATTTCTTTTTTTTTTTTACTTTGTTTTTATTGAGCATTTCAACATACAAAAGAAAGGCCAGGTAAACCCTGGCTACAACAATATGGAACACCAGTAAAAGAATGCAAGGGAATATTTCCCTCACTCTCCCCTCCCCTCCCCCCCTCGCACATAACCTTGCTAAGCCCAATCGGCCGACGGGTATAGAAAGCAATGGGGCAAAACAGGACACGGTTAAGATAGCTCGAGATGACTGACAAAGTGAGGTCAAGGCTTAGATCAATAACCCCGGGCAAACAAGTAAACGGGCAGTGAGGAGCACAAGAAAAAAATACAATAGTTACAGAAGCACATCAGAATTACAGTCTCATTGCAGTACAATCGTTATTTAGAAGAACAACAGACCAGTCCTGCACAAAAGAAGACATTGCATTGTTGGTTATAGCCGACAGTTTTTCATACTTAAAGATGGACCATAGCTTAGCAAGCCATTCAGCCTTGGAGGGTGTGGAGGAGCTCTACCATTTTTGAGAGAGAGCAAGTCTCTCTGCTCTCAAAATCGCCCCAACCACCTTTGGAAAAGCATACAAATCGGAAATGGGTGTACCCAGGAAGATCTCCAGGGGGAGGAGGGACTGGCTGGGCCTACCATGTCTTTGACCCTGCTAAGCAGCTCGGCCCAATACACCTGGACGGCCGGACAATCCCACCATATGCGACACCAGGTACCGCGCTGTGAGCACATCCTTTGGCAAAATTGGGATACACCCTCAAACATCCTGGACAGGGTAACAGGAGGACGGTGCCAAGAATGAAGCATCTTGAAGCCATGTTCCATGGCCAAGGTATACAGTGACCCTGAAAAAATATACCGAAATTATTATTTTTTTAAATAAAAATACAAATAACAAATAAAAATCGCCCTCCACATTGGCTCCTCAAGAGCCATCCCCAACCTTTCCTCCCATATCCGTTTACACAGCTATCTACCCTGCAAATTAGCCGTGATTAGGGCATTATAAATCCTAGAGAGGGAGCCCTTCCTAGTGGTGGATTCCACAATGATTCTCTCGAAGAGGGTAAGGGGGCGAGACAAGGCGGCCAGCCATCTGGGGTGAGTGAGGATCCCCTTAAGGCGCAAGTATTCAAAAACAGAACACGGGTTGTCCCCCATTGCCTCAGACAGCTGGTAATGTTTGATGAAGACACCCTGGCAGAAGAGCTGAGCTGCCCTCTCCAACCCCTTGTCCGACCAAGCCTGAGTATTAACAAAACCCCTGGAACCAAGGTCAAAAGGGGGGACCCCAGAGGGACGTCAGGGGCGACTGCCAAGAGGAGAGCTGTTTATTATCCTTGTCTGGTTTCTAAGACGCCCACAAGACGGCAAGGGTTGGATGATTCTTATGATGTATGGGAAGGGATTGAGGAGAGGCCCACAAAAGGTTCCTAACTTTTTTCGGATGAGCGTGAATGTCCTCAACATAAGCCCAATAAGTCCCCATATCGTCTCTCATGTGTTCCAGCATCACTCGCAGCTCGGCTGCCTTATGGTATAACCTAAAGTCAGAAAGACCAAAACCTCCACATGCTTTTGGTAGTGTTAAGGTTGAAAACTTGACTCTTGCCCTTTTGCTGTTCCAAATAAAGCGGAGAACCCGAGCTTGAAACACCTTGAAGAAAGCTTCCGGGATAACAATAGGCAGGGTGGAAATGAGATATAGAAGCTGGGGCAAAACATTCATTTTCATCGTGACCATGGTCCGAAACAACGAGAGGGTGAGGTGCCCAGCGTACCAAATCCCTACGGATTTTCGCCATAATCGGGGGAAGTTAGATTCAAATAGCTTACTATGTCCCCGAGATAGTGCCTAAATACGTGATGGCCTCCCTTTCGGTTCTCATTCCCTGAACCTCAGATTTCCCAACACCCGTGGGCATTATGCTAGATTTAGATATGTAGACCTTGAGCCCCGAGAAGGAACCAAAAACATCAATGAGGTCGAAGAGACTAGGAAGAGAATCATGGAGGTTAGTCAAGTAGACCAGGATATCGTCAGCGAAGAGGGACAGTTTGAATTCACATTCACTACATTGAACCCCCGAGATCCCATGGTCCGCCCTTATCGCAATGACCAGGGGTTCCAATGCCAGGGCATATAAAAGGGGAGATAGGGGGCACCCCTGGCGGGTGCCTCTGGAGAGGTGCAGGGACACCGAGATGGAGCCATTAACCAGAACCCTTGCCACAGGGCCATTGTACAAAGCTGAAACCCACCCACAAAACCTATCTCCCAGGCCCATTTTCTGCAGCACCTTACCCATGTAGGGCCACTCGACACTGTTGAAGGCCTTTTCTGAGTCCAACGAGAGTAGATAGGCCTCTAAATCCTGCCTCGAAACTTCATGCATGAGGTCCAGAGTCTCTCACGTTGTCTGCCCCCTGCCTTCCTGGAATGAAGCCGACTTGGTCCCCATGCACCAAGGATGGAAGGTGTTTAGCCAACCTATTGGCAAAGAGCTTGGCCAGGATTTTAACATCGGTATTAAGGAGAGAAATAGGGCGATAGGACTGACATTGGGTGGGGTCTTTACCTTCCTTAGGAAGAACCACGACTAGGGCGGACATCATTGAGTGAGGGCTCCTTTGTCAAGGGCAATGTTAGACATTTTAGCCATGAACGGGGCCAGGACGGAGCAGAACGATTTGTAAAAGCGAACCGTGAATCCGTCGTCCCCCGGTGTACTGCCACCTTTCAGAGAGGAAATAGTATCTATTATTTCCTATGGCATATTAGGGAGTTCCAGGGCATCAGCCCTTTCAGGTGGGAGGCAGAGGATGGGCAGGGAATCCAAGAAAAGGTCGATATCAGTTCCGTCTCCCGTATATCCCGAGGTATACAGGCGCTCGTAATATTGCCAAAATTGTTCCGCTATCGTGTCATCCCATATGACCTTTCTCTCAGGGGAGCAGATGGAATCCACTCTCCTGTTGTTTCTGAGTTCCCTCAGCCTCCAAGCTAATATCCTATCCACCTTTTCCCCCCTTCTCCATGTACTTCCGTTTTAAAAAGGCTAGCTTCCTTTCCGTCTGGCCTACAAGGAGAGCTGCAAGCTTCGACCTAAGCACCTGCAGTTCTGCACACTTGCCTGGGAACATCTGCAACCTCAATTTCCCCCCCTGGTTGAATAGCAGCAATCTTCTCCCTTAGTTTTTTTCTCCTTGCAGTCTCTTTCCCTCTTCCTCCTCGAGCCCATCTCCATGAGGGTGCCCCTGATGGTAGCCTTGGACGCCTCCCAGACCCCCATGACACCCACCGCCTCATTATCATGGATAGTGAAGTACTCTTTTATGGTAGCCAAGAGGGACTGACTCAACTCCTTTATCTTACAACAGAAAATCATTACACAACCATCAGGACCCAGAAGAGGGGGTGGGGGTAGACCCAAGCAGATCCTGACAAATCGTGGTCAGACCACGGGATGGTCTCTACGCCAAATTCTGAAATATGCTTCCAGAGTGTATATATTCCAGAGGATATAATCTATCCTGGAGAGTGTTGCGTGAGGTTTTGAGAAGAATGTAAAAAGTGGGTTGTGACCCTGTTCCAAAGTGTGCGAGTCCAACAACCCCAATTCCCCATTCACCCTATGAAGGAAGCTGCCAGCTTCCTCTGAAGGCGCGTATCGGTACATAGATTGGCTGATTTCCTATCCCTCTCTGGGCAGAGAACCATATTAAAGTCCCCCCTACCATTAGAACACCCTCTGTGAAACCCATAATCTTCATACCCTCCTAGAAAAGATCATGTGCCTCGTTCAGGGCGTAAATGCACACCAAAGTAAACATCCAACCTCTCACCTCCCCCTTGACCATAATAAATTGGCCCTCAGGGTCGGCGCGCTGAGCTTTGGGAGAAAAGTGGGCCTTGGGAGAAACCAAAATCGCAGCACCACGCTTTTTTGCAATAGAAGGCGAGGAAAACATATGCTGTATGGCTCGAGCTCTAAGCTTCGGTTCTTTCCCCTTAACCCAGTGGGTTTCCTGTAAAAATAGAAAATGAAGCTGGAGCCTGTTAAATTCCCTAACCACCATCGACCTTTTAGAAGGCGAGTTTAGCCCACGCACATTTAAGGACCCCCCACTGTCAGTGAATGGGATGCATCAACCATCGTAAAAAGTGAAATCCCCTGCAGCTCCACAGGGAGAGCCTTCTCTATCCCATGCTGTTTTGTGCACCAGGGTTAACCCCTGGAATACCTGTAAATTCAGACCATCTTTCAAAGCTTGGCAATCGTAACAAACAACCCCAATAAACTATCCCAGGTAGAATTCCTCTTCCCCCACCCCCCAACCCAGAGCGCCTGGACTCCAAGCGAGGCAGACATTGTTGGCAGACCACCAGTGTCCCCCCCACCCCACTGGGCTCCCAAACTCAACAATACCAAGAGCCCCCCAATCAGAACACAAACAAAGAGCGAGCCTGTCCGTTTTGCCCATAGCGCTGGCCCCCCCCAACAAATTAGACATATCATAATACTTTTTTCCCTCATTTCCGCCTACCCCCAAGGCGATCCCCGAGACCCCCGAACAAAAAGTAAAGTCCAGGGGACACCTATCAGTGTAACAGAATCAAAAGGAACACCAAGCCAAGCAAGACCTTTGGACAAAGTACCCCCCCTATCCCTACATGTGATCACAAACATCATCATCATCATTTAGTAGCAGACTCTGGGGAGGGTGGGGCCACCCGCCGGAATTTTCTATTCCCCCGGACCCATCTCCTCTCCGGGAGACCACTAGGTCGACCATTCGAGATCTGTGAGGGCCCAGCTTCAGTACCTTTGATCTCCCGATTGTCCTCAAGGGCGGAGACCCCCAGGAGTTCTTGGGTCACTCTGTGAATGTCGTCCTCCATCACCAGGGAATATTTATAGCACTCATATTCAAAGGAGAGAGAAAAAGGGTGACCACACCTGTATCGAACACCCTTAGGTTGAAGCCATTTTGTTAGAGGGGTGCAAAGGCGTCGCCTTGCAAGAGTGAGCACCGAAAGATCCTGGTAGATTGAAATTCTCGCGTCCCCCACTCAACAGGACCCTTCTTACGTGCCAGCTCGAGGACCTTAGACTTCTCTGCATAGTAGTGGTAACGCACAAGAATTGATCTGGGACCTCTAGCAGTGGCACCCGCCCTGTGGGCTCCATCGATGGTCGGCTCAGTGGTGTTGGTTTCTTTGAACAGTTTACTAATGACCTCGTTGACAGATCTGAGAATGTCAGATTGCGTTTCGCCTTCACGGTCTGGAATCCCTAGGAACCTCAGGTTGCTACGACGCTCCCTGTTTTCCAAGTCGTCAAGCTTTAACATGCACTTCTCTTCACTTCTTTCCAATTCCGACAGGCGCAAGTCCATCTGGGTCTCCAGGTTATCAACTGAAGTTTGAGTTGCCTCTAGTGCTTGGACCCGAACATCCAAAGAGTCCACTTTCTTGTCAAGGGTGTCTAGTCTCTTACCAATATCTGCCGTGAATCACGAATCTCCTCTAGGAGAGCCATCCTGTTTTTGTTGACAGTCTGGGCATCTATTATTTCCGGATGCCTAGGGTCAGATGCACTGCTTGCCTCCATGACTGTGTCGGAAGAATGGCGGAACTTTTGCAACGACTGGGCCCAGTTCATGAGCACTTGGGGCGGGTAGGCACCATTCCAAGGAGCCAATAGACAAAACCCGAAAAGGGGACCAAACCAATCAGCCCTGGGAGGTTCCGTTGCTACTTGCGACTTTCCAGCAGAGCAAGACTCCCTGGCAGGGGGCCAGAGTAGGAGCCCGTTTGAGAGATGTCTTCATGGATTGGACACCCCAGAGGAAATGCAGCTGTAAGAAAGCCAAGAAAGGCACCGTTGCTCAGCTGCAGCACCAACCCCACCCGCCTCAACCCCACATCGGAGGTAGCCGGAGAGCCGCGGAGCGGGAGCGCAGGTGCTAAATCTGGATCCGCTGCTGGAAGAAGTAGAATGACACAGGGGTTTCCCATGCCCCCGGGCAGGTCTCCCTCTCCCTCTGTATTAGGGGGTACCGGCTTCCCCCCCCCCAAACCAACAAACACCATCTATGATTAGGCTGAGGGTTCTGACGGACCGTGGTGAAATTGCATACCTGGTCACAGGCGGGGGAAAAAAGATTCCCTGTCTGCGGAGCGAGGACTTGAGATGCACTGTGTTCCTGCGTGAGACGCTGTACCACCAGCGCGAAGTTGGTCCACTCCAAACGAAGCTTCACCACCGTACAATCCCACACCTCCACAGGGCGCACTGTCAGGAAGTTGAAGGATATAGGCGCCGGGGCGAGCAACGCAGTTCTCCGTGGGCCTGGGGAATTCGGGCTGATCCTTCACCCGATGCAGCAACCTCGAGCTGAGAACCCCGCGGGGGAGGGTTAATCGAGATGCGGCCGAGTATTCCGCACTACACCGCAGCGCCAAGGCAGTCGTTCACAGGGCCGTGGCGCCGCAAGCAAGAGGCGGGAACTCCGCCTCCAAGTTCCCCAGGCTGAATCTCTGGTTTTTCACTGAGTGAAACGCCGGACTTGGCTCCTTCGATGCTCCAGAAGATCTGGCCACTCCTGGGAGGGGTCAGGCTCAGATCCCGTTAAAGTGGCCCAGTGGAGGAGACTGACAGATGCGTTATAACATCTCTGCGCCCCCTGGTCTGTTTATCATTTCTATTCTGGTTTTCCATGGACTCAACCAATGTTCCCTCTAATTATTTTTCTCTATGTGCGGAACCGGTTGGCTGTTGTGCGCAGATTATTTTCCATGTGCGCAACTGACTAATGAGCTGCGCCTCTTTATGAGCTACCGTTGCAGAGGAGAGTTTGGAAAATAATTTCCTTTTCCCAGCCACTGCAATTCTTTAAAAATCTTACAACACTTTTTCCAAACACATAGGTTAAAATAAAATATGTCTCATGTGATTATACAGAAAACCCATCAACCAGTCGAAGGCTACAATATCTGCCACTTTACCTCGCAAACGTACTTCTGCGCAGAGAAAAATGTCATTACGAGTTTGGTAGTAAGTGATAAAGTTGGCGGTAACACCATTAATGTCAACTTTACCACTATGCCAAATTACGATTACGACTGCAAACGTACTTCTGCGCAGAGAAAAATGTCATTACGAGTTTGGTAGTAAGTGATAAAGTTGGCGGTAACACCATTAATGTCAACTTTACCACTATGCCAAATTACGATTATGGGCCTGGAGTGGAGGATTTGCCTCCAGGAAAATCCTGGATGTAAATCCTCCAACTCAACGCCAAAATCGTCGGAATTTCCGCTGCTGTAATTTCACCACAAAAGCCACTGAGTCCAATGGACTCATTATGGACTCAATATGAATGAGGAATTACGCCGCCACCACCAGTTGTAATCCAGCGGAAATTCCTCTGGACCAAGTGGCGGTAGCATTCATTAGTTTGGGCAGTATTCTGGCAGATTTATGCTGGGATACCACCCCAAATCGTAATGAGGCCCTTTATGTTTTATGCCACTGGAAAATCACTCATTTGTATTACAACACACAAATATCTCTTGACATCACTGATGTGGCTGTCAAGAAACTCAGACAGAATACATTTGCAGATGGATTAATGGCAATTAAAAGCAATCTGTCAAAAACATGCTGCAAAGAGTTCTAGTGCCACTTTAATGAAGTAGTTCAAGGGCCCGCAGAACATGCTTCCATTAATTTGTGTAAGGATGATAATTTCATCAGAATAAATGCAACTTAGAATATGATGATTCAAAATTCCTGTGTCTCTGCTTACTATCCACATTACTTTCTCCTGTGGGTAGTGATAACACCAGCCTTAGAGCTAAGAGACATATGCACCATGCATTTTTCCTCCCTAAAAAAGGAAAATGGGCCTAACAAAAACGAGAAACAATGAACATATCATTGCTTCAACCCACCAAGCGCCACTGATATGTTTTCAAATTAGTGACCAGTAGAGCAGAGGTGTAGGAAGGAACTCTAATAATATTAATGCCGGATCTCAAAAGGAATTTTATGGGGAAAGAACATCTTTTAATAAGCAGAAAGTATCCCTGTTGGCAAAGCTAATTACTTTTTTACTAACTGAAAAATCATTTGACTTCAAAGTAGGGAGCAAAATCTGATTGGAGCCCTGATTGTACGCCTGACATAGGGAGTGAAATGACATGGCACATAATAAAGTGTATAGTTTTGCCCACCCTCCTGCACCACAGCCTATTATACATTAGAGCCCTGTTGAAGAAAATCGCACATATAAGCCTGTTAAGTTGATTGCATCAATTCATCAGAGATACAACTGATTGAGTGCCTTCTTCTGTAACTATGGATCCCTTTTCTTTAATTATTTGTGATCTGTTAAATAGATGCAGGGAGAGGCTAGAGACTGCACACACAGAACACATGGTTATAATGAAAAGTCCTCGGCAGTTGAGCATAGGAAGACAAAGAAGGTGCTGTTCCCTAAATGGGTACTACAATTTCCTATCCTTTAGCAAACATGCAGCACATTTCCTTCAGTGTACTGCCGAAACGTCAGACTTGGTCTTTGAAATGTGCTGCTCTGTTCATCACCCGCAATGAGTGATGCTTCGACCCATACCCTTCCCCAGCCCCTGTGCTTGCCTCCAATACTAGTCGATAGAGCACTGTAAAAAGTGAGGGATTGGAGCAGTAAACACTCACTGGTATATTTGCAGACCCACAATACTTTGAAAGCAAGGCATATTTAAATGACTCAACATATGATGTGCATTTTAAAAATGTCATGACTATGCATGTACACAATTATTTTGCAGTGCATACAAGATTGTTTGCAACATACCACACCCTACACAAGTGCTCAGAGAAACTGTTTTTGTATAGAAGCGAGTTACCATATAATTTGTGAAGGTCTATGCCCAAAGGAACTCTGAACACTTGGAAACGATGCAGATTGTGTGAAAAGCATTCTCCTGTCTGAATATGCGGTGCTTGATACTATGGACGAGTAATCCCAGGCACAGTCCATACCCATTATCCCTTGTGGGCTAAGTAAATGATATTACAATGTTGCTCTTTACTTCTAGGGTAATGTTAGTAATGCTAAAGTAGGAGACGCTGAGCATCACATTTGTCTTTTCAAAATCTTGAGGGCAAATTAATATTTGAGTTTTAAAATGCGTTAACTTACAAGGGGGCCGAGTTAAAGCACTTGCGTGACATATGTACAAAGAAGAGGAAGTATGGGATTTGGTTACACATCCAAGTAGCCTGCTTACAGTCAGTATCCGATATATGAGCTGGTAGTTAGATTATATAGTGTGGGTGACGCTTTTGGTAAGGCACAATGAGTAACAGAAATTCTGGCGCATGAATGTTATTCATGTTACAACAAACATGAAACAAGTGGATGTAGGTACACGTCTGCTAACCTTTCGGAGAGACAAGAGAGGAAGAGTCGAGGTTATTCGGTAGTATCGTAATGTACTCTGGGGCAGAGGTTTGAGTCATACTGTAAAGGTCTGGTAGAGTCAGGTCAGGTTTAGGAGTGAGTCATGGGTGGGGAGGGAAAATTGTTGGTTAATGTGTGCATGCCTATCTTGGCTAGATTCTTCTGTTCATGGAGCCAGTTTTTCAAATTAGTTTTTAAGCTCTTGTTTTGTATTTTGCTGTTAAGGAGTTCAGGTGCATAGTAGTGTAATGAAAATGAGCAGAAAATCAAGACTAGTTGCTTATTTTAAGAGAGAGAACATTTCAGGTAATTGCTGTGGTTTCTGCCTATTTATAACTTTTTGAATAGGTGAGAATTGTCTGTGTGCGCTGCTAAAAATCTTCTGAGCGGCACCCAGAAGGAAGCTGGGCAAGCGCACATGCGCACCGCTTAGAGGGAACATTGGACTCAACTTCAAGTAGCAATTCATATGGCCCCCCTCAGAATTGGTAATTCATTGTCATTCACCCAAGAGGACACCAATGTAGATTTCTTTTAACTTTTGATTATTATTTTTTTTATTAAAATCCTTGACCTGGTGGTCTAGAATGAGGTGGCAGCATATATTTTTGAATTTCAAAAATAAAGCTCACTGCCACAATCTGCACTCATAAGTCTAGAGATCCAAGGTTGTTCAACCAATTCAGGCATCCACTCACCCCAGCTATCAGTGATATATCAATACTGTAAGCTAATTGTTCAGACTCAGAAAGACCGTGATTTAAGTTGTTCTGCTTGGCATTAAAGCAGCATTCATGTTCGTGCATGGTAGGTCAGAAAGGACCTTAATGCGCGTATCCGCTACTTTCAGAGCCCTTGTATTACTTGATATATTATATTAAATGTCAGCATGCTGAGCCGTCTCGCTATTAATCGTTCCAACCTAAAGATGAACGTACAAAGTGAAATGCTTTTAGTGGTGTAGATCTAACAAATAAGGTGGGGCGCGGGGGAAGGGGGAGGTCTTACACACATTCTCACAATCTCCCTCTTCCTCCCATAAGTGTGACTGGTATAGGCACATTTTATGTTAGCTTCTTAATAACCAAGTCGCTTTGTTCAATAACAGTTGACTTCATTAGTGATTTATGAGTCAAAGAGATTCTCGTGAAACGTGGCCACCCGCCGATTTCACAGCAGGGTGGGAAAGGGTGATAATTATAACTTATGTTGGCCATTGCCCCACTCCAATTCACATTAGGTTGTATCATATTGTCCACATAATTTGGTTGGGTTGAAATTCTAACTGTTTCTACCCATTCGGCTTGGTTCCTGCCGTTCTAATGGTGGAGCATGAATATGAGCCCCCCCCCACTTGGACCCGGTTCAGTGTTAGCCATGGCAGTTAGAATAATATAGATTTTAGGCCAAATAGGCCCTCGAGAGTGTAGTATGGTGTTGAGCAGGCTTACCAGGTTGGCGTCATGTGCTCCCGGAGACAAAATATAGCTAGACATGACCTGGGACTTCAGACCTTGAGGTCCTGTTCCTTCCACTAGCCGATTGGATGACAGCAACTAGTTCTGGCCCACCCTGCATTTTGCTGGTGCCCCACTTTAACAGTGATCCAAAATATATAGTAGGAAGAAGTTAAGACAATTAATGTACGGCAGCTGACAGTTCTCAAATATGTTCTTGTATACCCCAAAAGCCTCACTTTGCCTCAGCATTTCCCTCCTTGCACAGCCAGGTACCATTTAAATAAATAAATAAATGATAAAGTCTACAAACATTGGCAAATACCCTTGACATGGTTACAATAAAGATGTTCTGTAAAATTTAAAACAGAAACGTAGTCTCACTACAAATAAGACCTTAACTCCCACAACTTAACATCCAGGCTATACCTTTTGTTAAAGCGAGTGTTGTGAAATAGTGGAGCGATTTAAAAGGTGCCAAAAGACTCATTTTATGTAGATTTAATTTCACATTGAGATTGTATAGTAACCTTAACAATAGCATTTCTGTTTGTAGACATTTGATAGAGATAAGGTTATTATTTAAAACAAATATTGTTACGGATTTCTATTTTTTGGGGTTACAGAGTAAGTGCATATTAGTGACTTCCAGCAGATGTATTGCGTGGCATGGGGCATGTGGCAGATGGTGCAGAAAATGGCAAAGGTTATTGATTTTGTGGATGATTCTGAATTGTGGTGAAGGGTTTTGATGTTAATGATGGGTGTGGATTGTGGCAGATGATGTAGATTGGGGCAGGCAGTGTGAAATGGCAGGGGGCCTGTAGAAGGTGGCATTGACCAATGATGCGTATGTGTGGATGGTGGTGGGTATGGATCTGGGAGATGGCCGAAGGTACGCATGTTGGCAAACAGTGTTAAGGGCATGTTGTATCTGTGTGGATGGCGGCATAGGGGTGTGGAGGGGTTGATGGTGGTGGAGGGGTGAGGGTGGTACCGATGTTAATAATAGCCATTTTAAATTGATGTGTAAATGTTCCCTCTCAAACACGTTGCACTGATCATTGTACAACGGCAGTATGCACGGGCCCTGGCAAACAAACATAACTGATATGTGTTGATGTCATAAATTGCTTACCAACTTGCTGCACAGCACTGTTGTCAACATTAGCCATTTAATAAAATCCATTAAGAAACTGGAACAGGTGATCTGCAATGTGAGCAGTTCTTAGCAGCAATAACCTAACACAGTGATCATATGTTGTTCTTCTGATAACACCACAAAATACCACCCACATTCCAACCAGATTTCTGCAAACTTGTGTTTGCTACGACAATGTGTTGAATTCGCAGGCTTACATGTTACAAAAGTTTACAGCTGGTGCTCAACCCCCTAACTATTTTGCTGAAATGAAGACTGTAACCTTCCCGTTACACATAAGACTCTGCAGTGCGTTAACTACAAGCAAGTGCCAAGTCTTTCCCTAGCTTTTACCCACCCATCGACTCACTTTTCAATACACATACAAAAAGGCACAAATATTGGACTTGCCAATGCTTTTTACAGTGCCACCCGTTTCAGGGGTGAAACAATTAAAATGATAGTATGCTCATATGAAGAAGAACGCTGAAGCAGATGGCAGTCTGGTGAGAAACTTTTCGCTCTTCCCTCTACTGGGTTTATGAGAGAACAGCCCAGGAACAGGGAAAACAGATACAGGAATGCTGTCTTCCATTCCCTGGGCATGCCAAAAGTGCTGTATGCATGAAGGGATTTCCAGATTAAGTTTTCTATGAATTTTCAGACTCAAAATGCACGGTTTTTTAACTCATTACATGCGCATTCGCACGTAGTAAAATGTATTATGAATCGAAGAATACATGTTTTCACAAATATGCTAAATGATAACTGCCTTTAGAAAAAATATTTAAATCTATTTAGACACTTTCGATGTTTGTGATCTGTTAAGTTGAAGTACACTAGAAAACACACAAAACAAATTGCTCTGGTGATTAAAGAAGATATTATTGGATAAAACGTAAAGCGCTACAAACTAAAATCTTCCTAAACTTACTTTGAACAAAATCCTTTGCTTTTCAGCAGAGAAAGGCAAAAGGGGTGCTAGTCATAATTGTGATTTAGGGGTAGAGCAAGAATGTAATGGCCAGCCCACAGCAATCTGTGGCTTGAGAGATGGGTAGTGATCTACTACGGCACCGAAGAGATAGCTGAAAGACCGGCCAAGCTTCACCCTCGTTGTCCATGATGTCACTTGGAAATCGAGTGACACTACAACCTGGAATTGGCAGCTACCCACCTAATAATTGTATGCTGCGTTGTAACCTCTGCCTACATCCGTTTTCCAAACCCTGTGTTTGGCTTTGGTAGATAGGGGACAACACTTACAAGATTAAAAAATCTCTGGCCCAGTCCTCAAAATGTGCACTCACCACTAGCCATTAGCTGGTGTTAATTGACTCTGGACGGAAAAGGAATGGCGTGTTGCATCAATGTCGAGAACTGGCATGACTGATTAAGTCGGAAGCGGGTGAACTGAGTGACTCAGGGAGACACACAGCTCAGTGCGGCTTGACGTGCCTCGTACCAGGTGCCTTCCTCGAACCTCTGTTAGAGGAACCACCATGGGAGGACCTGTTTGATGTGCTGTGTTTGAGCCCTCGAGCCCCACCCAGCCAGAACCTGGGACCGGAGGTAGGGTCCGGGTAGGCGAAACCCCCTGCCCACCCTGATAGGCAGCTTGCAGTAAGCTTTCCTACAACACTCAGTGCAGTCCTATTCGGAAACCCTGTCGAGCTTGGGACTGGGAAGGAGAATTCCCCCCCCCCCACACCAACGAGCGGCAAATGGACATTTAACACCCCTCGGGTGGCCATACTAGGAAGGATATTTTTGTACTTCAGCTGGAGACTGGGCTGCGGGCGAACTGTTAACTGCCTTTGACCAGTGCTGAAGTGTGGCAGACAGATCAA
Organism: Ambystoma mexicanum; assembly: GCF_040938575.1. Lineage (NCBI taxonomy): Eukaryota > Metazoa > Chordata > Amphibia > Caudata > Ambystomatidae > Ambystoma > Ambystoma mexicanum. The sequence goes on along the minus strand of NC_090941.1, from coordinate 168,839,354 downwards.
GTGTGGTGATATAAATCTTCACAAGGATTTCAATTCCTCGATACGTAGCAGGACTAATTGGCATGCATGATGTTTGATCGGAGTGGATTGCAAACTGGTCACGAACCACCCAAAGATCTGAAATGACAAGACTATATAATCTTTGCAGTACAACTGCAGGAGAGGACATGGGAGCTCCGGAACCTGACAACCCGATTGGTTGGGATAAAAACCCCATTCAAGTTGAAAGAACAATCTTTACACCACCCAACTCAGGGGGCAGAAGATTCTACCCCCCCCAAAAGTATCTTTCCAATAAACAGCCAGCTACCTACGGGATCAGGCATTGAACCAGCTCCAACCAGGAAGGTAAAGGAAATGGCAGAATCAACACCAACAAAGCGGTCTATAAAAGATCTTTTAATTACAAACTTTGAATACACTTTAACTGCCACTACAATGAAGAACACAATTCTGGATTATTTGTCCAGTAGAAGCGAAGTCCCAGGAGAATGAGATCTCCGATGATCAATTAAGGAGTGACCAAAGTATAGCCAATACACAGGATGCGCAGAAAGAAAATGAGGGAAAGAACATAGATTTGTCAGAGGAAGATAGGGTGATTGTCGATAGCCGAAGGCTATCTCTGTGCTATTGGAGGTTTCCAGAGTGTCTAGAGACCACCGAGAAAAATCTCTACAGAGAGATAGCAGAAGATTAGTTTGAGAGGGCATGCCAGAATTAAAACAAGCTCAGGAACTCAGAACTCCAACAATTGCTGCCCTTAATTTTGTCCTGAGTTCTCTGGTGAAAGTCTTTGAAAACTTAAAAATAGAGGCTCATCAACACTAACGCGGTTGGAGATTACGAAGGATCTAGAAATTAATGAATCAACGATGGTGGCTTTAAAGTCAGCAGTGAATGATTCAGTAGGTGAAACATTGGTGGAATTTCGTTCACAGTCTAAGATCCAAGCACAAAAGATGGAACAGTGGGAGGGAGGAAGAGGGGAATTAATCATGTTGAATGCCAATCTAGGAGGAGGTACGAATGGCATAATACAAGGGAGATGCCCACGATGCTCACAGTTTCTTCCGGTAAATCCTTTGAAGACTATCCCGGATGATACACCATTATCAGCTTCAGTATTGGAAGAATATATTTGGTTGGGACAATGAACAGAAGAATGGGAGGACGAAGAAGCAAAGAAAAAAAAATGATCGGAGGACAAAAGGTCAATGTATCAAGCGATCAAATTGACCCCAAAACAATCTGAAAGGGCCGATTGTGGATGACCAACGAAGAAAGAAATAAAAAAAATAAAAAGGTGCCAACCCTGAGATGGGGAAAAAAACAAACAAAAAGCCCAAAAAAAGGACTCCACCTCAGGGGGCCCGACCTCTGAACCGGAAGTGAAAAAGATCACAATAGGGATCCAAACAGAGCCTCATAAACCACCTCTAAAGATAGCCCCGATCTTCTTAAAGGCTAAGCAAAGAGAAGAAATTAAGGCATTAAGACTGCACAATAGAATGCCAAAAAGAACAGAATCCACAAACGCAGAATGCGTTCTGAATTCACAACCTGGAGCGGAACAGAGACCCAGTGGCTACCGCTAGACAATTTTTAGAGAAAGAGAGATCCAAGGGAGAACAGCAAAGAAACTGAAAAATATTATATGGGTATCAATCCACTGTCGAGAACAAAGAAACATACACTGATACAAATAAGAAATAAAGCAAAGGAGGAAATCCATAGCCTAAAATTGTTCTCGTCAAGAGTGACGGGGGGGAAATAATTCAAATACCCTGTTAAATCGTAAAGAATATTTTCGGGAATGAAGTCTATTTCCAACCTAAACATGTTTGCCTCATCCAATATCGATCGTGTGAGTTTTCCACATATTGCTAACAGACATTGTTGAGCTGGTTTTGAAATCAAGACTGAAACTGGAAACAATCTTAGGGGTCAAAGTGGAATGGGCAAAAAGTTGTAAAGGGCCTGCCAGATATAGTGAAACCAATCCCCTCGAGACCTGCAAATCAAGAGACATGATACAATCCACAAAGTACAGCGAAGATCTTGACTACACCCTCCAACGTTTGGGAGATGGTACTGGAAATCGTCTCGCAAGTATTACTCAAGCTAGGTATTCCGGAGCAGAAACTCTAGTTAGTGATTTGATCAGAACACTATCCTGGAATAGGAGGGGCCACAACTCTTTTAGAGATGTTACAAAGCGCTATATTTTTTGAAAAAGTTGACCTGATTTTATTCCAGGAAACCTAGTTAAAAACATCTTTTGGTTTAGATGGCTTTTCTATATATCATCAACTGGCAGTGGTATCGGGCATGGGCCGTCCTGCAGGTGGTTTAAGCATTGCATGCAAAAATGAGGTATTTTCTGGTTCTATACAGCTTGAGGGGGATATTTCAGTTATCTTGATTGTTAGAGCGGAAAAGTGTGGTAAATATGCCACACAGAACTGGATTATAATAAATATATATTGGAATCCAGCACCAACTCCCCTCTTCCAATTTCTCCAGAATCTGTCAGATCTACTTACTTACTATACTTCCCAATTCCCATCAGATGAAGTCATAATAATGGGAGATTTGAACTTGGAGTGCATTAAAGGAGGTCTTGGTACCTCAAAGTTATGCAAATCTAAGACCAAAAATGGCCTTATTTGGTGTAATTCTATGACAGAATGGGATTTGGTGATGTTGAACGGGAACGTGGAAGGAGATATCCCTCTCGGGTCTAACTTGGAGGAGATGATCATCCTTTTCATTGATTGACTATATTTTTGTTTCAAAAGGGATCGTCAATAGATGTATCCACTTTAAAGTTACAAGTAAAAATCATAGTGATCACACTATGTTGGAAAGTACATTTAAATTTGATCAGGAAGGGTTAAAACCTTGCTACACTGACGTATTATCTTTAAAAAATGCAGGGAATAGAGTGGCAAGGTTTAACAGAGGGGGGTACTCTTAATGATGAACTGGATAGAGTTACAAGAGAAACTTCTTGCCGAAAATCAGTGCAACGTAGCCATCCTTGCCTTTAGAGGACCATCCCATTTCCAATTTGTTTAAACCCTGTTTCAGCGGGATCTACAGCAATATTAATGCTGTGGTTTGAGGCTTCTTCCCCTTCACACACCAGCGTCATGGCTTCCTTCCTCCGTTGCTCCGGTAAGCGTTCTAATATAGGAGCCAACAGATGCCACATCTCTCGATCGAAAAGAGCCACTATAGCAAGGACATTTGCTGCTTTGGCAGTTGTTGCACCAATGTCGAGCACCTTCTTACCGAAGGCATCAACTTTCCTGCCTTCATTGTCTGGGGGAGTGGCGCAATTGTGCTGCGTACGAGCCTTGTGACTCGCTGCCACTGACACCACCAACTCAGGAGTGGGTTGTGAGGCGAGACATTTTGGTTTTGTTTCAGGGGCCAGAGTGCAAAGACCCTCCTGCCAAACATGGTCCAGGATGGGTATGTAAAACACTGCTTTCCTGTGCTTCCTCCTGTGGTCAAAAAGGAAACCATCTTTTTCTTATACAGGGATTAAGCCAAACCATGGAGTGGGAAGCCCCAATGTCATCTGGAGGAGATAGTTGAGTAGGACTACCCTGCATATCTTGGTCCGGGTCATCCGTGTCCCACGGTCGGCTCTGCAAGGAGATGACGCGGCAGTGGAGCTTGTGTCTCGTGGACCAGTGTCTTTGTCCGGGTCTATCAATTCTCCCTCTTCTTGCTCACGTATACGTAGACTATGTCCTCATGGAAGTGGAGGTCTAGGAGGGGATTGATCTCGTAGACGTTTGTCTTGGGCCTTACATGGATGGACTGAATCCCTTTGATGCGGCTGCTCTGGCGTACCTTGGTCTTTTCCACATACACGTACTGGCTGTGGTTGCGGGGGTGGAAGCCTGGCATTGAGCAGTCCCAATAGTTACTGTAGTGTGGAAAGCCCTCGCAGAGAGAACAAGGTTTGTGGATTCAGAGTGGGGGTGTTGCAGATTCATACCTCCCCTTCCCAATGGTGTTGTAGGTAGAGTTGGTGTGTCTTCCCCTCTTGATGGTAGGCGATTAGAGGGATCGTCTTGAATGGGGGGTAGGCAAATACCTTCCTCTGGATCAGAGTCCGTGATCTGGCGAAGGAACGACAAAGAGGATGTCGGTAAGGGTCTGTCTGGCGGGAGCATTGGAGTAGGTGTCGGCGATAGGCAGACCAGAATTAGAGGCCAAGATATCCTTTTTGAACTTCTTCCTACCAGACTTAGTGAGAAGGGAAGGATAGTCAATGGAGAAGCAGTTGGAGAAGATAGGAGAAACAGAAAGCGCCATTGGGGTGGAAGTAAGGAGAGGATGGAGATACTGGGGGGGCTAAGGCAGGTAGGTGTGAGACAAAAGAGAGTGGTGAGGTCACTGGGCTGGCAGGTTACAGAGAAGAAACAGTATACAAGCAAAATACAGAGAATTTCGCACTGGGCAGCAAGATACGACTTTTAAGAGCAAAGCAAAAACAGCAAGATTTGACTTTTGGACACTCTTCCGGGCGGGGGTGGGAGGGACTCACATCTGAAGTGATTTCATGCTGTAAAATGTCCTCAGGTTTGATGTCCGGGTAGTTTATCAGAGATATTCCTAGAGGAACATGCTCATTCTCTACCGTGTCCCTTGTTGGGGTTTTTAATATACCCTTAGAGGACGATATATTATCCTGTACAGGTAACTCTATGGTCTCCATTGCCACCGACACTTGATCTCCTTGCATGCAGATTTGCTGCTGTACCTGAAGTACCCGGAAGAGAATCTCCAGTACATCCTGGAGGTTATGGATAGGTATGCGGGGCTGTCGGGCATAGCGGTGAACCCTCAGAAGTCTATCATCTTCCCGCTAGGCAACTGTAGGGGGATCCCTATTGGGCAGCTGCCGGTGCTGCAAGCTTCGTGGGCTGTAGAAACTTTTCGGTACCTTGGGATAGACGTGTACCATGCGGTTGAAAAAGAACATAGAAATAATACTGAGGTAGCTACGGCGAAAATTGAAAAGAGCATGAAATTTTGGGCGAGGCTATCACTAGCGATGATGGGGCGTTGTGCGATGCTCAAGATGGTGGTTTTGCCCAGGCTCCTGCATTATTTTGGGAACATCCCATACCTCGTACCTAGGATGTTTTTCACCAGGTTGAATGGCATGTGCAGGGATTTCCTGTGGCAGGGCACCAGGACTAGGGTGGCACTATGGAAGTTACAGAACTTTTACGAAAAAGGAGGGATAAGGCTCCCTAACTATGAGGTCTACTATGTGGCGAGCCAACTGCAATACATCGCTAAATGGCTCGCAGACGAAGCGACCCCTGAATCCAGGTTGTTTAGGGCAGATTGTGCCCCATTTTATTTAAAAGAAATGATTTGGGTGCCCAAGACAGAAATGAAAGCGCGCCCTGAGATGATGATGATTGGGTGGAGGATCTGGCGCCGAGCATGCCAGATGATGGGAAACCCAGTCCCATGCTCCCCGCAGATACCGCTGGTAGCGCTGGCTGGAGGAGATGTGCAGCTACGAATGACAATTAGGAACCACTGGGAATCGGTGGGGTTGGTAACTATGGGAGATGTCTGGCGTGAGGGGACCATCATAAATTATGAAGAGCTGGGTGAGGAAGTAGGACTACACGTGGGTCAGTATATTACATACCATAGATTGGTGCAGGAAATCAAGAAAACTTGGCCTGAAACAGTTCTTATAGAAGAGCCAGAGGGTACCATAGACACGATACATGATATAACGGAGGGATGGCATGAGATTTCTAGATTGTACGAAATGATGATGTCCAAGGTTGGGAAAGAACCAACGAAACTAAGATTAGACTGGGAAGCTGAAGTGGGAGCCCCGATGGAGGATGGGATGTGGGAACGGGCACTGTGGTATCATAAGAAGGTGTCAAGAAACGCAAGGTTGAAACAGATACAATTATACATAACGCACAGGGCTTATATGACACCCCTGAAGATATCAAGGTTTGAAAACGCTGGCAGACAAGCATGTCCCAAATGTGATGAGGAACAGGCTGATATGGTACATATGTTCTGGTCATGTCCGGTGATTGAGCGCTTCTGGAGCGAAGTAGCGGGGAAACTAGAGGAAAAGGGGTCACTATTGTTATAAACACAGCCTGGGCCTGCATACACTGGGGGGGGTTCCCCAGGTCGCAGAAACGGAAGCATGTTAACAAGCTAAAGGATTTAGCATATGTGGTCGCAAAGAGGAGGATTGCCATGGGTTGGAAGGCTTGTCATAGGCCACGGGCGGAGATGTGGTGGAATGAATTGCAGAAGTGGATGGAGGCAGAGACGATGGTATGGCAGGAGGCAAGTAACATAGGGGGAGAAGAAGAGGTGGGAACCCTGATGGCATGGAAATTGCTGATAGCGGAACTGTTTGGAACGATGCCAGATTCGGCGGAATCCACTGGAAATCAAACCCCACCACGCGGTGCAGATACAGAGTGAATAGGATTAATAAGTTTGTAAGGGGGGGTGGGACAAGGGGAGCAGCGACCAAACTGTGTAATGAATAATGAGAAATGTACCATTGATATTTGCACTGCATATTTGGTTTGTATTGGTTTTGTTTGTTGAAAATGTAATAAAATTGTTTTTTAAAAAAATGGTCTCCATTGCCACAGTTGTCGACGGGGTTGAAGGCTGCGCCGGCTTATTCCCGGGCGATTTGTGTGTTTTGGTTGTCGACGAGGTGATAGTCCACGAGCGACTTCCTGTTGTCGTCACCAATGCCGTAGTCGGAGTTGATGTTGACGACAATTTGGTCGTTGGTGGGTGTCTCGAGGACGACTCTTGTCCAGCGGAGGATTTGCGAGACTCAGACGATGAGTGAGGTTTCTTTTTTGCCGACGACGAATAGGAAGTCTTTGTGGCCGATTTGGATCTATGCTTGTCCATCGCCAGAGCGGGCCTTTGACAAAACGGATGTGGGTTTTTCGTCGACGGGTGTGATCTTTTTTCCCCCTCGGTTTTAACGACAGCGTGTTCATCGACGGGGGCTTTGAAAAGTGTTCAGACCCGGCATGGGACCACCTCACCGCTAGCAGATTTTTAACTGAAGAGGGGTGTTTGTCCTTAATCGTGAGCCGTGGACGATTTTGGCTCAGATTTTTTTTTGTTTTTTTGCCAACAGTTCTTCAGAGTTGGATCTCTGATGTGATGGCAACCTCTTGTCAGAGGGTGTGGTAGCTTTCCCTCTTCTTCCGATGCGGGTATGCTCCTTCATTGAACCAACAAAATAGGCAACGGTTTCTGTGCTTATGTTTTTTTTTGGGGGAGACACCCTGGTAGATGTCACATTCCTCCACGGAATGGTTAGGGTAGAGGCAATAAAGACACTCTGTATGTCTGTCACCTTTGTACACATTCTTTACTAGGCTGCAGGTGTCACAAAACCTGAACAAGGACTTCTTGGGTCCAGAGGACTCCAGGGTCACACACGGGACCACAAAAGTCGCTGCTGTTGCTCCGGATGGAGTACATTGAAGAAACATTATTTTCAAGGAATGTGAATTTCTCTCAGGAGAGAAGAACGCGAGGAATCCATCCAGCTCGAAAAACAGTTGAAATCCGAGGGGAAGCTGCTGCGGCAGAGCTATACACTCAACATCCTATTGGTGGGGACCAAAAGCACCCACAACGACGTTGATGGGACACTCCGTGTCACGTGTTTCCATAGGAATATTACTAAGTCAAAGTAACCGGGGATTCCCAGCCTGGCGACTGGGAATATTCACAGCATGTGAATCCATGAAAGATCAAATGCTGGAGAAAGTCAGAACATAGCGGATAATATTTTGAACCGGCTGGTGGTGGGACGGAGCTGGAGACTGTGAAAGTGCAGCGCAAGAGCGACTCCCACTACGCCTTCAATAACTAGAGTGTTTGCAGCTCTATACAGATTTGCCAGGCCCCATGGGGCCAAATATATACAAACGTCAATTTGCCTATGCATTACCACCAATATAATTGACCTTTGCAGAAAGGGCACTGCAAGAAACATCAGTCTGATACTTAGAGGCTCCATTGGAAATGACATGAGTGGAAAATATATTTATGGTGTGAATGACACTTATTATATATGAAGCAACTCTGTAGTCATTAAACCATGAGTGAGGATTTTTTTATAATGGCATTTCACAAACAAGCTGTGAATGGAATCCCTTACAGGCACTCCAGATAAGACACAGTGAGATTAAATGACTTGCCCAGGATCACATATTTTGATTAGGGGGTAAAAAGGTTTAGTTGATAGAATATTTATTAAGGCTTGGTTTATAGAAATGCATTGACAAGAACACAGACACACAACATAATAAACTAAACATACACTATAAAAATGGTCATAGACACATTTTGAACAAAATGAGTATGGCTTTGGGTTTATTTTCCTCATCCGGCATGGATCGTCACAGTAGCACCAGGCAAATGGTAAAACAAATCTCACTTTGGTTTTAAAACCGGTCTTATTTTGTACACTAACCATGCTGCATGATACACCCTTTGCATTTCTTAGCACCCGTTCACAATTCTCAAGGGCCAAAAGTCCCTGCTAATAACCCCCTTCTAGGTGCAGGAATCCTACCATTTAAGTGATGTCATTGAGTATTGCAGGGTCCCTGCAGATACGCTGAAGCAGCTAACTTGCAACTGCCATCAGCCCTAGCCAGTCTAGTCAACGGCGCGTTACCATGGGAGTCGTAGCCCTAAATTGTGGAACTCATGTCGCATATTAGGGTGCAAAAACTCTGGGTGAGGCGAGTGCCATATACATTTTGAATGTTAGCGCAAAGACAGTGAGAAAATAAAAATGAGATATCTGTCTCAGATTTGTAAAGTAGCTCTGTGGATAAATGTGCTTGCTGCAAAGGTTCACATGTTAGAATCAGGATAGGGAGAACTCCGCTTTTATTCTTTCTGAAGCCAGTAAAACTAGCACCTGTATGAGCATCTTTTCCTGCAATCCATTTTGTTTTTATGCTCACTGTAACCTGCTTATAGTTGTTCCAGGGCAAAATATATAACACTGTATCCTGTCATATTTGGTCCGATCTCCTCTCCTCAACCCACTAACAATTCTGCCTCAACCACACCGACTTGCCTCGTGCTTCCCTACCACAGCAATCACAGACTGATTGGGTAAGAAGGAGAATGTGTCAAACAATCACAAGCATTTCCATATGGTTATACAGTGTTTCAGATAGCACATTCCCCTTGAACAAACTCTGCTACGACATAGAAGGAAGCGTCATGTCAAACAAAATAGGGTCTCCAACTATTCAAACTGTACCCATAACATACCCTTTTACTGTATGCACTGGTTATATATTGCACTGTTGCTTCATAGCTAGATTTGCTATATCAAAACCAGCAAATGCATACCTATGATGGCTCCCCATCACCTACCAGTTAACAATGACCTAACCCTGAATGTCCTTTCACCACTCAGGAAATAGTTCTTGTGAATCCTGTAATACAAAGGGAAGACGACGAATGGCTCAACTGTTGGAGTGATGGAGGAGAGAAAATACCCAAAAGGCAAGCACCAGAGTTCAGTGGAAACCTTGAACAGACAGTGACAGCTTAGCTGCAAGAAAGGAATCGAGGTGAAGTTCCCTACAGTGGACAAGTGAAGAAAGAAATTTGGAGGACAGTAGCCAGAACGGTTTCCTTGAAATCCAAGCTGTCTGGTAGCCAAAATCAGAAATGCACAACGCTGGAGAATCATGAGCCGGACAAATTAAAGGAATAAATGGAGCAATATTTGAAAAGATCATGCAGTCTGTGAAAAAAACATGCCCATTATTGGCATTTGCTATTCTCCTTTGGAAATCAAGCACAAAGAGTTCAGCCTGCCACAACACCACCAGCTCCCCAACTTGAAGTAGCCTCCCTTAAAGGTGACTGTGTGCAAGCAGATGGCAACAACCCTCTGCAGATTTCACAAGTTCCTCATCACAGTGATCGTTCAGACCCATCACTATGGCCTACAGTCATGAGCAGCACTTTGCGAGACCACGTTGTGCTCACCAACCCTGCCAAACATGCCTAAAGTTTTCCAAGAGATGAATTAGGTCTGCATTTTTCAAATGTCCATTACAGAAAGAATAATTGGAAATAATCCTGAAGTTGTTTATCGCCATTGGTTAGTGTACTCAGCAGAGACTGTGTATTTTGTTTTTGTTGCAAATTGTTTAGCCAGACCAACGTAAAGAGCAGTCTAAAAGGAAGAGGAAGCAGGGATTGAAAGATCTCACAGATTCTGCGTCAGCTTGATAATTCTCCCACAAACCTGGTGCCTTATCAGAATCGGACTGAAGCAGAAATGAGACTGCTCTTAAACAAAACCATAGATGTAGAGCATCAACACATCCATACTCCAATGAGCAAAGCACTGGCACAATGTGTTTTAACGTCTTCTCTCTATAGTGCAGTTCCTTGATGGGAATAATTTGGACTTCCGTGGGTCAAATGTATGCTTATACCAAAAAGGTTATGGTAACTTTAGGCCTTGTGCAATTATTTCCAAAGTTTGATGTGGTGGTGGAGGGACGTTTTCAGTGTGCCCTTGCAAAGTAAGTGGCAGACCATTATTGTGGAAAAAACATCCAAAAACATCCAAAACATACAGATAAGCTGGATGGCTGAGAATGTGAAAGCAGATATCTTAAACGTGCACAGGTAGCAACATTTTTTCCTGTAATCCTTGATTGCACTCCTGAAATCCTCCAAGAACAGCTTTCCTTAACCATTTTAGTTTTGTGGAAACATATGGAGCCACCATTTGCATTCAAGAACACCTCGAGTTTGAGGCAGTATTGGGGAAGGCATCACAAAGGTTTTGCTCCAAGAACTAAAAGACTGTGGTCTTGATGTGAATAACTGCAGAGGGCAGGGATATGACAATGGGGCCAATACGAAGGCGAAAATTAAAGGAGTCCCAAAAAAAAGTTTCCTTCATATAAATTCAAGGTCTTTCTTTATGCAATGTGGCTGCCATTCCCTTTGTCTGGTGCTAGGGGATACTACAAAATGTACAAAGAAATCAATTACTCTCTTTGGCATGCTATAAAGACAATCTATGTCCTTTACTCTTCTTCAGTTATTCATTGGAGCCTTCGGTGACAAAATAAAATGTTAAAGGTTAGTCCCTGAAGCCACTTCGTGAAACCTGATGTCAGTGTAAGATAGACAGTGTAAAAACTGTCAGATTATCAAATAATTGGTGTCCACAATGCTCTTCTTGAACTTGCAACAGAGAGAAAAACTGATGCATCGCTTCGTCCCAAAGCACACTCTCGCTGATCAGTTAGATCACTACGCATTTTTAGTGGCTTTGATTGTCTATTATTTAGAGTTGTGAGGGGTCAGCAATGAGAGGTGGACACAAAGTTGCAATGTTCTCAGCATTAGCCATATTTATTAATGAAAATGGGTTTGGAAAAAGGCCCATTTTACCCTAACCAAAAGAAAATGTCCCTACATATGAAACTAAGACTAAATTAAGTTGACCGCGGGTCCAAAATACATCCGACCCTCACACGAACATACAAAATAAAAAAAAGGTACAATATAATTTCTGTTGTCACTTCAACCAAGTTGTGCAAAAACATATGTAGCTTGAAATTCAGAAGGGCTATACAGGATTTACAAGATTTCTCCACGTGTATTATAAAGCCCTCAGATAAGGGAAGGAATGTTGTTTTAATGAATTAGTCCGATTACATACGGGAAGCTTATAGACAACTACATGACAGAACATCTAATGCGGTATTGACTGAGAGTCCCATGACTGAAATGGAGACTACATTGGAGTTATTCTTTAATCATTGGAAAACAGCAGGGCTCCTACATTAGGATATATGTTCACTTTTGTTTATGAAGAACTCTGTGATACCCACCATCTATTTCCTCCCTAAAATTCACTAAAATTCTAAACGCCTCCCTGCCCTCCCTGGTTGTCGCTCAACACATTTCAGGGGTTACTCCCCTTCCTTCAGGAGCTCAATTAATTCAAGAAATTGTTAACCTTACTCATGAGTGACAATTTCTGTAGGTTTTCAAAATCCACCATCACAATGTGAGAATCGAGTCTACTGATATGCCACGGGTTCACAATCTGGTTTGAAGTGAATTGAATATGAATTGAGCAACACCACCACCTTTCTGTATCTCTAACGTAAGCCGTTTTATAGATTTAAAGGATAGTACCGGGACTTTTTTTTTTTATTGTTCCTACGGTTCGGCCATGTGTTTTTAAGCATAAATCGGTAGATCGTAGAAAACTTTCCTATGGACCTTACCCGACTTTTCGTCCATTAACGCACTCGAAATCAGCTGCCATTTTGTGATAATTCTATCATTTCCCCCCCATCGACTTGGCTCACCTGCGTTTGCGGCACTAAATCATATCCCCCGCCCCTGAGCCTGACATCAGCAGACGCGTACCGCCCATTTCCCAACGCCAAAGCACGTTTCGTGTCAACAATCGCTGCGCCTCAGCTAATGAAGTGTCGCCATGGAAATGGCAGGACGCCTCTTTCCTCAATAAGTATAAACACACCGTTTCACAACACACAGCAGCAGATTTTCGATTCCATTACTCTCTCTGTGTTACTGTGACTCGTTTCTGTGCTCTGGTCAGCTACCTTCGCCGCTTCTAGGCCTTGTGAACACCTGTACCATCTCTGTAAATTATTTTACTTTCTTTACCACACAATGGCTACAATAATGCCGTATATGTACGAGCCCGAGTACACCGAGGAGGAACTACTGGAAAGGCAAGCACGCGAAAACGATGGGGATTCGGACGGCAGTTGGGAGGACCAGTCAACGGATGAAGAGCCTGGACCATGTCGCATGGACAGCGTCTCCACCTGGTGCACGTGCAATCGGTGCGAGCTAATGCCAACTGAGGAGGAGAACTGCTGCTGCCGTGAAAATTCCGGGTGCTTGGCCTACATTTCGGAAGGCGAGCCAATTCCGCAATGCATCACCGAGCTCCCAGAGTTCAGGGAAGCCTGCCTCTCACGGACCGTGTTGAGGATGATGATGGTGCTTATGCACGAACTTCGCGGCACTGTTCGTCCGCGTAATCCGAGTAACGAATAAGTATACTCTGGTTGTGATGTCAGTGATGCCACTACTATTTCATGGTCGTCTCCCACATATAAAATTACATCTACATATCATTCGAACGCATGTAAATTGGTTCCATATTGTGCATTTTCTAGATAGAATTTTTTTCAAAGCAGAATAACATTTTTTACCTTCATCGACATTGATAAGAAAGTTTTGTCATTTTAATACCGTTTGCATCTTTCTTTTTCACCGGTGGTACAGGCTGGTGGCCTATCGTTGCATCACTTGGTGGCTTCACGGGAGGCTCGGACAGCGCGTTCGGAGAGTAATACCTGCCTGTGCGGTACTTGCCATTAGACAACATTTCCCCAGCGACAGTGGACAATACCGCGGATTTTCCCTGGATGTGCTGCAACCGGAACTTTACAATGTGTAATGTTTATTATTTATGTTCAATTGAAATTAAGATCTAAAATAAAACCCAACATATATTTTAACAATGGTCGTTTTGATTTTTTAAATGAATCTAGTGTGTCTCCATTGAATAGTCTTCCTGTGCCTTGTCTTGCCACACCACATGTCTCCGGCCAGCATCCTCCCTCACGCTGGCCGCCCACCTTCAATCCACATAACCGTTGAACCCATATGCAGCAGACATACATATGTTATTTTGCGGGTTGGCATCAAGCCTCCCGGCCTTGCCTCCTCCCCCAAAAATACTTACCACACCACTTTGTTCAAGCGTTGGCAATAAAAGGCCGTTGGATTTTATTGATACAAAACATGGTTATAGGTAAATAATCAATATGGTTGATCATAATAAATCATCCTTTTGGGCACCGGGTACAGAGATGACCCCCTCTGGCCCGTGCCGCCTTGCCACCACAGGCCAGCCTGCTGCTGACTAACTGCCTAGGCATCCAGGGTCTCCAGGGTGAACTGCACCCATATATTCTCCTGGGAGGGTGAGGTATTTATAAACTCACCCCCCTGCCTTCCATGTACTAGATCCTGCAGCCTGCCTCTTACATGCAGTTAGATGGCCTCTCCTTGGTGAGGCCCTGCGGCAAACGAGTCTTGTCTGCACGACCACTGCCCCAATCCACCCCCCGCCCTATCAAAAGGCAGTTCGCACCGGGGTACTTGCGCTGGCAAGTGGAGCTGTCAGGGAGCGATAAAGGCCAAGAGGTGCCAAAGACCATGTACACTTCAAAGTGGTCTATAGAGCATGGGTTGTTGTTCCCATGTCTACCTCCAGACCCCGTGTCTCCTGCCAAGCATCCCCCCTCACGCTGGACGCCCCCCCTGCAATCCACATAAGTGTGTCTCCATTCACGAGTCTTCCTGTTTCTTGTCTGCACGACCACCGCCCCAATCCACCCCCCCGCCCTATCAAAGGCAGTTCGCACCGGGGTACTTGCGCTGGCAAGTGGAGCTGTCAGGGAGCGATAAAGGCCAAGAGGTGCCAAAGACCATGTACACTTCAAAGTGGTCTATAGAGCATGGGTTGTTGTTCCATGTCTACCTCCAGACCCCGTGTCTCCTGCCAAGCATCCCCCCTCACGCTGGACGCCCCCCTGCAAACTGCATAATGCCACGACATATTCACGTCATTCATTCACAAACACACCCCTGTTTCGAATTCTTTATAACCCACTTCATATTTCTAATGAGAACTTCTTTGCGCTTTGCTAGTCAACCCGTGAAGGTGCTGGTTATCTGCTCTTCGTCTCTGTGAACTTCCGTGACCACTTCGAGCAAACTCGTCAGTTTGCAACCTGTGAACTGCTCCCTGTTCTACGACAAGAAACTACTCCTCTGCATCTAACTGTTTGTTCGTCAAGGTAAGGCCATGTACCATAATCATTTTGCGTCCAATTTTTTAATTTATATCTATTTGCTTGTAGTCATCAAATTGCATCCATGTTTTCTTTTCGTTCAAGACAGTACATGCAAGGAACTAGTCACATGATCTGAGTTTAGTCAAATTATTTTTCTATTTTTTTAAAGTTATTCAAATACTTATCCGCATGTGAATAACGTGTATAGTTCCAAGAACCAAAACGAACCTTGCATTGAACCTTTTATGTGTCATTTAATTTTTTAACACATTGGTATTCATAGAGAATTGTTGATCTTTACTTTTCAGAACTTTCCACAATGCCTGCCTGTTCCATTGGCGGTTGCCCTTCGAAGACCCATAATAAATCTGAAGGTACTATAATGCATGTTTTCCCTAAGACAATAGATCAGATAAGAGAATGGGTCCGATATTGCGGATATCCACCGTCTGAGCTTGAAAGTAGAGTCCTAGAAGTCTTTGCGGACAAGAGGGGTGATCGATACCGCATCTGCAGCAGGCACTTTAGCTCAGACATGTACTCCACATCATTGCTAATAAAGAAGAACACACCGCGAGCGAAGCGAAAATTGCTCTCAACCGCTATTCCCACT